>NW_024351543.1:16311269-16532734 GCF_902729225.1 Pteropus medius
AACTTTCCAAGGGCTATTTATTATAATGCCCTTCAAATGTAAGTAAATGGCACTGTGCCAATGCATACTTCAGAAAAAGCTATTTTTCAGGGGGTTAGTGAGACACAGTTATCCAGGTAAAACAGCTTTCTCAGATTTATCCAGGGATATAATTTAGAATAACCAAGGAGATGGATATACTGTATAATATCCAAATATTCCTCAAAAATGTTTATTTTCTCTTCACCAAGGTTCTGAAAGGTATGAATAGTCATGACTTTGGAATTGTTATACTTCTTGACAAAGACTTGGAATGTGGTTTTCTTTGCTGCTAGTTACACATTGGCCTCTATGTTTTAACCAACAACTGAACTTGGCCTTGGATAGGTAGTATTGAAGAGAACCCACTCACTCCACACAAAACAAATCCCCTGTATTTGGAGGTTAGCTGCAGGAAGCATAAGATTCTTCTCAGAAAAATTTTAGGTTTCCTCTCACACAGAGACCAGTGAGCAATCATCACACTGTGGTTCTACAGTGTGACATAGCTATAGAATAATATCTCTAAGCCACTCATAGCTTTGAGTAGTGTAGCATTTCTGGTATATGCTGGCATGCAAGTTTGAGGGTTGCTATTAGAAAAGATGACTTTAGATTCAGAGATCTAATCTGTACCCTCTTTCTGGCAATAACAATATGATAGATAGTTACCTACCAAGGTAATTTCTAATTGTTATTTAAGACTATATCCTTGCAGATAAAGTTTACAAAGTGTTAATCCCAAAATTTTCTAAATTATTAATGTGAAGGCTGAGTAAGAAAAAGAAAGGCCAGGTGTTAACACTAGGAAACTATTGCAATAATAAAATGAAAAGCAACCTGGACTGAGGTTGGAGAACGAAATGGATAGAAGAGATTCAAAGTATATTGTACAAGTAAAATTTACAAGAAAAAGAAGGTTTGCATATGGGGTAGAGTACCCTAAAATGTCTCTGAGGTTTTAAACACAACTGCCTGGGAGAAAAATGACTCGACTATTTATGAGATTTTCTATCCTACTCCAAGCTCAATTGAATATTAAATCATATGGTTCTTACCTAAAAAAAAGAAGAGCTATACTCCAAGCCACTGTCAAAGACCATAACAATCTTAACCTCGTAGCTACACTTTATTTTCAAACCTTGGCTTAGAGAAATAATATTTATAGAGGTTGCTTGAACCCTAGGGAAGTCTGCAGAAGAAACTGGATTGGGAGGAAAGATTATGAGACTTAAACTGTGGATATCAAGTTTGACCTTCCATGGGGTCAGCCAAAGGTAGTGGAGGCTGATGGAGGTCATCTAAGAGATTGCTGGAAACAAAGGAATGGAACTTAAAACAGAGGACAGAATGAGCAATATAGATTTGGAGGTCATCTGTGTGATGGTTAAAACCGAGGAAGCAGACGGGAAGAGAACAAAAAAATCCCGCAAAGTACTCTAAGACCGTCACCCTGAGAAACAAGATAGAAAAGATCTATACCTTTTTTAAAGGAAGGCAAAGTTACCAATGGATATATATATATAGTGAATAAGATTAATGTGGGATAGAGAGCAATCGATGCTATAAGACCATCAAAATGGTGAAGACAGATGAAATAAAAAACATGGAAAGAAGGGTTAATATTGTCAAAATCAGAGCTAAGCCTTAACAAAATACAGGAGGATAGGAAGAGAGGGAGAATGAAGAAATGGACATTTGAAGCAAAGAGAAAACATTTGTGGGCTATCAGATCACTTTTGGTATCCATTTTCTCAAAAAGGAGGAGGTAGTCATTTTCTGAGTATACATGGTAGGACTCATGTTGGAACTTGAGAAGATCAAAATGTTTAAAACAGCCAACGAACATAAATATAAATGAGGGTCCAGCTAGGCTTTTAAGGAAGCAAATTGTACAGGAACTTACTTACTGATTGGCTGAGATCATTACGTGAAACAAACCAATCCACATAAAGCACGAGCACAGCACATTGACATAGCGTGTTTCGTGTACATAAAATCATCTTGCATTCATAGTATATTCCATATACACTCAATGCATGTGATGAATAAAATACATTTCGACCTATCTCATGTTTGTATTTACATTTTATCAAGGCAATTTAATATTCAGTTATATTTTTGTCAAGCAATATTAAATATTATCCTTCAGTTAAGAAAAGTATTTATGGAAATCTTTCAAATTATCTTTAATTAGCTGGTAGTTATTAGAAAGGTTATAGAATTCTCAATTAAACAATTTTAAGAGGTTATCAACATTTATCAAACAAGAACACTTGATAATTGTGGTGAATAAAAGACAGAGACAAGGATATTCTGCAAACCTAGAAAGAAACAGCTCCATTTTCTGTCTAAGGTGAGTGGCTACTGTCATCTTTACCAATGACAACTCTAGCTCTGCTTTGTTCCTTTTCCTGATAGCACCCAATGCAAACTAAACTGTCACTTCCTTAAGCCCTTCCAAAGTTACACTGTTCAAGCTCAAATGTTATAATAAGACTCTCCAAAATTTTTCTTAGGTGCTTCATGGTTCACTTGATGTAACTGCTCCCTTGTTTCTGCAAGCCAATTTTGTTTTCCTATAGTTGGCTAGTAGGCTTTAACCTTCCAGAACAAGTATCATAAAAATCACAATTTTTAAAACTAACTCTGCATATTTGCTTTGCTGAAATAACTGCTCAATTATGAATGAAATTCCCATTTCCTGAATCTAGAGTCATATGTTTTCCCAGATTCAAGTCTCTTGAGCAGACTGCTGGACTCAGAGCAGGCACATAAAATAATTAAATTTACAACTTCCTTAAGGGGACCTATAATCCATTACTCTGAATCCAACATGGTTTTGCTGCCAAATGAAATATGTCCGTTGCATGTAAATTAAAGGGCATGCCGGGTTTACAATTTTTTCAACTTTTGTTTCTATTTTTAAAGAAACTTGATATGAAGTGATTCTAGTTTTGATATGTAGTATCTGGGTCAGGTCAATCAATATTTTATCAAAGCTAAATCACAATGAGGACACTGAAGTGCATGGTTCAGAAAAGTGAAAATAAAAAATCATGGTGTGATAAGAAATAATATGTTGTTCATGATATATTCAATATTATCAAAATGAATAAAATTGGAAAAAAGAATAAGCGATATCTTGGGTGGCAATGGACTTTGTAACAATATCATTGTTATTTTGTAAGGAATAAGTATTTTGTGATCAGCGGCTTGGGGAAACAAATTATCTCCAACAGCAGGAGATTTATACACACACACACACACATACATATAAATGTGTAACTATTCAACTTGTGGAAGTTAAACAATATAAAATGTAATTAAAATATGTTATTTATGATCCAAATTTCAAATGTGTTATATCAAGTCCATAAACCACAAGAGACTAGAAGTCTCAGGTTAAATAAACTGGGAAGGTTTGATTGTTCCAACTGCTGCATGCAAGAAACAGAATATACTATTCAAAATGTGACTTCAGTATGAAAAACATTAAAAGCAGCAGTCAATTGGTTGTGGAGATACACCTTCTGGTAGGTGGCTAATAAAGTCACATAAAATTAAGAGTGACTTTAGACTACAGAATCACTCAAGGATTTTATGCCACTTCTATAAAGAGATAAACTCCTTTTAATTCTGCCTTAACTGCTCTAATGTTGAGCTATAATGAATGAAAGTGGGGAAAATTTTAGAGGTCATCACGTCTATCACTACCACCAATATAATCATCATAATTATAATTATTATCTTTATATTAATATGTCCACGTTTTCCTGCTATATAAATATTTCCTAAAATTGTGTATATTCAAAGACTATGCCATTTAAATTTTAGCAAATTATACAAGCTTCAGGGCGACGTGTCAAAAAGTTTAGAAAAAAGAAATTAAAGACCTATATGATAACCATTTAATGCATTCTCTTCTATTTTCTTTTCAGGTGCATGTTTTAGGACTCAATACCATGATTGTTTAACTTTGCCGTCTTTTGCCATTTTACATTAATATTATTTTTCATGTTGTTTAAAAAACTTTATAACTTATTTACTCTATTAATTCAGCTAATAGTATTATAATTGATCAGCCAATAGAAAAGCTATGAAATGAACTCCCTTAGTATTTCTTCTATTTTCAAAGATTGGGTTTGGAAATTATTTTATAACAGCATTTTGGTTAAGTCAATCTATCATGGCAAAAATAAGGTTAGTGGTACTTCAAAATTCCTAACACAGTTCCCTGTATGTGGGGAAATAAAGAGGAAAGCAAACCTCAATTATTTAATATCTATTATGAGTCAAACACTAAATATTTTAGATATGTCTCAATGAATCCTTATATTTGTACACATATAGAGGTGCTAATGCATTATTATCTATACTAAAGGAAAGAAAAAGGAAACTTCAAAAAATTTAAGTTGCTGTCATTGTTAAATAATTATTAAATAGTGGAACCAAGAATCTCATATATGCTCTTGACTTAAAAAGCCATTTCCAATTATTGTACCATACCTATTCCTATTCAGAATTGTATGGGTATTAATAAATAAAAACATTTCCTGCCTGTGAATTTTTAGATCAGATCAACTCATAATCACAATTATTTTTCATCTTATCTTTCCACTGAGACTTTATAGCACATGAACTTCCCTGAGCCCATTACCATTTTTTTCACTTTTTTTCCGTAAGAATTACAGCTTTTGTTCTTCCAAACTGAATTTGTGGAGGGTTTACAAAATTAAGCATTATATTAAAAAGCACAATTAAAAACACCAGCAAATTGCTGAATAGTTGAGAGCAGTAGAGGGAACATGCTACTAGGAACATAGCAGTGTATTATATCTGACTCCAACTCTCCTGATAACCAAGGCCAAAAGGGAAAAGATTACACTATGTATTTTACATTTTCAGTTCACAAGAAGTATATCTGTTCATCTGTAGAGAGATATTTGCCTAGGTTTGGAACTCAAGGAGCAATTCATCATTTGCTTCTTTACATAAGGAACATTGGGTAAACTAATGGACAATTACTTTCACTGTGGCATCCTAGAAAAAGCAGTAACGTTTAAGTGTTTGTTATATATCACCTGTCTAAAAAAGAAGAGGTTAAAACATTAAATTTTAACTCTGAGAAAGCATTTCTATAGCGACATGCAATCTTAGGTTCAGGTATTTTGTGTTCTGATAAACTAATTTGACATAGAGTCTAGAGAAACGTTAGCATGTCTGTCAGGCAGTATCTGTCCAGTATCAGATGTCTCAAGCATGCCTTTGACAAGTGCTGAACCATAGTCAATTCATGGTTGGGTTCTCTGATGGGAACCTCAAGGGCCCACTTCGTGCTGTTGGTTAAAAAGGGAACCACACGCCAGTTGGTACCAGATGTGCTGATTTCTGCACATGCAATTAGCTTCCTTTAAAATCTACTGTTGTTTTGAAAATGCTCTCTTCCTGCTGTTGCCATTGTATAGGATCTGCCATTTAGATAACTGAGATACTAAGTGACACTGTATGCTGTTGCAGTGATGGGCTCTAAGCCCGCTGCTGCCACTCACTGAGGGATTCTACCACAAGAAGACAGAATTTGGAATGCTGCCTTTCCATTCGATGTGTGGTTAAATTTTGCCCTGCTTTCGCCACAGAAAAGCAGTCATATCTCCAGCCATCTCAGGCCTGCCCTATGCAGTTTGGTCTTTAGACAAAAGCAGGAAAGCTTCCCTTCGCCTTCTGAATGCAAAACAGAACACACAACTCAGAGAAGCAGTTACCCAGGCGGGTACAGAATAAGCAGCACTGATAGATCAAGAATAACTTCATTGGACACTAATCAACCACACAGCAACAGCAATATCAGCTCAGGCAGTATGACAGAGATGTCAAATATGTTTTTACTACAAATCCATTGGGATAATGTATCGCTTACCTTTTCTCTAAATTTCTAAAAATTTAGAATTCTAAAGGCCACCAAGAGGACATTAAGCAGAATATATATTTGATTTTCCTGGCTGATATTCTCCTCTTGCTGGTACATACAAATAAATCCCAGAAAACTAATATATGATGAGCATGTAAAAAATAGAACATACTTAAAGTGTTTTAATACTTTAGTAATATAACCACTTATGATGTAAAAATTAAGACACTAAGAACTGTCTCAATCTTCATCTCAATCTCTCTCACCTCTGCTTTTCTGACATTTCATCTGCATTTCATGAAATAAAAAACACAAAAATGCTTACTTTAAAGGAAAAGCACTTCATGCTTAGTATAAAGAATTTCAGTAATAATATTTAATTTTGAATACTCATGAAAATAAATTGATTAGAGCAGGGTTGGGAAAACTAGAGCCAGAGGCCAAATTCAGTTTGCTACCGTTTGTTTTTTTTTTTTAATTATAAATAAAGCTTTATTGGAACATAGCCATACTCATCCATTTACACACAGTCTGCAGCTGCTTTCACCCTATAAGGCAGAGTCAAGTGTAGTGATGACATAGACTGCATGGCCGGCAAAGCCTAAAATATTTTCTATCTCGACCTTAACAATAACAAAAAATTTGCTGGATTAGAAGATAGGCATAGGATTTTGTATCCTCCTATCTCGACCCCTCTCCAATCCCTCCCACCTCCAAAATAATTGGGCTAAATAACAGTGATGTTTATATGTCAGAACATTCTACTTGCTTAAGCCCCCTTTGGTTGTCACTGCTTGAAGAGAGCAATAAAAACTGTGGTCCCACAGGAAAAGTTTTCAAGACTTCTTTATAATCTAGGGAACAGTATAAATGTGCCAGCAGAAACCTAATAACAGCAAACACATGCCTATTTGTTAAATACTTGTACAAATATCCTATACAAAGTCCCATTCTGTGTTTTATGACAGTTCTTTAGAATCTTGTCCTCTGTTAGAGTTTATGTTCTTTGAAGGCAAGGAATGCAGCTCTTATTTTATACCATCTAGGCTTGGTTTTTTGTAGCACTGTAGGAGCTCAGTGAATATTAGTTGAAAGAATGAATAATAAGTAGAACAAAGTCTCTCTTATTAGAACTTAGTGAAAAGAGAAAAAATCAATTAATTAGTACACTTAAAACTGCAGTTTTGTAATCAAAGTAGATGCACAGTATTTGAACAAAGAAATGAAACTGATTTTCATGAATGTCTTATGGGAACACTTACAACTCTGTGTCAGATCTTTTATAGTAAATACAATTTAATGGCTAATTGTTGCTAATTGGAGGTACTAATGGACCTAATTTTTAATTATGAAATGGAAATCATTTATAATTAGCTTATGGTATCCATAAAAACAGATGTTGTTTAGAGCTTGAAAAATAGTTTTGTTTTTTGAAGTAGCTTAACCACCCCCTCATCCAAACTATGGGATAGTTTTATAAAGCAATTCCTACCCAACAAGAGGCAGTATAAAGATAGGCATCAATCAAATCTTTGGTAGAACATTACCAATTCCAAATTATTAATGAGGCTTTCCAAGGCAAACTGATGTTACTGACTAGCAAAAACAATATGGAAAAGCACATACTATTTTTAACAGTGAACTTTGATTTAATTTGGGCAAGCACCCCTGTGAAGGACTTCGTTTTTATGTCCCCCCACCAGCTTTATTGAAATATAATAGACAGTTGCTCATATTTACATTGTACAATTCAATTATAGTTGGCATACAATAATATATTAGTTTCAGTTGTACAGCACAGTTATTAAATATCTATATAACTTATCCCACTAAATCTAGTATCCCTCTTTCCCCTTACATATTTTTTACAACATTGTTGACTATTTTCCTCATGCTACACTTTATATCTCCATGACTATTTTGTATCTATCCATTTGTACTTCTTAATCCCTTTGCCCTTTTTCAAGATCTCCTCGAAATCCCTATCGCATCTAGTAGCCCTCAAAATATTGTCTGTATCTATGAGTTTGTTTCTGTTGTTTGTTGTTGTTCTTGATTTTGTTCTTTAGATTCCATGTGTACATGAAATTATGCAATATTTGTCTTTCTCTAGCTGATTTACTTCATTCAATGCAATATCCTCTAGGTCCATCAAGGCAATATCTTTTTCCATCCCCTTCCTTTTAGTCTGTGTGTCTTTTAATCTGAAGTGAGTCTCTTGTAGGCAACATATATAGGGATCTTGTTTTCTTATCCATTCAGTCACCCTCTCTATTGATTAGAGCACTTAATTCTTTTCCATTTGAGATACTTGCTGATAGATATATAGTTATTATCATTCTTTATTCATGTTTCTGATACATGTTTTTCCTTCTTAAAGAAGTCTCTCTAACAATTCCCGTAATACTGACTTGGTTTTGATGAATTCTTTAGCTTATTTTTTTCTGGGAGCTTTTTATCTGTCTGAAGGACTTCATTTTTAGAACATAACTTCCTGGTTAGAAATCTAACACTTAGGGATTTTATATTCAGCCACATTTAGTGAAACTATACTGTAATTTATGTTCCATTTTTTCTGTGAAAACTTGTCGTGAAGTAGTAATGATAACATTGACTATTTTCAACCTATTTCGGCTGGTGTGTAGAAAGGATATGGCAGAGAATGAATATATGTTCCAGAAGTTCCATAGGTCCCTGTCATACATTTTTGGGAGTACTTTTTTCAGTTTTCATTTTTTTCTGAACACAGATTCAAATTCTGAACTCTAAGGTTTTTAGAGAAGGTGAATAACTTTTGGTTCTACTTTTGCTCTCTGTTGATAGTCTTTCACTTGATTTCCTGATGAAGCCCTTCAGAAATGAAGCTCAAAGCAACTGAGACAAAAATATGACAATGAATTATCTGTAGTTTTCACATATTCCTCATAAAATCCAACTATAAGTAGGAAAAAAATGATGTTTTTAAGCAATTTTTTTCAAATTTGCTTAAAATAGGAAGATCTTTTAAAGAGTTAAAATTATTATGGAAAAGAAACACTAAAAAGAGAATAGATTCCTGATTTTTCATGAAAATGTAGATGTGATGCCATCCTTCTGTCCTTTGTTCCTGAAATAAGTATAGCTGAATAAGATGTAGCAGAGACTTCAACAAAGAGAGATGACTGCAATCAAATAAATAGAAGACTCTTATTTCACAAACCTCAGCCACTTTCTTTTGGACATCGCCATTATTGCCTCAGCTCCATTTTTTTCTGATTATTATTATTAAATGTATTCACTGTTTGACTATTTACCTTAGACTTCCTAAGCAAGTATCTCTTAAGCCATATGTTTGATGAACGTACAAATTTACATTAAAGTAACTATGCAGCTGCTGAAGTAAAAATAAAAAGTTTGGGCCTTCTACTCCTAAATTAATTGTATGGTGATATACAATTCATACCCTAAAAAACATTGATCTGATACACTTTTTGGCTTTTAATTAATCTATATTTCAAGGGTCCTGGCAAGAAATTCATTCTTGAAATTCTGAGAGAAAAAGTTTTCATCGTCTTTGTGACATGATTCAGAAATATGTTCTTTTAGTGATCCTCTAATTTGGAACATTCTTTCTGATGATTAGTCAACAATTTATTGATATCAAAAACCAAATAAAACAAAACAAAATCCATACATATAAAAATACCACATTTAAATCGCAGCTTCTTATGTTCCTATTGCTTGATTTCCTTAACCTCTGTCACCTCAAGTCTCTTTTGGCCACCTGCTCTCCTGATCTTGACATTGCCGAGAAGTAGTTCATTATCCAATATCTTAAATCCCAGTATTCTACTTCTGACCAGTTCGTACATCTCATTGAGACTGCTAGTCTCTATCTTCCCTCTTCCTCCCTCTTTCCCATCCTCTGCTGCTCTCTTTTCTCTTTCTGTTCATCCTGGAAATTATAGTTTGTCACTCAATCACTCTTTTGCCAATATTATCATTACACATTGTCCTTTTTCTCACTCCACTCAGTAAAACCTTAATCTTGGATTAATACACCTGTCCTCCTTTCTGGCTATTGATCACTACTGTGGAAAATCAAAAATCCTCACAGATTGGTATTACAAAAAATCTATAGTCTCTAGCTTCAAATGGACCCCTCAGTGGTGCCCTTCAAACTTTCTATGTATTGCCAGTTGGCTTTCTCATCTCACAGTTTTCCAAAGCTCGTCCTCTTTAAGTCCCTTTCCAGACTGTGTTCCCTTAACCCTCAGAAGATGTTACTAAATATTTCACATAAAAACAAATAGTATTCATTATGTGAGAAATCCTTTGGCTTCCTATTCCATTTATAAACTTACATGCACATATGTCATCCCTTGTCCCCATCCTCCCACATTCCAGAAGCAGTGTCTGGCTTCCTGGATAACTTTGTTCTATCAGTCATCCCCTTTATAATTTATATCTTCAAATTTTACAACTCTTTCCGGGTTTCTTCCTATCATGATCAAATAGTTCCCATCTTAAAAAAAAAAAAAATCAGTAAATCAGTCAGTTCTATTCTCCACTTGTTTTCTGTTATTATCTTTTCTACTCTTCTTGAAAACCAAATTTGTTAAGTTTCTGGCATTTGGTATATCATTTCCTTACAGGACAATCACTGTCTTTGCCCTTACCCTTACTCTTAGAACTGCCCCATCAAATTGACTAGTGATCTGTGTAACTAAATCCAATAGCTTCTTTTCAGGACACATCTTACTAAACAAGCCTCTCTTGAAATACTCTCTTGCTCTGGCCTCTTTCGAAACCTCACATTTTTGGTTTTCCTTCTATGGCTATAGTTCTCTCTTCTGATCTTTATTTTAGGTTCCTTTTCTTTGCCCATTTTTATTATCAAGGATCTGCCTACTTCACTTTAAGCACACTATTTAGGTGACATGACTTAGGACCATGATAACTCCAAAATCCACCTCTGGCAAAGAGCTGTCTTCTGAGCTCCAGACATACACATCCAAATATTTATTATTTACATTTTGGATGCCTCAGAGACACCTCAAACTCAACATGTACAACATTGAACTTGGCCTCTTCCTGTCAAACTTGATCCTCTTTCTTCTGGTATAGATCCCAGCAAGTGATTTCTCAGGCCATTGAGTTGCTAGGAACTTAAAAGCTACCTTTAATTCTTCTCTCTCCTTTTATCCTGATATCCAATCAGTTACTAAGTCCTGTGTTTTCTATCTCCCTAGTACGTCACAAATTTGTCTATTCACCATTCCGATTTCTACAACTTGAGCACATGCCAACTTGATTTCATGCTTAAATTCTCAAGTTCTGGTCCCCAATTTTTAGTTTTATCTCTCTCCATTGTATTCTCCGCCCTATACCCAGAGTGGTCATGTCACTCTCCAACTTAAAACTTTAGTGTACATCTATTGCCATCTGGATAAAGTTCAAGTTACCATTTCTGGTGATATTGGTCCAGCTTATTTCTTTAGACTCAGTTTTTCACTCCCCATCTCTATTTATGTATGTATCCCTACCTTGTTGAACCACCCGCAGTTCCCTGAATTTGCCATACCCTGCTGGCTCCTTGGTCTGAAACTTTTCCCCTCCAACTTATTTTCCACTTGGTTAATTCCCATGTGTCCTTATGTTTTATTTAAATGTTTTTCTACTTTCTCTGACTTCTCCTACTGTAAGACAGTAGGTTTTCTTTTGTGCCATCATAGCATCTTGTAAAAAGAATGATTAATATAGTTGTTACTAATAACATTTGAACACTTTTTTAATGGTAAGATCTGTTTTAAGCAGGTTATATAGCTTAACTTAATTCTCACAATAACTTTATTAGGTAATTATCATTAATTCCTCAGCTAAATAATCTAAGCTATAGAGACGTTAAATAATTTTACCAAGGTTCTGCAACTCATAAGTTACATAAGCAGATTCTGAATGCAGGCATCTTATTGGAGAGTTTAAAATTAAAATATCTTATATTTTATTTGTCCATATGGAAGCACATATGACACTGTGGTGTAATCACCTTTTGTACCTAACTTCCTAAGTGGATCCTAGGTTCTTAGAGAGAAGTTGTATCCCTAGCACCCAACACAGTGATTGCCACATAGTATGTTCCCAATAAATATTATTTGAATAAGTAAAAAAATAAGGTGACATGTGACTCAAAGAGGAAAGAGTGTTACAATCAGATTAACCCTAGCAGCCCAGTCTCAGTGTCCACCAATTCAACATTTTCTCCCAAGAATAACAAATGATTTGCTGTCATCTAATCACTTCACATTGTTTCTTGTCTCCAAGAATTTACATTTCCTGTCCCATTTGATTCATGTGTCTTTCCCACTCTTGTCCAACTGGTAAACTCCTATTTGTCCATCCAAATCCAGCACAGAATTCATTTATTCCTGAGAGTTTCTGACCTTTTTAGATTTTACATACTTTATACACTTAAACAACAACAACCACAACATTAAGTTAGACGATTTTTTTTAACAATGGTCTTTCATATTCATCTGTATATGCTCAGTAATTGAATGTAGTGCCTAACACTCAGAGATGTTAAAAAATGTTTGACAATAAATGTTTGACATATTTATTCAATAAATTAGGTTGGGTTATGTCTTTGTAGATTACCAGGCAGATGTCTTGAACTCTGATACATTATGACAATTTAATTGGATCCTATAGTGGGAACCAACTAAATATTCTAAAAAATATTGGAATACTTTTGCCTGCTTCACTTTCTTGATTTGGTCAACAGCTGGGCAACAGATATGTGATTTTTCAAAAGTCACTCAAGTTGTGCCCACCAGACAATTAACACCATTTTAGGCAGCCAAGTCTATTTTCATTTAGAAGTAGATCAAAGAGGCAAAGAAAGCTGTGTAAATTTATAAAATGTCAAACCACCAGTTCAATTTTATCAGAGGAAAACAACTCTAAGTCATCCAAAATATTCTTTTTCTTGTCACTTCTAGATTAGTCCCTTCCTTGCTGGGATCTTAGCATTTTATTATTATTATTATTATTATTATTATTATTATTATTAACAATATCATAGCTGGGCTTTCTAACTGTTCTCTGTAATTACTGTTTCTTGCTCAAGAACACACGAAACTGCCAGATTACTCTTCTCAAAGCACTCCTTTGATCAAGTAATTTCCCTGCTCAAGAACTTTCGATGGTACCTGTCTATGGAATTAGGTAGGAATTCGAAGGCTAGATTTGCTGCCAGATGTTCTGCCTCAAAGTGTAGAGCCTAACTAATGGCTGATATCTAGTCAGTGCTTTTGATGTTTTCATTGCTTTTTTCATTATGTTCTGGAAACTAAAATCAGGAAAACTAGTTGAAGCAAAGTTCTAGTTTGTGTCTTTTCTTATTAATATTGGTGAATTATTAAGAGTAGATGCCTCTTGTTAAACAGACACCACATGGTAAACAAAGTAAAGGCTATCTACATTAAACAAAGGACCTTCCTGAGGGTCTCGCATCCTTATTAAAACAGGCACGTTACGATATGACAGGTAATACACTTTGGAGAAAGATAAGTGATGTTTTACTTAATGACAATTTATAGAGCTCTTCTAGACGACCAAAGTAGCTTCACAGTTGAAAGCTAACTCATCGTTTCACTATTAAACTTGTAAGATGCATATTCATCCATGAGCATAATTAAACAAGTCCAGGAGACATGAGAAAAGGATTACTCTTCAGATGGTGGTCAAGCAAACCGGGTGGCCAAGAACATGATGTTCTCTGCTTGTAAACCACCGTTCAGTTGCCAGACTCTACTGCCTGATGGGCTCTTTCAACTCTATTTTTGGCCTTCATCTCTTGCTCTGCTTCTCCAATGCCCTTCTTGGTTTGGATTTTATGTCCTCATCATTTAACACATCAAAGGATCAAAGAATTCAAAGCTTTTCATGCTGCCAGTATTTTATTTAGTTAAAAAAATCAACAAAAAATGAAAAAATTGTGCCCATTTTACTCTTTGCAAGAAAGCGAAATTCAAAGTTAAGATGAAAGCACAAGAACTGTGCAATTCAAAATGAAAACCCACCTTTTCAGATACATGTACCCTATTATAAACTGCACCACCAAATTTTGTGAAATAATTTAAATATTGCTGATTAAAATCCCTGACGCTAATGTATTCTCAAATTAATCTCTGCCACTTTGTTGTACCAATGGAACATTGGCAGCTTCTCTTTCAATATCCAAAATACCATTTTTGGAACAAATTTGAAGTTTTGATTCATTCAACACACAATTATATTGAGCACCTACTATGGGGTCAGACACTATGTTGGGTGCTGAGCAAGCAAAATGGGATGATTTTCTGATTTCAGAAGAATTCTGGTCTCTAAAGCAGTGCTTCTCAAACTACTTTTTAAAAAAATTAATCTGTGCCCTCTTTTGATAAACATAAATATCCTCCCACTTCCAAGAAATTCTAACGAACCCTTCTAACACTGAGAATTACTGATACACAGAACATAGACTCTATTTTCTGTGTATCCTTCACAGACCAAATGTCTTTGAGCTTTTACATTTTATTTCAACAGCAACATATTTATTTTTTAGACGCAAAACTAGATTAGAATATTAAATGTACTTTTTTGAACCATGCTACGCCCACCCTACCCCTCACCCCTTGCCTTGGAACTGAACTTCAAATTCCTTGCAGCCAGCCCTGTTGAGAATCACTGCTTTAAAGAATTGTGGAGAAAACCAGGCAACCTCCATCTCTCCCCTCCAATCAAGTCTTAAAGGAATTAGAATTTTCCTACCTGACACAACAGCTGGTGGAGTATCATAATCCTGTCTTGGGACTGAATCTTTGAATGAAAAGAGCATGAGAAAGAATGCAATGAAGTACAAAAGAAAATAAAATAGAATTTTAGCTCTAAAACTTGGAAGTGCCCACTGTATGTCATATGGTTGACTAAGCCCCCTGCCTTCAAGCTCTTATGGAACTATGACCCCTAGTTTACAGTTGATACAATAGTCTCCATTACCACCACATTGGGCACACTATTAGGACCCATGTGACCTGTGAGGGCAGTACGGTCTGTCCCAGAGCATTGTCATCTTCCTCTGTCTGTCATAATTTTGGTCCCTTTCTTGGGGAATCAATGTGAAATTTGTACCCTCTCTGACTGACACAAAAATTCTACAAGGCAGCCCATCTGGAAGGGGCCCAGAGCACAATATGAAACAAAGTTCTGGAAGTAAAAATAAAGAATGGAAAATTTAAAAGAGATAAATGAAAAATTTGCGCATTCCCATACTCTATGGGGGCTGATGCATTCTGATCACTCAGCTCCGGCTCTGATCCCAGTGGTTGTCAGTCAAGGCCAAGTTGCTTTGTGTGCTGGAATTATGAGAGCAGAGATAAATAGAACAGAATCTATTCAACAGATGATTGTTGTCTTTTTCCAAAGTGCCATTATATTGGAGGTGGCAAATAGCATGGAGAGATTAATTAAACTACGTGGCATCTGTCTCAAAATTTGGGGTTATGTGGAACCATATATATCTGCATTTTTTTTTTTTTTTTTGAAAATGAAACAGTGGCTTTGGCTTTACACAATTCTTTTAGCTAGAGATCTAAAAAAGAAAAGTGGGACATGGCCTATGGCCCAAGTCCCCCCTTTTAAAAATGAAAAGTTCTAATCTTGCCCCAACTCCCCTTAAAGGAGTAAACCATGTGAAAGGACCAGTTATTGCTCACATTCAAATAAACTGCCAAAGCATGGTTTAATAGATGTTCTGTGTGACCTTTATTTCATTATATGATCATTATTTCATTTTAAAAAACTAAAACCTCAAAACTTCATTTTCCCACCTACTTGAAAACTTAATTTGAACAATCACAAATTTTTCCATTTAATCTCCTTGCCACAATGGACAATGTTAATTACTCTCTCATGAGAAGACAGATTAAAATTTCAACATTGCAAGGCACTTTAACTGGCAAAAGCAAACACTGATCAAAGATTCAAAAGCAAATAAACCTTAGGCATGAATTATTTTGCTTCTTGCAACAGGTAAGTGAACTAGTGAATTGATTATAATCCCCCAAACTAGAATAAATTGAATCATTTTTAAAGGATCTCCAAATAGTTTAATAATGGTAGTAATTCCTAGTACCTCTTTTAAAAACTGCAATCACATATTACCAGAAACAAACAAAAAGTTAATTTTAAGACCATGCCACTGATCATTTTCCAAAAATATATTTGTAACATTTAAAAATAAATAATAAAAGTAAATTGTACTTTTTGTTGAATACTTGGCAAATGTAGAAAAGTAAAATGATTGGAATAGAAATTATTCTTATTCACATCACCCAGAAATAACCACATTTGTTTTGTATTTCTTACAGCCTTATTTCATAATTTTTTTTCATATTGATACTGTACTCTACATATGCAAATTTGCATCCTGCTCTTTTGATTTAAGATTATAAATGATCATTCTCCTATTTATTTTAAACTCTTATAACTTCATGCTGTGTTACATTCTGGATGGCTTATGGATGGCTTATGATTTATTTAATCATTCTTTTTCGTAGTGTAAAGAACACTGCATTGAACACCTTGTTATCCAACTGACGCTTTTTTAAACTTAGATTCCTATCATCTCATATCAGTGATTGAGCACGTTTACTTCCTTACATCCTCATTAGCAATGTGTATTACTTTTATAACTTTATTTAATGGGTTATGTGTGTCTGTGTATTTGATTAAATTACTATTTCTTTGATTATTATTTTTTCCTTTTTTTTTGGTGTTCTATATTACCCTTTATCAACTATTTGCACTCTTTGGCATTTTATCTATTGGAGTTTTGTACTTTGTTGCTAATTTATTTGAACTCAGGATATATTTTTACACAGGAAAAACTTAATTTCTGCAAATAAACTTTTATGCTAGACTTTCACTTAATGACTGTTTATTTTTTGTTTATAAGACTACCTTCAAAGTTCATTTATCTTACAATAAGACTAAACAAATAAAAATCTATTCCCTTTTATCTGTATTTTCTGTCTTGTATTTGACCATTTTTAATTAATTGATATTTTTTCCTGAAAAAAAAGTATTTAAAGTGATATTCACTGTCATTTATGAATTCGTTACACTATTTCCTAATCGTGTGTCCATTTAACATTATGTTACTTTTTATCAATCTCAGTCCTAATACTTACATTCACAACTAATAATTGAAAAGAAATTGATATTCCTTAAGCAAAATGAATAATTTAGGATTTTTGCCTGACACCATCAGAATTTTAGACTAATAAAGGAGAAATACTGTGACTGAAAAATGTTAGAAAACTCTGGTGAACAAATGGGGTACAATTACAAGATTATCTTCGAGAGTGGCTATGGTTATACCATGGGAATCCAATGATGTCACGCATCACCAGTGATTGGAGAACACAAACAGAACTGCAGATAGGAAGCCTGCAGAACAAAAACTTTATTTCTTTCAACAGATTCCGGTGACATTGTAAGCCACTGGTGACTACCAACTGAACAAATGAAAAGGAGATAAGAAACTTGTAAAACAAGATTGTCATGCAATTTGGTGGTTCTCATAACACAGTAAAATCCCCAGTGGTTTCTGCTAAAGCTTACAATAGAGCGATAAGAAATTATGATAACAAGGCTTTGGTTCTACTCAGGGACTCTTGTGACAAAAAAATTAAACAAAAGCAGAAAAGCTAGAAAATTCTTCGAGGTCAGCAGAGCCCTGGAATAAAACAATTACACAGCTTGCATAAAATTTATTTCTTTTGAAGCCTACAGATTCTGTCCAGTTTAAAAATAGGTAGAGAATTGAACAATAAATATTTGAGGTGGCGAATGGTAGAGAAAGTTTAATTAAACTACATGGTATCTATTTCAAAACTTGGGGTTTTAGGGAACCAAATGTATCTGATTTTATGAAGATGAAAAAGAGGCTTTGGCTCAATATACTTCCTTTACCCAGGGATCTTAGAAAAGAAAGTGAGACCTGGCCTATGGCTTAATACCTCTCTTCTAAAAATGAAAAATTCTAATCTAGTTCCAACTCCCCATTAGCCCTGACACTGCCTACTTTGGATTATTCACTGGATTTCTCTCTGCTCTGCCCTTAGAACCTAGGTATTTCTGGAGCTGAAGTTTCTGTTAATCTTGACTAGTCACTGCTCACACCTTGCAGTGCAGAATTTCAGTGAGCTTAGATATTTGTAAGCCTCTGAAAAGTTACTGGTAAGAGAGAGACATGCTCAGATAATTTTAGATTGACTGGCTGGGCAATATAATGGATAATGGATTGGAGGAAATTGAGATAAGAAGCAGGAAGAACAGTTAGGAGAGTATTATAATTAATCAAACAAGGCCCAGGAAGAGTATCTAGAAATGTGAAGGAAGGGATGTATTTGACAAATGTCTATGAGACAAAATTGGTGGGACTTGAAAGGTAATTTTATCTGTTGGTGAGAGAGAAGGAGAGCCTAGACTGAGTTCTAGGTGTAACATTTGACTACATGGGTAAATGGTCATGAGATTGACTTAAGAAGAAATAAAAAGCAGGAATGTATAAGAGGAAGGGGGTCAGTGGGAAAGAAGCTTGGGGAAGCTAATGAGATTAGTTTGGGTCATGCTGACAGATGTCAGAGTGAGATGTACATGGAATAGTTAGCACGTAGTTAGATAAATCAGTCTAAAATTCTAAGATGAGGTAAGCATTTAGGAGACTTTGGCATAGCAAGCAGAGTTCAAAACCATGAAAGTGGATGAGACTGCTTAAGGAAATCATGTCAAAGAAAAGAAGAAGCAATGGCTAGAGAGGTTAGAGGAGAACTAGGGAAACTCTGGGCAGGAGTCACCATCTGAGAGTTTTTAGGACAAACTGGGTGCAACATTCAAATATAAACATTTTCTATTAAAATCCAAATATTTAGCTTATCTTAAAAAATTGGAAGCTGAGGCCACTCTAGGTCTGTATGCCCATGTCGTGATAGCTACCTGGAGTTGAGCAGTGACTGTCCTCTTTAGACAAAGTATCATGTTCCAGGCAGCCAAAGGCCCCATCTCTCCTTACTGTTCATCCAACAATCAGGCAGAGATGTTATTAGTATTGCATTAAAAATGTCTTTAACTTAAAATACAATCTCCAAAATCATGTATATTTATATTATATGACATAGGTAAATATAGACCAAATTGGACTTTATATTTCTAGGATTTTTTTGCTGGAGCTCAGTCAACTTTATTCATTAATGTAACTTAGCTGGCCTCTATACACTTTTGGGTTTACAACCCTGGAAGAGTATATTAGATGCTAAGGAAGTGGAAACTTGAAAGAAATGTTATACGAAATGAAATAGAGCAGGCCAGTGAATTGTGCTGTGGACTTGATAGTTTCCTACATCCTTTTGGGTGACCTGGATGAGGTGACCATCTGTATGAAGCCGCTGGAGGTAGGGGAGTAAGGACAGCTCATTTGATAAGCATCTAGTACTAGGTGTCACACATTCTATTAGGTATGTCACATATATCATTGCATTTAACACTGGCAACTCTTCTGGGATGTAAATATTATTTTTTGCACTTTGTGAAAGAGGAAATACAAGTTCAGAGGTTAAATAACCTGTCTAAACATGCATAGTTAATAAGGGGCCAAGCCAGGCTTTGAAGATGAGTTTGATTCCAGTGCCCACTGTTCTTTCCATGACAACAGGCCACCTTCCAAGCAATGATAAAGTATTTGAAAAGGTGCAATAGGTGGGGAAATTTGGTAGTTATTCCAAATGCCAGTCAAAAATTCACATAAAATGAATCTATGATGGCATATTAAAGTATAAGAATGACAGTTGAAGAAAAATGTATAACAATATATACACATAGTTATATTTTCATGACTAATTCAACAAAGTAATACTGTTTTCCCACTGTCTTTCCAGAACCTTATGAAATTTTAAACCTTTGCAAAACATCAATTTATATAAATCTTATACCTACGCATTATTTAGAACAAATTTGAGGGGAGAAAAGAATGAAAAAAAAGCTAGAGAAAAATTGGTACTAAAAATAAGCCATATGCTTAAAACATTTGCTAAGAACAAAAAGGGGGGTATATATCATTATTGAATGATTTGGTTATTACCAGCTGGGTAAAAATTGTGGTCTTGTATAACTGTGTTCTTGTTGAAAATGTTTAAATATTAATCGTAATATATGTTATTGATCAATAACTATTATAATTCTGAATCTGTTCTATATATTTTAGCTTATTTTTCAATTCCCTAAAGTATTCAGTCATATTCTCAATTAAACTTAGCTCTTATATTTTTTCAAGTTTGCAAATTTGACTTCAGGAAGTCAGCTGGCTTTGCTTTTGATTCAAAGGAGTAGGATTTATAAAGTGTTTTTTGCTAAACTTTGCATTATAACTCCCTCTTTTATCAGATTCCAGGTTGTCAATATAATAAAATCGTGATACTTCACTTACTGAGAATTTATGATTCCTTAAGAAAAATAAAGGCTGGTATGAAGGAAAATCTATAGTGGACCCATGAGAAACTTCAGGTCCTCCCAATACTATTCTTGGGGTCTGTTTTGTTAGTAAATGAACAAAGTGACAGCAAATAATCCTTATACATTGCTAAAAGCTCTAGAAATATCTTCAAATTCTATCTCCCTGGTGAAAATCTGCTGTACCACAGGGTAGAGTTAAATGTCATTTTAGACATGACTTTTAAAAGTCTAGGTCAGCGACCTAAGAAATCATTTGACCCAGCGCAAGCCTTCAGATAAGTAAAGTATCATCAATTGCATTTTATAGGTTCAGCAACTGAAGCCTCAGAGATAAGCACTTCATTTACATTAATAAAACTAGATTTCTTTATTGAAACAAAGTGACTCCTTCCATTAGTTATATGAACTTTCTTCCTATTTAGAACAGATTATTGAGGCCTCAATGGACATGTTAGAAAGTTCTTATATTCCAAAAAGCCCAAGTCAACACATCTATGTGGAAAGCAAACAATTGCTTTATGGTAAAATTTCCAATATATAGCTGGTGTACATAGTATATATAGATACTTGGAGATGATGCTAGCATAATTGTAAAGAATCATAGAAATGGTGACTCTGAGACATGTGAGACTTAAAAACATAGAGGCATATAGTCAAAGGGGCCCCATATATCATCATATTCAATACTTCAACTGGGTGGGGTGGAAATTAAGACTGGAAGATATTGTCTTCCCTAGGACAGACAGAAACAGCAGGGCTCAATCAAGATTTTAATCTAGAATTTCCGACTCCTAGTACAGTGCTCTTTCTATAATACTTAAGCTGCCTCAGTCAGAAGAAAGTAGATTTTTTCCTTTCTACATCTTTAAAAATCACAAAATTATCTGCATTAAAATTTATAAAAAATAAAAACTTATCAATGGTGTCACATGAGAGGTTGAATTTGATGTTTTTCGTTGTTCTCTATAATGGAAATTAACAAAGTTGTAGTATTCCATGTTGTATCAGACATTTGCCCTCTTGACCATTTGGGGAATTGTCTTTGAATAGATTTTTAAAAAACAAAGTTTTGATTATGATTTCAAATGCCTTAGTTGTAAAATCAAGGTTGCAATAGGCATTTTTTAATATATTTTTTTCCCTAAGGAAAAATAATGGCTAGTCAAAAGTAGGCTGACCTATAAAAAAAGATCAAGTACATTACATTCCTTTCTTATTTTTCAACATCTTCTATGTCGACATATTAAAAGGAAGATGAAAAGAACTCGATTATGTCAGGTTCTCAATTTCTTTTTATTGATTTAAGCATTGAAAATAAATAAAAAGGCCTGTATATTAGTAATAGCCATTGGCTCCTCACTTATGAATAACCTGGGAATGATATATTAGCTGAAGTAGTAAGTATCTGGGAAAAGAAAAACAGGTTTAAGTGTATTAAGTTACAAGGTCTAGATTTGCAGGTGCATGCATAAAGACACTTTTCCAAAAAACAGACATTATACCTGGTGGATTGTGTCTTGAGAACAAGAAGTAACTCAAATTCAAATGCAATGCAGTAGAACCTTCAGCCTTGTCAAGTGAGTAAGTGTGTCCCAAAATTGAATATGTATGCAAATGCAACTTATTTGGTATAGAACCAATTTTTCTGATAATGCCAGTGAGAACCGAGTATGGCACCTTATTGAGGAAGTCCAAGAAAACAAAACAAATCAAATTCTTCAACTCACCGTTCCTGTTGTGCCCAAAGAAAGATGATTCATCTGTTGTGTCAAGGGGCCCATCATGTTTGCTGGCTGCATTGACATAGGATGATCCATTGTCGGTGTAATCACAGCACCCTAAAAACACACAAAATGTCCATCTGAAAACACGTTCCATAAGGAAGGAAACTTTTTAAAAAAATAAACACAGTAAAAGAGTCGGCATCCAATGTGTTTGACTATGTATAATTTTTATATCAATCCATGTCCTTTTAGGTTCATTTAAATATATAACATTAGCAATTTCCTTTCCTCTGATGTGATTTATCTCTGATTTGTCTAAATTGCCTGTCATTTACAATTCCAATATTCAATGTAGAATGTATTCTAAGATATTGTATATATTCCCTCGCATTGTTCTAAATACAATTCCTCTGACGGATAAAAAATGAATACTATGGGAATTCTCTAGTTTTTATTGATATTGAATAAGAATTTTGGTTTATGCCACTTAGCCATGATTTATACGGCTAATTCTTGATCACTTCAATACAATCTAACACTGAGGGGATAAGGCTGGTCCAGATGTGTTTCTTAACTGGATATCTTTGAAGGATATATTAAAATCTAATATAACTGTTTGGAATGCAAGAAATAACAGAGATTTTAAGAAAATTTCTGTCCATATACAAAGTGTCACATGGTTACTGTGATAGAGCCAGGCCATATTACCCTCCCTTTCTTTTTCCTCTATCGGACTATGTTGTCTTAATTGACTAACTTAAAGAAGGGAATAATATTTTTTAAAAATTGAAAATCTAGGTTTGAATAGAATCTTTGATGTTATATAATTCCAATTTTTTATTTTAAAGATGATGACAAAGGCAGAAACTTGTGCTATAACAACTCATTTAAATACTCAGTGGTAATAAAATTATTAGGTATCTGAATGCTATTTTTTCTGTAAACATTATTTTTTCATTATGTGATTTTTTTTCCAAATCAGTAAATGTTTTGAAGAAATAAAACTAGGACAGATTCATGTAGATAGCACGATCTCAGACCCCAAATTAATTACCCATGAGCAAATGTATCCTAAAACTCTTTTGCGCAAGATGATTAATTTCACATGTTATTATATAAATCCAACTTCCTGACTGTATTTCTTAAAGGATCAGGCTATCACTTAGCTTTTTTTTTTTTTATGGGTTCCTCCCCTTAATGTGGAGGGAGTACAGCAACTGAGGCAAATATTTGGAAATACTTGATACACAGTGAGCTTTGTTCCAACAGGCATTAGGATTTGAGCTAGAATCAATCAGAAAACATATATGCTATGTTTTGCTATGCTATGTTATGTTATAGGTCTGTAGCTTGTAAATATATACAGTTGTGTATTTGTGTTCTTTGAATTTTGTGATGTTTCTGTGAATTGCCACTCATCAGGATGCTTCTTGAATGAGGGGCTTAAGATAAGCTTTACTTATAATTCAGAGACATATTACTTCTTTTTCTTGCTGTCTGAATTTAACAAAAGTGCCTTTATTTTATATTAAAAACAAAAACAAACTTACTGGCCTTCATTTCAGGTATCAGCTGTGCCAGACCAGAAGTAAACATTTTACAAAGAACTGGAGTTCTTAAATCACTTAGAGAAAAACTACAGGATAACTTCAGAGTAAAGACAAGTCCTAAAACATTTTTTGCCAACCAAAAAGTGGCACTTTCACAACATTTTAATACTTAGTAGGCGCAAGACTTCAATACTCTACTTGAGCTTGAGACTTCATCTATCTTTTTAGAATATTTGCCCCTAGAGAGAGTCCAACATACAGGTAACTGTCACAATCCTGGAAACCCCTCAATTCTAAACAACCCGCCCTAGCCATACAAAGGATTGTTTTTCATAAAATAGAGATAAAGACCAAATTGTGTTTGGTAAGGATACTTTCTTCTCAGTGCTCTAGGGGTGACCTCATTTCCCAGTGGTGGGGAGAGGTAGACTTTAGTCTTTGTTTGGAAGGCAGTATGCAAATGAGATATGCGAGCATTTGACAGATGAATCAAAATCCATGCATGATAAGAAGGATTGAATACCTGCATTTGGAGTTAATTTAGGAAAGATTGTCTGGTCTCTTTAAAGAATCCTTTCTAAGAAAGTGTTTGGGGATTCGTTTGATTACAGATGCCAGAGTGAGTGCTGCTTCTGCGTATAAACCAAAACCCTGGCAATCAAAGGGAAGAGTGGGAAGGGATTTGTCATATTTTGGAATTCTAAATAGCAGCACTAGGTACAGAGTATAAAAATATATAAAGGAGACATTTTTTCCTAACTAGAGCAGTTATTGCAAATAGAGGAACAATAAAATAATAATTCTTGGGGGAAGATATATACGGATATACATTCTTGTTCATATTTAGTAAAAATATTAAATAAAAGAAAGGACTCCCATAAATTATTAAAAACAGAAATTCCTTAACAGTTTCAGGGAATGGAGAACTTTACAATCAGTGGGTAGGTTGGAAGTGAAAGACAGGAACTCCTTGGAGAAACAAATTTTTTGATACTTTTTAGGGAAAACCAAAGAGTTTGAAGTGTTGGTTATCTACAATAAAGAATAGTGTTTGCCAGCCACTTTCCTCATCGGTGATTATAGAATCTCATTTGTAAAGTATAAGATATTAAATTAAAAAACTGAAGAGCAAAAAGAAAGGAAAACAACAACAACGAAAAGAAAACAAAAACCTTCAGTTGTTAAGGAAAAACAAGTGCTCTCAACTATAATTGTACCTCATTAAATATACTGTCAAATCCATTCTCATCCAATCCATTTAAGCCACAGACTGAGGAGTGTTTCGTGACAGATGTTGCCAACACATTTAGGGTAATTTCATTTACTCGAAATGTATAGAATGTGCTGTCTGACGGAGTTTACTTGGCAAATGGCAAGGCAAGAGGAAACAGATTTTTCATTTTAGCATCTCCGGATGTCTGGGTTTGTTCAATGTTTATGCTGCAAAGAAAAATACTGTAACATGCTGTAATTTCACTAAAAAGCACAATGACCAAACAGCTGATGGAAATGTCTGGTCTATTTTAGCCACTGCCTCTGCAAAACAAAGCTACTCACACTCCAGAGATGTAGGGAGGATCTGGTTGCCCTAGTTCTGAAATAAACAACTTCAACAGTAATTTAGATAAAGTTTCCAAAGATCACTGATGTGGAGTAAACATAGCTGACCTAAGGCCATAAAAATATCTGTTAGCCTTCTGCAATAGCGAAAAGAAATTTTAGGTCTTGGAGAGTTCATCAATATTTTAATTCTCCAACTGTAATATAGGATCATTGGCAAATTAGAGAAAACATATGCAGGCTCTCTCCCAACAAGAGCACCCACAGTTGTATTAAAACCTATATTAATGCCAGGACATGGACTATAGTGAGAAGAATTACTTGTATCGCTATTCCTGTGACTGTCAGTACTCCGGTCCTGTGCCATTCCAACTTATGGTCTGTGTACCAGCAGTAGCAGCAGACTAAGAATTAGAATTAATATCAGAATCGCTGGGCTTTGGGCCTTGGAATCTGTGTTTCAAAAAGCTTTCCAGATGATTTTGATGCACTCTAAAGTTTGTGAAGTGTGCTCTGTCTATAAACTGTTACTGTATTGTACTGTTATAGTTCTTAGACACAAATGATTGATTTTATTTATACTGTTTTCTCAATTATTTATTTTAAACCAGTTTTGCGATAGGGCATGGGACTTTATAGTAATAATCCTATTATATCTTGTTTAAAAATGCAAAGAGGCCAAGCCTACATTTTTGATAAGCTGAAATGGGGCAATTGTCTGAATAATTCAGGCCTATGCCTGATGATCTAACATGCTTCCACTTGATCAGTTTTGCTTGTGTCGTAGCATATTTGAGAATTTTTCCTACATGAAATCTTGTTAAGCCTTGAATTTGAAATAACAGGAATGTAAAAGTAAAATGTAAAACTTTATTTGGATAATATGTGAAAAGAAAAAAGAAATATCACCCGTTTTCCCCCTCCCGTTGTATTTAGATGTCTCATGTCAAAATATCTGTGGTCCATATTGTGCTCTTCCCTATAGTGACTTATGCAAAACTACAGGACTTTTTTTTATAATAATCATTCGACGTGACTTAAAAAAAGTGACTTAAAACAATGTCGTTTAAAGTTGTCTTCTTTCTCGTCTGTATGTTTTTCTGCCTCTGTCAATTTTTAATATTTCTAATCTAGTTAGAAAATAATATTTCTAATCTAGTTAGAAAATAATCTAGTTGTGTACACCAGACTATTTTTAGCACATGAAATCGGAGTGCAGAGAATGCTAAGAGCTTACAAGTAACTTAGTTAGTGTAAATGACTTTCCAATAGCAAGGACGATTTAATAATATAAATGGCATAAAGGTAGTTTGTTTAACCAGGGGAATAGCTATCCAAATGCAGTGTCCTGCAATATTACTGGGCAATGTTCCTTGTAGTAGTATATGTAAAGATGTTTAATCTTTTTCTTTTGTGATATTGGCATCAATGTTTTGTTGTTGTCGTTCTGTTTTTGTTTTTGTTTTTAGCAGGAGGGTGCTGGGTAAGGTTTAAGAAGGACTGCTGCTGTGGGAAGAGAAAAAAACAAAAGGAGCAGGAAAACTCTCCTCACCCCTCCATCCGTTAGAAACACTCATTAATCCTCAACTACCTTGATAAATTTCCAGCCAACTTGGATGGGGCAGTCTGACTTGAAAACAAATTATATTTGGAATCCCAAAAGCTGTGGCAGTGCTGGGAGCTATGACTTTAACTTTGGAAGCGTTTTGGAAAGAGCGCGGACAGACGTCGGCAGTATGGGAGAATGATGGATAGCCAAGGTAAGCTGGGAAGTTGGACTGCCCCTAGCATACCATTTTAGCACTTAATCCCTTCCTTCTTCTTATTATTCTCTAATTGCTTCTTTCAGTATTATATCTTTTAAGAGGTTAAGGGTTATGTTTACATACTCTTTATAATCCCCATAAATAGGAATTACACACAGTAGATACTCAAAAGAGCTTTTGTGAATTAATTTTCTATATCACTGCCTCTGTTCAGTTAAATAAAAAATGGCTAACACTTACCAACATTTTTTATTTAGAATGTTCATACTTAGCGGGCCTAAATCATGTCTGCTTGTTCACCACCGTCAGTTTGTAGTGTCTTCATGCTGTCTATAGTATGAGGCACATAATATATATGCTTTATAAATACTGGTTGGAAGAATGATGAAAGAACAAAATTTCAAATCAAAAGGTACTTAAAAATGCACGATTGAGATTACTAGTTAAAATGGAGCATTTCAAAGCTTTTGGGAAAACTTGTTCTTACAAGGGGCAGTTCAGTTTTAAAATCATGGTTTGGCACATATATTTGTGCATTTATTAATATCTTCGACCACCATTTCCTTAAAGATAAGATCCAAAATTTACTTGGTGTAAAAAGTTCTATTAATACTACCATAACATATTTGTGGAAATTCAAATAAAAAGTACCTGTGTATATGCACATGCCAGTGGTTCTCAACCACGGGCCATTTTGCTTTATCCAGAAGAAACATTTGACAATGTCAGGAGGCATTTTTGCTTGTCAAACTGGGGAAGGGATGCTACCAATACCTAGAGGCCTTTGGCAGTAGAGGTCATCCTACGACAAACACACAGGACACTTCCCTACAACAAAGAATTATCGCACCAAAAACAGCATTAGTGCTGAGGTTCAGAAACTATAGGATATACAGACATATATTCATAAGCTCCATTTATACACAATTAGAAAGATTTGAAACTGCAGTCATTAGATAATGGCACAAAGTACCTATCTACTTTCTGCTCCCTACAACTAACAGTAGGTCTTAGCTTCTGAATCACGTTTATATATGTGATATAAAACAGTTTCTTAAAGACCTGACATCTAAATCAACTGCCTAAATTCTTTAATTTATCAATGAAAGGATACAAGGCTATTATTACCTGACTTCCAATGGCTATACGTTTATTAGTTCAAATTGCTACTTATTTTGGAAATATGCTAACTAGAAATATGGCTGGGTTTCTCTTTCCTAAATTTAGATGGATTTGATTGGTATAATAGTTGAACTGCTACCTAGAGAGGCATAGCCGTGGGCTATGATGTTTAGAAGTAGGCCATTTTCCATTGTCATATGATAAATTTAGAACAGTTATGTACACAGCTTATCTAAAGCAAGAATATCTATTAGCTATAAGAAGAGTTTTTTTTTTCTTTTGCTCTAAATATTCTCAAAATACTTTCCATTCCTGCTTTTTGATTCAGTTATCATTAATTGGAATTGTTTTTCAAAAATATGCAATATTAAAAGACATTAAAACCAAATTAGTTTTAACCATGGAGTCCCCTTTAAAGGAATCCTAATTATATACTGTGCCTATTCAACTGTGAATAATGGTTTCAATTATTGGTTAAGTACCTATTTATACAATAGTGTCATTTTGAATAAGAATATAAAGTTAAAATGTCACATTGAAGGATTCCTGACAAAAGTAGGTACATAGATAATTAGGATTATCAACAATGCTTTATTGAATCCTTTGGAGTTTTATACTTAAAACTGAAGAAATTTGTTTAGCAGTGACTTTTGATGTTTTCAACAAGCTTCTTTCAATTCCGATAGGTCAAAATGGCTTTTAAATATGTTACATTATTGACAGAGAGTTGAAAATTTGAAGATATGGGACCAAATGATCAAATGGTTTTGTTGACTGAAGTTCAATATAGAACAATTAGTTCTTTTTGTCATTAAATTTGTACACTTAGTTAAAACTGTAAAAAAAATTTTATTATGTAGGTGGGTTACTATATTATTTTCCTTTCTACATTTCCACTTAAAGGGATCATAGTTGCTGAGCCAATAGAAATATTTAATGTGCATGGAAGGATCTCAGGTCTTCTCCAGTGAGCTTCTTATGGCTTCAACAACAAAGGGTGAATTTATGTTCATCATCCTCCCACTCCAATTCCATAATCAAGTGTGGCTCTCGACTCAGCAGGATCTACCAAACACACAAAATGTGAGCCATAAAAGTCCATGTGGTGTGGAATAGATGATATGAAGGAATGACACTATTTGTGCTGAAAAACTAATGGTGTAACCTAAGTTCTTTGTCTTCACTTTGCAGGACTCCTATGGTATATGCCTTCCTCACACAGGTAGGTAGTTCCAAAATTAGTTTTAAAAGATTTAAGGAAAAAAAAAGATTAAAGAACATTAAGCTGTGACACTTATCAAATGGATGGATTAATCATAATTTATTTTATTATCTTCTCTACTTTTTTAAGATACAAAAAACCATACTGATATATACTCATAAAATATATTACATAATAAAAATTATATTAGAGATATGGAGAATAGTTCCTTACCATTTCTACCTTAACAATAACCCCCAAAATACACCTATCCCTTTAAAGATGAGCAGAACTGATTTTCCTTATTTTTTGTTCCAAGAGGAACTATAAAAAAGACAATGTTAAACTATCTTCTCTACCAAAGCACAGCCTAGATCATATTTTTACAGCTGAGTCAGCATCTTGAAAGATATTGTTTCATAGTGGAAATGTCACATGTTTAGGACACTGGCTCTGTTAAGCCAGTGGTGGTTGTAAGTTAATGTACTGGAAGAATTTAAGGGTAGATAGGATAATTCAGTGATGGGCTCAAAATATCTTCCACTCTTGCTTGTGCTGTCCAGTAGAGTTGTCTGTGAGACCGTGCCTTCCTACTCTAGTTCCACATGATATCTCCAAAAGAAGGCTCATCTCCAAAAGAAGGATGGCCCCTTCAGCATAGCACACGTGCTCTATAAAAATTAACATGGCTTCCAATTTACCCTTCCAGTCTAATTCTCCAAGACCATCAACACAGAACCTCTCTTTCCCCCACGCTGAACTACTCATCCTTCCCTGACCCACCTTGCTCTTTGGTGTCTTTAGTGTCTTTGCCAGGAGTCTTGGGCATCTACAGCAGGCTTGCATATGTGTTCTAAGATTTTTGTCAAATGCTACATGCTAGGGAATATTTCTTGTATCTGACCCAGGTTTTTGGTAAATTGCTTCTCTCTTCTCTCATAATATTTGGCACACACCTTAATCATGATCGTATTTTATTTCTCCCCTGGATTCTAAGTTCACTGTGCCATTCATGATGCTTTATTCATTTTCCAATGGTTTGAAAGCCTGGCACAGTGTCTATCATGAAACAGCCTATAATGGTGCTGAATGACCAAATGAGGGAATAGCACTTACTTATCAGCCAGGGTACCCATGATGTTAAAGGATGTAAAATCAACAACCCCATGCTGAAAATGGACAAGAGGATTTGATTGAAATAACAGAAGCAATCCCTTTATTTGATAACAGGATGGTCTTAAAAATCCATTTATTCAATTGCTTTGCTTTCCTTTAAAAGCGCCCCTGTCTAACCATTGCCAGCTTGATGTTCTTATCATTTTGTATGAGAATTCTTGGGCTTCTAAGAGCCACACACTACCCACACACTAATATTAGCATTCACTCCACAATTTCCATTCTATGAAAGACTTATAGATACCCAATTACATGGCACAAAATTTTGTTTATGTATCACAGCCAAGACACTGCCACAAATGCAGCATAAACTTTTTTATTCGGGCTTTCCCATGCCACAGACCATTTTAACAGCCATATATCAGCCTAAGATTCTTGTCAAACCTTGCCATGTGCTAAGAGAAAAAATGCTTTATTCACTTATACAGCAATCACTTTTTATACCTCCAAGTAGATTTTCACCGTACAGAAAGTTTAAAATGCACATCAGAAGAAATATTCCAGGCCAGTCTTTTTCCCAACGATAAGGTAAATAGGGTTCCCAGCAAACATCTGAATATTTATAGGCAGCGTCTTTTGTCTGGTAAAGGTTTATCTCACTTTAACTAGCACTCAGGACTGTGAGCTGTCATAAAGTTTCTCATTAAAAACTTCTCCTTACTGACAAATAGGCCAAAACACTCAGCTGCAAATCATTTTTAAGGTCCTGCAGGATCCTGTTGGTGAACAGGTCTGGAAAATACTTCTCAAATCACAGGGGTGATCGAGAGGAAAAGCTGACCATTACCCTACTTCTGGCCATTGTTTACAGTGCAAATTGCCTAAATATGTCACAAGGCACCTTTATTCTGGCTATTCCTAGGAAAGTAGTTATTCCTTGTCCTGCAATTTGCTACAAAATGTACTTTATTTTGTGGTCCCTCAGAGAACATTTCTGGGTTATTTGTTTTCTCCTTTAAGACATTTTTAGAAATTTGCCTGGTTAGAGCTGGCAACTCAACTAGACTTAAGGATACAGATGTGAAGTCAAGACCCTATTAAAAAACTAATTTACTCCCTTTAAAGTACACTTTCTATTAGCACTATTGTCACTAACATGTCTCAAACTCAGTATATACCCTATTGATGAAATATTTTGAAATCTGATGCTGAGACAAAATGTGTCCTGGTGGAATGGCCATATTCTAAGGTAAAATTTTACATATAAACATCCAACCAAGATACATCATGAGGCCTGCAAGACGTCATTCAATATACATGAAGTTATTCAGTAGATGCGATGAAAGTCAATTTTATGGTTCTTTTCTTCAATGTCCTATTTGTTGTAAAAACTTACATCTTTTATTTCACTTAGATTTTACTGCCATTTCTCCTAAACAGTGATGTTGTAATTATGTTTTTTTCTTGGTTTAATAGAATCTTCTAAAATCCTCCAGTACCTTATTCCTCAGAGTGTGGTTCAGGACTAGATAGTATCCTCTGGGAGCTCAATGGGGAACCTCAGGTCCAGCCCAGCCCCTCTGAATCAGAATCTGCAGTTCAATAAGATCCCCAGGTGAGTCATTCATATTCATGGTCAAGTCTGAGAAGATTTGCTCTTTTTTTTTTTTTTACATCTACCTTGGCTCTATTTGAGTTAAATTTTCTATTGCATTGCTTCGAAAGAGATTCCTGGTTTGTTTCTTACTGATTTTATTAATTCCTTTTTCAGTTCTTATTTGAGGATCAAGCAGCTTCAGATGATTTTAGTAACATTAATACGCCTCACACAAATAAATATGTTATAACCACCAACAGCCAGTGATACTTAGTTCAGTTCCTCAAAAGTCTCCATAGGATTTTTGCCTTTATCTATAAAATCTCCTTTACAAAAAGATTTCCTATGAGACATTTTCATGGCAACCTTCAAGCTAAAACTTTCATTCTTTCCAAATATTCTGCTTCACCAATGAGTTTGAAATGGCTATTACAGTCAAGTGTTAGAGGAGGCACTATCTGCCTTGCAGAGTACTGAGAGTCAGCATCTATACACATACCATAAATGCAAGGTGTTGGTAAGGGGTCAGAAATAAAATTTCAAAATACTGCTACATGTTAAGCCCTGATGGAACTAACCAAAATTGCCAAAGTTAGTTTAAAACTTAAAATTTTTTAAATGCTCTTTGTTGTCTTGGCCTTTTGTCTGAACTCCTGAACCAAATTTATAACTGGATCTGGGAATCTCAGGCACCAGAAAACAACTGTGTCTCATTCTGAATATTTTCTTTTTCTTTCTGTTTTCAGACATATTCTTTCTCTGTTTGATTCTTGGAATAATATGGGAAATTCCAGGTCATCCTTGCTTTCTCCTTCTCTCTCATCATTCATAACCAATCCACAGTCAAGTCTTGTCAATGCTACATCATAAATGTCCCTAAATCCTTTCTTTTTTTCTTTTCAAATGCTACTAGCTAGGTTGAACAGTTTACCATCTCTCATTAAGATTAATCTAATTACTTCCTATAATGTACCTCTGTTGATCATGGCTGAAGACATTTACTTTTTAATACTCTCTCCGCGTTATTAGTTTCCCCCAAAGTGAATCCTGCCTATTCAATGTAGAACTGAAAAAGCCCCACATTTCCCAGATTCCCTTGTTGTCAGAGATCCGTGACTTCTACTAATCAGAGGCACCTGCAAAGGACTTAAATTTGGAAGAAAGTTTCGAGTAAGAAGTAGGCAGGGCATATGGCTTCTGTTTCACTGGCCAGGTGGTGGCAGAAGTAGCATGATTCCAGGGTTTGCGGAAATGTGGTTTGAGAGTTAGCAGTGGTAGTGGCCCCTCTTTTGGTCCTGTAACAGGAGATCTAGAAGTTTATTATTTGCTAATGTTCAGCATTTATTTGCTATCAGATTATTGTCAAGATTTATTTTTCTATAGCAACTTTATGAAATAAAAATAAAATGCTAATTTCATTGATTGTAATTTATTTTTGAAGGTAGATGGGGTAAGAAACTGAACTTATATTTTTGAATTAAAATAGTTCCCTAAGATATTTTTATTATTTCTACTGCTTCTTGAAGGGAAACAAATATGACTTTATGTCTACTAACTGGTATTCAAATTTTGAGGTGTTTATCATCATGTGGCCATGATGATATACCTTTTTTATATTGCTATTTTAAACTTCTATCAAAAATAACATGGGGCTATAAACACATCAAAGTAATCTTATTGCAAAAATTGCTCTTTCTGACTTTTCAACCACCAGCTGAAATTATGGTATCGTATTAAAGTTATTCAAAAGAAAAATATTCGGAATTGATTTTTTTCTCTTACTTTTCCTTCCACCTTTTTCCTTTAGCCCTCCTTCCCTTTCTCATAGATTATATGTGCGTTAGGAGGGAAAATGAATGTTCAGCAAAATCAGGCAATTTGACTAGCGTCACAGGTTTTCAACATATACTTTTGCTTTATTTCATGCAAGAGCAAGCCCGAAGCCATCTGCCTGCCAACAACTACAGCCTTCATTCCCATGATGGAGACAGAACCCCCCACCTCATCATTAAAAGGCAATCTTCAAAGGGATATTGTTTTTGCTTATTCCCGTTGTGACAGATGTTTTATATCATCTACCTCCACATGCTAACTCATCTGTAAGGGACTGCCCAGTCTCTGCAGCCAGCTGTGGAAATAGCTCCAGTGTCATCTGTGGCAGCTCTTGTTCCATTCTTCTGACCTCACCAAAGACCACATCCAAAAGCAGGAAAAACAAACATCTCTGATAACTTCCTTGAAAACATTTCCAGGGCATAAGATAGGCCGGCTTCAGACAAGAGCTCTTTACAAAGCATGTAACAAAGGAGAGGCAAGCTTATTTGAAACACTCAAATGTCACCGAGCTCGGCAGTCGGGGTAAATCCCCAGATTAAGGAATAATGAAGCAATAGCATCTGTGGGCATGATTCAGCTGAAAACATCTGGTTGACTCAGAACCACTTCAATTAGCTGGAGTCCACATCCATCCATCATTTCTTTTCTTTTGATTGCATAAAGTTCCCATGAGGAAGTGTTTACACCACCAATTCAACCAACTCTGAAATACTGTGAAGAGACTATACCATATTTTTTAAATGGATAGAAAATTAACTTAAATCATTCTATGGTAGAATTATATTCCTGATATTATAATATATTTTAAGGACAAAAAGTAATCTGCCTTTTAAGAAGTGTTATCTTGGCTTACTTGAAATTGACAAAGCAAAACTTTTAGTAGTAAGAATTATATTACTTTCCAATATTGACCAGGTTCTTAGTTATAGTATGTATGTCAACTGTCTGCAATGTTAGAGTCTTAATAACTTGTAAAAAGATGTTTTGTTGATATTTAGAGTTTAGAGTTTATTCAAGAACATTAATTCATTCATTTACTAATACTTACTGAAGGCCTATTATGTCTTGCCCTAAAAGTTAAATAACTTCAATGAGGTATATATTTAAAAAAAAAAGTTTTCAAAAATGTAATGTGGACAAAGTGATTGAGAGCATTAAAATTTCCCATAGAGGTAAACGCTGTGTAGCAATACCATGTCAATTTTTGTCTTCAGTTACTCTAAAATTTTGGCTGGCTGTGTGCTAACACTCAGTTCCTGGAGTCACAGGTAAGGTCCATAACTTGTGTCTTCCCTACAAGTTAAGGTATTATCTAGCAAGCCTGGATGTTTTGCTGCAGCAGAAACTGTGGGCCCTCAGGAAACAGCTTGAAATCACCAAGCACGAGGTTGAAGAATAGAATGTGAGGAGGAAATAACTCTAAAAATGAGAGAGAATAGTAGACCGCACACACATTAGATTGTGTCTAAAAATGACTCAATAGTTATCTCAGTCATTACGATCAAAAATGCCTTTTATAGGCCAAGGTATGAAGTCTCAAGGGATGGATGCTTCATCTCTGAAGGAAAGTTGAAAGTAATTATGGATGCATTCATTTCTGCTGTGAATCATAGCTCACTTATGGGGAGAGCCTCTGCTTTCCACAGCTCTTTCATTAATGCCAATTGTCAACCCATTTGTTAATTAAGTGGTAATATTTTATTGTGACATTCCTCCTAAGAATTTTGCCTGCACTCAAGAAATAGCCATTTAATTAATAGCTTTCAGTATTTGCATGGCGATGGAATAGCTAACCCACACATTCCATGCAGTTACTTATTCTGACTATGGTGGGTATTCTGTAAAATTAAAAAAAAAATCTAGTTATAATTCTATTGTTTCTTCATAGGATAGACCTAATGAATATTAATACCCAGTGGGCTTGGGATAAGGTTTAACTTTAAAAAGTTATATTTATGCAGTACACAAAATTCAAACAATTAAAAATAATAAAACTTCACTAGTTCGTAATAGTTTTTTGGTTTTTAAAACCACCATTTCTTTAACATAACATTCATTGAATCTGGGTATCAATGATCAAAGTTAAAAATAAAAATTATATTCTAAGAATATATCCATATAAGAAATAGTTTTGCCACATATTACTTGGTACAGCTATCTTGTGGACTCAGATGGGTAAAATAATCTTTTAAATATATTTTTTGGGTGAAGGTAGTAAGCAAGAAGGTAGTGTGCAAGAATTTCAGAAAAAATATTCAGAAAAAAGATAGAGAACTGTTTTTGATTTATGTTTTCTGGAAACAACAACTAAATGCAATACTTTAATTTAGCATTCTTTTAACACCTAAATTGTGAAGACCAGTAATCACATTTGTCAATCTGCTCATACTACGAAATTTTCAAAAGCCAAAATATAAATGTTCTGCACAGATACAGAAGAGTAAGAGATATACTGGTCCATTTCGAATACCAAAACTTAGCAAAAGTGAATGAATGTCCTTTTTTTGTTTTTTAAATATGGTTTAATTGTAACCAATGTGGCTAATTTTCAGCAAGTCAATGCGAATCTTGCTTCTTAATACTGCCATGTATGACCTAATTTATGAATCAGATCTCCAGAGGCAGTGGGACATTTTAAAAAAAAAATTAGAAAGGTCAATAATGGAACAATCAAGCATTGTGAGGAGTTCTAGGGCTAATATCTAAAATCATATCAAATAAACTAAATTAGTCCATAATTTTTTTCTTGGAAAGTGGGAGTGAGGAGAAGCAGGATCGTTCAATGAAAAACATGGAAATAAAGTTTATGAATATAGTTGCAGAAAAGGACAATCTATAGAACTTAAAGAGCAGGTGCAGCTGACTCAGGCAATAACTTTAGCATCACGTAGCTGCGGCCCTGTTTCACAGAGAGATTGTAGCCTGCAGTGACCTAGAGATCCTGGCACCTGAATCTAATTTTGGGAGAGCTTCCTTAAGCCTGTTCCATGGAGGCATCCAAAGTATTAAAATAAAATTGCATCAAAAAGCACAATATTTTGATTACAACTACTAAGAGGAAGGGAATTACAATGAGAATGCAAAGAAACAGTTGAAAAAATTATAACTAGGATTAGGAACTGGAGCGATTATTGACACCACAAAATGTGCATTAAGCAGGTGTTACACTCACCTATGTATTAAGTACCTGTGATGATTTGCATGATCTGAATCGGAGGTTCTATAGTTCTGACAGCTGCTTCCCTGCCCCATCCCATGAAAGCTTCATTCCTTCCTTTAACTTCTCTGAGAAATTCTTTCTTCGATCTTTTATTTTACATATCTGATTTCTTGGAAGAGACTCTGCAATATCCTGATGCAAATCCATTATTGATTTTATGTCCCGAAAAGAATGGGTCAGAACCCAGTTTTGTCTTTCACCTTTAGTAAGTCAATGAAACCCACTAAATTTGTTTCTGTGGTATCCGCGGTATTAAAATTTCTGCATTTGGCAAATTATCTTCATTGTTATTATATTAATGTAGGATTTAAGCAAAACCTCTGAAGAAGTTTTAAAAATTAATTAGAAAAAGTCTTAAAATCAAGTAGGAAATATTCCATTTTTAAAATAATTTTTTTCATTTAAAAATATGAGCCTATACAAAAAAGAAAAAAAGGATCATCTTTTTTTCGTTTACTTTTAATGATTATTTTTATTTTTTATTTTAAGATACTATTTAATATAAGAAAAATGACAAAATATTATCCCTTTAGAAGATACTATTAGATTTGGGTTTAATTCAGAACTCCTTGAGCTTTTTGAATTAATATGAGGGACTTGAAAAAAGTAAGATTCTAGTCTTCGAAACAAAACTGAATCAAAATTATTATATAACACTCAAATTACGTGCTTCAGTAATAAACTATCCTATGTGTGTAAAAATGGTAAAAAAATTAGCATATAGTTTCAGATAGTGCTCTAGTTAACAAAGGATTAAAGAAAATATAACACTATTTTTGTATTGTGCTTTTATGAAATTTTCTTATGGTTATTTGCTATGTACTTTATCTAATCCACCTGTTTTAAAATACAAAAAGTGTCATTAAATTGATAACCTGAAATATTTCTACAATATTTATGGGTCATTTCCAATTATTATACAGATTACAAGCAGAGCATATTTACCTCAGATATATCATCCAGTATTATATAATTTTGAGACAAAAATAATTAAATTATGATAACTTTTAGTTGAATATGCCTGTCAAAATCAAAGCTTATAACTAAACTATATGAATTCCTCTCCACTTAAAATATAATGATGGTATTGCTAAAAGATTTAAAATATCTTACTTTTTATACTAATCTAATCATAATTACATACATACATAACCAACTAATATTTTGTATTCTATGTACAAAAAGACCCAATTATAATTTTATTAATCTGTCAACTTGATTTACTCTGGGTTAAATAATATAACCTGATATATAAAAATTTAATGAAGAATCAAGCCAGATATAATGAAATAGAATTGATGTTAACTGGATTGAAACATACCTGTCTCAGTTCTGCCACCAACTTGTGTGATATGAGAAAAGGCAATTAACCTCTCTGAGTTTCACTTCCCTCATCCATAAAAACATTATTCTATAATACAGGTTTATATTACGTGATAGCATATATAATATTATCAAGAGCCTCATAAGAAGACAGAACAAAGGACTTCTAGTAACCTCAATAGGCAGGGCATTATTCCAGAGACAGAAAACTGTGAATCCAAAAGACCAGTGCACCTGATTGCTGATGCCTAGAATTCTCTACAAGGTTAATAAACTTTTCATTACATAGTAGTAGGAAAAAATGCACATACTCAACTCCATTCATTTGCAACCTCATCCACACTAAGATACTAATAACCAAATCAAATTCTTCAGAAGGGGGTTTGAAAAAAATCACACACATCATTAGTGAGTTGGACTAGAAGTCTATTTTCTATTCCTTATTGTCCCTTTCCAGGCTCCCATCAAAAACACACACACAGATAAACACACCCATTCTAAGTCAGGGACTATTAATATATGCAACCAGAATCCCAAGAATCTTTCTTTAATAAAATTTAATAAAATTCATATTCCTTAATATATTCATTTGATTTATCTCTTTCTTCCCCATACACTGTAAGTTTTATGAGGGGAAGGAATGATCCTGTTTACTGTGCACTATAAGCCTGAATATGGAACAGCATACAGTGTCTGGCACACAATGGCTTCTCTATAAATATTGTTCAAATAAAAAACAAAAAAGAAAGACTGAGCTTTTAGATTTAGTGTCTTGAAGAAAAGACATCGTGGGGGTGGGGTAAAAGATGTTGAAAATAAAATTTCCCAAAGACAAATTATATCTTATTGACAATTTCATCAAAATGTGGCCTAAAATTTTTATCATGATTTGTCAGCATATACTTTATTACTTTATTGAAGTTTCCCCCTGTTGAAATGTAAGTTGCATATGAGAAGGAACCTCTGTTATGATCAGTTTGGTATGCCAAGTGCCTAGAATGGTGTTTGGCACATAGTAGACATCCAATAAATGTTTATTGAATGAATGAATAAATGACTCCAATTTCATTTTCTCAATACGTTTACTGCCTTAAAAGCAATCTAACATTTTTAATGATATGAGAGAAAAAAAAAATCAAATAAGAGGTGTTTACATTTTTATTGCTGTCATTCTCCCAAGATACAGACAACAGTTTTCTTGATCCTACAGGAAATATTCCAGGAGTTAATTAATGACACAATAATTATAATTTGAAGTTCTTCAATTTCCTTTTGGAGGATTCTTAAGTACCTTGAGATTAATAACATTTAAAACACATTTTCTTCCCTTGAGGCATCTCATTAATTTTCAAATGCATATATATCTGTATGGAAATATAGCCCACATGTTTATGATTCATTTACATTTGTAGCATTTTATCACAATTGTGGTTAGACTTATGTGATAATTTAAAACCTATTTTAGGAGAAACGTGCTTCTCCTGAACAATCGATAGGGAAGTTTTCTAAAGAAAGGAATATTCAACATCTTTCAGAAAAGTTCAAAATCATGATTTTCGAGGAAGTTTAATAATCCAAAATGAAAAAACAAGTATGTGCTTTCTAATGGATATTCAATGAACTTTATTAAACTTAACATAATCAAGAAGAGATGATACACCTTAAACAAAAGTATTGTGAGATTTAGTAATTGTCTAATGAATTTAATCTGTATAAGACCAAAGTAAATGGAGAGAAAATGAAAGAGAGAAAGATCTATCAGAGATTACAGAAATACAAGGAAAAATAGACTTTCCTTCTTGCATAGTTTTGACTTTGCTAGGAAATCAATACTGTAACAATTTATTTTCATTTTCTAGGACAGTTGTAAGAAGAAATTGTGTCAGCCAGAACATTTCTCATCATATGCCCGGCCATGTGTAATAGAAATGGACATGATCAAATGATTGGACCATTCTGATTTACGTGGGACTGTCTACATAACTTCATAAGCAAAGGTAATTGCTACTAACAGAGCAGCCTTGCTGAACCATGGCAAATCAGAATCATAAATACTAACAACACATCCTGGTCAATCTCAAGAGAACAGACTAAAACTACATAGTCTTGCATTAGAAGTTTGTTCTAGGTACAGAATTAGAGAGTCTTTTTGGTTTTCTGTTTGATGCTTGTTGTTAGAATTACAAAAGAAAAAAATTGCCAAAAATCTTAGATACTGATTTGGATGTCAAGTAATTATATGGCATAGAGTACAGGTTTATAATTGAAACATTTAATTCTGTTGTATTATGGATAATATTCAACTAAATGACTCTCCTGCTGATTGTCTGCCAATGAATCATCACTCTCACAAGTTGCAGACTGAACCTTATTTTTAGAATAAAGACATAAAGGGAAGTTAAATCTTTGAGCCACCATTCAATTCATAAACATTTGTTTAGACATACAGGTTGGGATTCTTAGGAAACTTACTTTATACTGGTCTTTAAAATGTCAAATAAGAAGGAGAGAAAAACCCCAAGAAACAGCACATATAAAATCCTCAGGACATGGAAAAATTCCTAGGAAAAAATGATGTTCTTCAATAATTTAGCTTTCACATTTTCCCTTTGTAGCCTTTCCAGTTGAAGTACTGGAATTCTTGAGTCCCTCTGAGCTCATAATCGTATTATCAATAAAAGTGTTTTTTTATTACCAGCATTGACCATAATGTTAGAGAAAAATACAGCTGAAAGCCCTCAGTGCCAAGGATGGATAATTCAGAAAAGCATGATATAATATATTATTATCAATAAAGCAAAATAAATTAAATTTTTTTTTTTCAGAAACATGAAGAGACTATCCTATTCTACAAATGGCAGGAACTTTCCAGTGGTCATGATTCAGGGTTATAGAGTTCCTACATTCACAGTGACTAACAATGAGATAAATCTAAATATATAGATGCCTCTTTGGATGTTCCTAGAGGTTTAACAAAAGAGCCGATTGCTTCCTTGGTTTGTACCAGGCAGGAAGTTACTGCTGTGCTTTTTATATTTTGTTGCTCTTCCTCTCCCTGCATTGGTGGCTACAGAGGAAAGGAGATTTAATGAAAAAATATCTTCCTGAAATCTTATGCAGGTTTGGAATGAAACAAGTTTGCATAGACATACATGATAATTTCTCAAATCTTCATATCAACTCCTAAACTTGAATGGAGGTTGAGTTCAACAGCCTCTAAGATTTCTTTTAATTTAAAGTATCACTCTCTGTTTTCCAATTTATCACAGTAGTCAGCCAGTTCCCTAAGTGGAAATATCAGGTGCATATACTTTGGTTGATTTAAAAAGGCATATATTATACAATACATAATTAGCCTTAAAATTATAGGTATAAGCAATGTATGTATAATTATGTTGCTAAATAAACTTGCTTGCAAGGGGCATAAGCAGGCATTTGATTTAGTGTACTTAAGTCTAGCCTACTTTAATATAATGCTGTTGTATACATATTATTTCATATTTCTAAGTCTAAGGGCTATTGCATATATCAAGCATGATAATTATTAGTGAAAAATAAATAGATTGCGAGAAATTCCATTTAGTCTCTACAAAGAGAATAAATGACTCCCAAGTCTATCGCTGCCACTTTGCATGCTGAGACTGTACTTCAAGCTACATATTAAAAATCTTTATCTGGTTCCACTAATCCAATGTGCCTTAAAGGAACTCTATACCTCTGATCTTGAATTTATTCCTTCTCTTATACATACTGAGGCATTACCTTCTATCTAGTCTAAAATCTCCTAGAGTCAGTTTTGACTCATGCATACTCCATATCCTTTCTCTTTCTCTTCCTCAATTTTTCTATTTCATCTTCTTCATTCTCCTTTCATTCTAATTTATATAATGAATCTCAACAGTGTTCAGTATTTTTAAATCATAAATGAGATTTTGAACATCCTCATATAAACATATATTTGTATTATATATACAGGTCAGCATTTTGGCTAAATAATATCTAGCATGGTATCTATCCATCCATCCATACATACATATATCTGTTTATGTCATGGATAATATAAACTATTCCTTGAAATTCTGTATATGCATCTCAGAAAGTCAAAGAAATAATTTTGGAGCATGATACTAGAATTTAAGGATTTATACATGTAGCATGAAACACAAACTTAGCATCATAATGATTTTTCAGTATTGATTGAAAATACTTGAGATACAAGACTGAAGAGATAAAAGGTTTTATAGGAAAGTAAGAATCAATTTTTAACATATACCATTGTTATGCAGAAATGGTTCTAATGTATATTGATTAAAAACCTTTTAAGGATAACTCTTTGATTAAAGGTCTCTCTTCTGAATAGAACTTTTAAGATTATTGTTCAGAACTCAAGTTGATAATTAGGCTGATCTCCTCTCTGCTAAATGAGAATTAAAGAGCCAAGAACACAATATTTGTTTTAACATGGATAAGGATTAAGTCTCTTTCTTGAAATTTGCTTTCAGTTTTCTCAGCTTGTTCCTAGCTTCCATTATGTACAATGAAGTTATGCTTACATTGTGATGTAAAAAGGGACAAGCCCATGCTAATTTTAAAAATATTATACATACATAGTCTGATGCTAACTAAACTATTTGCATGTCTTCCCATCGAAGTTAGCAGGAAGATAAGTTCTCTTCTTTGCTGATAATACAGTTTTGCTGTCACTTCTCGAGTGCAGCTTTCAGAGTCAGCTGAACTTGTTGAAAAATTACTGTAAGATATGGTTTGGCATGTGCTATGTCTGAGGCCAAATCATTAATTTATACAGATACTCTTTAAAATTCTTGAAGTCCATACCAAATAATTCCATTCTATTGGTTCAGTTTACTGCCAACGAATACATTTTATATCTGACTCATCTTGGCAACTATATCAGGCTCTAGTACTGCTAAAAATCATGAGTATTTCATGAACCACTTAGAGATGATGGTCAGTTGTTCTCGTACCTGCCATTAATGTTTTAGGTAAACTTCGCCTCTCAAAAATCAAAGGCACAGAACTGCAGGATCTCAACTAAATACATGTTCAGGCTCTTTTGAAAGACATTTCATGAGGACAATTCTGGCACAGATTACAGATATTATTGAAGGCCCCTTCAGCAAGGAGGTAAAATAGCCTTTATCTGGATGATACGCTAAGTCAGATGGTATAATTTTTATAAAATCCCAGCTGAGACTAAGAAAATTTGAAAGGCCAAACAAGCTACATGTTAGCCAACTAGTGTCATTGTTATATCAAGCTAGGTCATGGGAAACTTATATATCTGAAGAATATTAATTTAGTTGCCTTAGACATTTCATTACACAATTGAAAGTTAACATCTGCTTGGTTTTTATTGAGAGTAAATAAAAAAAATGACCATAAGTAACATGTTTCTCTCTACATGTATAACTGCTGTCTAAGGCATTATGATAGAAAATAACATTATACCATATATTTTTTTCTAGACTATAACAGTAGTGGAAAAAAAAAACTTTTCCTGTCCATCTGATATGCTTTCTTTTATCAGAGAATAAAACAATAGAACCAATTCTTTTAAATCATTTTGGCATTGGCTTCTGAAAACTCAAAACAAAATTTTCATGTCCTATTGTAGTAAACTACCCAGAGACTAAATTTTTAACAAATTCATTTCCTCTACTATATAATTTTTATTTCTTTTCCTTAATTTAACTGTCATTTGGAGTGTGTTTTTAATTATAAGTACCTGCAACTTCCTTTTAAGAGCAGGTGAGGTAAAAATCCTTCTTACTCATTCTCCTTGGGTCCAAAGGGCATGGGTATTTCTTTTTTATTCAAATTAGTATCTATGTATAAAAAAGAGTTTTGATGGTAGAAACTCAGGTCACACAGGAAGTAAAACAACTATTATATTACAGCTATTATACTATAATTTTTCCATATTTGTTCTTTTATTCAATGAGAAGAGGGTTTTCCTTCAACGTAGTGAAAACGAAGGTTGCTGCTTGTCCTAACAAGTACGTCTATTAATTTTTCAGATTTTTTAGAAAAGAGGATGGAGAAGTGACTGGCAAGAATAATCTTCACTATCTATAGCCTTTGTCGATAATGATCAACAAATGCATAATATTGCAAACACTGCATTACAGAATTTAAAAATGAGCGTGCAAGATCTTTCGAACTCTTTCCAGACTTCCTAGAAAGTAGAGGAAAGCAGAGTTGAGGGAACAAATATACCTGGCCAAAACATAGTTTCTTAAATTCATATTAGCAAACCTGCAACTGAAAAGCAATTAGAATTCTACATTACAAACACAAGAGAACTTTTCCTAAGTTGTTGTTAACAAACTTATTGATTGGCAATGAGGTTCAAAGAAGATGCACACTTTTGCCTTCTGGGTCAGCACCTAGAAGCTTGCAGTGTCACAAAATTTGCCAGTGAGAAGTCTAGTCTACTAACAAATATTTATTCAGTACATACTCTGTACAAGGAACAAAATGAAAAGGAAGGCATATTGTGAATTATATGTGATAAGTTCTCAAATAATAAAATCATATTCTTGTTGGGGAAGAAGAACTTGTCATATACTCCATGATCAATTTATCATCTATCTATCTATCTATCTATCTATCTATCTATCTATCTATCTATCTATCTATCTATCTATCATCTATCTATCTATAAACTATCTATCATCTACCAATCAATCAATCAATCATTCAATCTATCTATCATCTATCTAACCTATCTGTCTACCTATCTTTCTGTCTATCCGTCCATCACCCACCCACCTATCCATTTATGTATTTATCTGTCTATTATGTAAATATAACATGATTACTCTCAAGGACAAAACTTGATTTTTTTTTTTCTTTCTTTTAAGATGACATCATTGGAAAATGTCTCCCAAAGTGATTTCATTGCAGAAAACAAAACAAAACCTCATGCAGACATATAAGTTCTGGTATTTTTTTCTTAGAGTGCCAAGCCTTTTACTTTATCGTCGGAATAGTTTAACAATAAAATATATGATGATAGTAATGTAGTGAGACACCTAAGCATTCTTAGGGTTCCTAGGAGAATTCTGGTACAAATTGGCAGGGATGCTCAGAGAACTGGACCTAAGCTGGCTCAATGCAGAAGCTGTAATTATTATTTGAAGATGCCCAGGGGATATCAAAAACAGGTGTGGATATTACACAGCTCTGAGTGGAGAGCTTGCAAAGGGGCATGTTGGGTTTTAGTGAGAAAGCTTTATGTGGGCAGATTACTAGGAGAAGATGCCATGTTTAAATGGGCTGGGGGGACGCCAGCTTTAATTTACAATTAAGTGACATCTTCTGTGGCATAATTACTAGAAGGTACACAAATGCAATGCTTATGTCTCAGTGTTAGAGACACCTGGTAGCCTATGGAAATATCTTGTCCTTTCTCAGATGTTCATCTGATGTACTATGCGGTATACAGACCTAAATTTTGGCTATACCCTAGTGTTTGCTTTGCTAAGAACACCCTTCCTGCCTGGTATACAACATTTATCTGACTGATAAACTTCTTTATTTTTCAAAACCAAGTTCAAAAGTTACCTTCTCTATGAAGCTTGTCGTAATTCCTGTACTCTCTGACACAATGAATAACCTCTTTGCTACTTCTATACTTTGCACATACTTCAAGTGTTATCCATCATTATAAGTATTTATTTTCTGACAGGGAGTCTGATCAAGAGGGAAACAAATTGTATGAAACTAGCAAGTAAATGTAAACTTAAGTCCTACCTTTGGTAAACAGTCCTCTTAAGCAATAGAAGAGAAAAGGTTGAAGGCATTTTACTGGTGTTTGTGTTAGTATTTTGAAAAAATAATCTAAATTATATAATTTTTTATGTTACTGACACTAAAATAATACAAATGTTTTCTTAAAGCATACATAATTTTACATAGATAGATATGAATATAGATATAGATATAGCTATAGATAATATCTTTCCCTCTACTTTGGTATACCCTAATTGGTTGCCTGACAAAACTCATGCTAGTCAATAGCATTAACCATGATCCTGAATTCTAGACATAGCACCTATATAGAAAAAACTAGGTTCTCCTGGGTTAACCTACTAGAGAGATTAATCTTTAAAGCCAAATAAAGTGTCCCAATGACATTCTGAAAGGCAAGAAATAGAAAATAATATTTTTAATATTTTGAAATACTCTCAATATTTGAACACGTTCAAAACTGTTTAATGAATATCCACATACTTTATATACTGTTAAGTTTTCAGATATGAATGGACATTTCTTCCAATGTACTATGAAAGAACAAATAGTTTTATAGACTATCTGTACCCTTATCTTTAATCCTTCAGTGATTTCTGAGCAGTTTCTGTTGCCGTGGCAACATTTATAAAAATAAATATATTATCCTATCACTGTATGATTGTGTTGCCCTGGTAACTTGCTATTTTCTAGATAGTTTGACATGGGTTTTACTTTAGCTGCATACTTGCTTTCTCTAGAGGTAATCTATAAAAAATAAGGCTTTACTAACTTGGATACTTAATATTTTGTTTCTATTTAATTATATTTAGCATGTTAAACAGCTACTAATAATGTAATGTCAACATCTTTACATCTTTACAAACTGGCAAATTTTGTTTTACTGATGATGTGGTGATGAAGAAATCCTAACTACTCTCGAAGGACACATTGGGGTCTTGTATGAATAGAACTTTTCCTGTTAGCTGTTTCAGTCTTGTGTTCAAAATATTGTGTCTGAAGTTCTAAAAAAGCAAAATGTTATTCCTTGAGCTGTTTTTAAGGTCCATAGTAAAATAACATAAAACCGCATGCCAAAAGATAGGTCATAGGCACACATTTGGTTTTGAAGATTCAATATTGTAAACTATATAAATATCTAACCAATGTACTGTATACTCAAAACTAATAATAAAATAAAAATTTTAAAATATATGTTAATAAAAATAATTAAAATATAATTAATCACAGATACATTAATAAAATAGATAAAATAAATTTTAAAATCTCGATATTTTTTCAAAAGAAATTTGATTAAATACAACATTTACACTTGTCTAAAAAACAAAAAATAGTGGCATTCTCGTTAAGATAAAAAAATAATTCAAAGCCTATCCTGCAATACAATTGAACAAGAAATCAATTATGTTTCTATACACTAATAACAAACTATCAGAAATAGACTACTGTGAATAGTTATACACCAAAAAATAAAAAAGGACACTCTAGAAGAAGTAACTGTGTTCTTAGGAACATTCAACCTATCAAAACTGAATCATGAAGAAATAGAAAACCTGAATAGACCGAACACTAATAAAAAGACAGAATCAATAATCAACAAATGCCTGACAAAGAACATTCCAGGACCAGATAGCATCACTGTGAATTTTATAAATATGTGAAGAATTAGTATCAATTCTTTTAAACTCTTTCAAAAGAGAGAAGAGGAAAGAGCACTTTTAAATTCATTTCACAAGGCCAGCATTACCTGGATACCACAATTAGGCAAGGGCAGTACAACAAAATATTATTACAGGCCAATATCCTTGATGAAGACAGATTGAAAAATCTTCAACAAAGTATTAGCAAATCAAATTCAACAATACATTGAAAGAACCATACACCATGATCAAGTGGGATTTATTATGGGATGCAAGGATGGTTCAACATCCACAAATCAATGAATGTGATATACTACATTAACAAAATAAGGATAAAAATCACACAATCCTCTCAATAGAAGCATTTGAGAATATTCAATATCCATTCTTGATAAAAACTCTCTTTATTATCTCAATATAATAAAGAAACCTATATATAAGAAGCCTACAATTAACATCATACTCAATAGTGAAGGCTGAAAGCTGTTCCTGTAAGATCAGGAACAAGACAAGGATGTTTGTTCATTCTTGCCAACTTTATTCAACATAGTACTGGAAATCCTAGCCAGAGCAATTAGGCAAGAAAAAGAAATGAAGACATCTAAAATGAAGAGGAAAAAGTAAAAGTCACTATTTATAGATGAAGTGATATGATATTAAGAAAATCCAAAAACATGTACTCAAAAAACTGTTAAAACTAATAGACAAATTCAGTAAAGATGCAGGAGATGAAATTAATATACAAAAATCAATTATGTTTCTATATAATAATAACAAACTATCATAAATAGAAATTAAGAAAACAACCCTATTTACAATTCTATCAAAGAGAATAAAACATCTAGGAGTATATTTAACCAGGATTATTCAGCCATGAGAAATAAGGAAATCCTTCCATTTATGACAACATGAATGGACCTTGAAGACATTATGTTAAGTGAGATAAGCTTGTCAGAGAAAGACAAATATTGCATGGTATCACTTATATGTGTAATCTAAAATGAATGAATGAAGAAATAAACAAATAAATTCAAATTCATAGAAACTGAGAATAGAAAAGCGATTGCCAGGGGTTGGGGGTAATAGTGAGAGGTTGGTTAAAGGGTATACATTTTCAGCTATAAGGTGAACAAGGTCTGAATATCTAATTTAAATCAAGGAGACTATAGTTGATAAGACTGTATCATATATTTGAAATTTGCTAAGAGCATAGAACTTAAATATTCTCACACACACAAACAAAAATAAATATGAGGTAATAGATGTTGTATTAATTCTACACAGTGAGAATTCTTTTACAATGTATATGTGTATCAAATCATTATGATGTTCACTTTAATTATCTCACAATTTTGTCAACTATACCTCAAAAAAGCTAGAAAAAATCTTGAGTAAATGGAAAGATATTTTTTCTTAGAAAAATTCAATTGCATATATGTCATATTCTTAAATTTACCATAAGTTAATATGTAAATTCAAAGTGATACCAATCAAAATTTTAGTGAATTTTTTAAAATTTCACAAACTACTATTAAAGTTATTCTGGAAGTATGAAATAGCTAGAAGAGAAAAAATAACATTGGAGATAAGTTATATCAAGTATATATGGTATTATAAAGTGACAGTTATTACAATAGTAAAATAATGGTCAAAAAATAGATCAACAGAATAGAATAGAGTGAAAAAATACAACCAAAGATATAGATCTATTTTATGAGAAAATTTGTCATAAAATTTTATATCAGTGGAAACATATAGATGATATATATGGTAGACATTTTTTATGACAATTTGTTACCAATTTGGGGGAAAAAAAGTTGGATCATAATCTCATCCCATGTTATAAAATAAACTCTAAAAGTAACAAAAATTTAAAATAAAATACAAATTTTATTTCAATTATTTTGAAATTAAATTCAAAGTACACTGGGAAAATATCCAGATTGTCTATGACAATGCTAACTTACTAATTGCAATAAGATCTTTTAAAAATAAGAAGAAATTGATATCCAAAAAGATGGATGAGCAAAGTAAATAAGTTGGAGCTCAAAGAAAAAGAAAATAAAATTAGTCAATAAACATAAGAAAAGTAACTCAACTCCTCTATGATTCTGATAAATAAAAGTAAAACATGAATAAGATACTATTCACTATTTATCACATTAATCAAATATTTGAAACTTGAAATTACCAGGTATTACTTGAGATCATAGGAAATAGACACTCTCATTTAAAGTGCAATTTGATAATAATGTGTATCAAATTTTAAAACCCACATACATTTTGTACCATAAATTCATCCTACAGGTATTTTCTCACAGGTGCTCAATATTAGTCTTGAGTGTATGAGCAAGTACGAGATGCAACTTAAAGGATTATGAATAAGAAATTGGTTAAATACCCTTTGGTGCATTTATATAATTGCATATTATGAAATGTTAAAGAGTGAGATTGATCTATGTGTGACTCATGCAGTGACATCCAAGACATTCTGTTATGTTGCAATATAATATTTGTATAACGATCCTGTATATATCTCAAAAATAGACACGTATTTACACACACACATATATATATTTTTTTCATATGCATACAAAAATTGGATGGTGATGTACAAATTTGTTTACAAAGTTTACTTATGGAGGGTAGAATCGATGCGCAAAGGGGTCCTAAATCGAAAGGCTTTTCTGCTCTATGCACTTATCAATTATGAACCTTCGATTTCATTGTTTAAAGTTTTTTTTCTAAAGTCTTTTTAGATTGTTTTTGAAAAATTATTATAGAATTTGGAAGCTAACCTTGGCAAAGCTGGCACTATTTTTTTTGTTGTTGTTCTATTTTGTTTTTACATTAGTTAAGCTGTCTAAGACACTTTCTGTGGCAATAATTTTGGTCATGTTCACTTCACCCGACTTTGAAAGGAGGTGATACTCAAAAAGAAGCTGCTCTTCCTAAATTTATTCTCACTCATTTGAATTCTCTTCTGGTCTACATGGGTTAAAGTTGCTCTTGTTTCGGTTTTGCTATGTAGTTTTAACAAAGATTTGGCTTGGAGATTTATATTTACCAGGCTAACTCCTTAGATAGCAAAAGCATTTTTACTTTAATAATGAACCTAGGAGGATTAGGATTTTTACTCAGCTCAGGTGTTGGATTTAAAAAGATAGTATCTGAAAACCTTGCTTTTTGAACAGAATTCTAAGGATTTACATATTCTTTCCAGATTTGGTGAGGTGCTTTTATAGAAAACACACCTACTAATTTGGGAGACATGACCTCTAAAATTAAGCCTTCAGGCCTTAACCGTTTGAAGGAAAAGAATGACTAAACCAAATATTCTGGAGCTTTCTTAAAGTTTATATTTACACTTTAAATGTAAACTTAAGGTTTATTAATCATAAAAGTCATAATTTAGCCATGCATAGTAACAAATCATCCAATGATTCAATAAGGGCATCTTGCATTTCTTAGAATGCTGTAATTAGATAACCAATTTGTAATTAAGGAAAAATAAAAGCTAACTTTTCTCCTTGAGATAAAATAATGCTAACCATATGAAGAACAGAAGATTTATGATTCAAATGAACCTAAATAAAATTTAAGAGAATGAAACTATGCTTCTTCTTGGGAACTATCATCTTTTCTCCTTGTCAGCACAGATTTAACAAAATATCCCACGTATTGCAACAGGAATTTCAATTGTGCATTCTTATGAGATTCCAGTGTGACGTGCTACTATGCAGAGTAGATATTTGGTACAATCCATCATCTATTAAAATTCTGTCAGTGTAATGGTGAGATTTCAGAGTATAATACAGAACCCTGCACTGATTGCATTGACAAATCAGCACTTTTACTTCTTCACGACAAAAAGTGAATTCCTGATTTAGTCCAACAGTGCTCTCTCCTCAGTGTCTGTTCAGGTGAACAACAAAGTGCAAACAGAAAAAACTTTTGCTGCCCTAAGTGGGGTTTGACAGCTTTCCAGGGGATCTGATAAAGTTCCAGAGTCTGATAACTGACAGAGAACTGTTTTCTTGCACAAACACCAGTATGATAGCTCTAACGCAGGCAATTCCTAAATCTACAAAAAAGTACATTACTCACAACTTAGAAAATTCAATCTCCAAAGAAGCAAACTTAAATTGCAAACTTCAGCTTTATACTTATGCCTTCTGCTCTCTTGTTTCTTTACCACTCTCTGCCCTTCTTTCCATCATTTCATTTCTCTCTGACAGTTTGTCGCTTCTCCAGTTTGACCATTTTCCACCCTGGTAAAGACCAGGGGCACTGTGCTCTATTTTATGACTTTCTGAAGGAAACCTGGTTGAGATCTTTGAGTCTTTCAAGTTAAGACAGAAAAAAAGACAGAATGGGCTTCTGGTTCCAGTGCATTCATAGTGATGGGGGGAAGTTCTATAGCTTCTACATGAGATTTTCTACATGAGATTTTCTCAAGATGGTAGAAGAGAAAATGTGAGAAAGAAGAAAAGCTGTAAGCAAATCAGAATTAGGGCAACATATTTGAGATATGTAGATCCTGACAACTTGAATTTATTTGTAAATTAGATTCCAGTCACTGATATAAAAAAGGTACCCGATGGGCTTTTTAAAAGAAGTATTACGTGTTGAATGGTTTGGTAAGTAAATGAAATAAGTACCAATCTAAGCAATTTGTCTTATTTATAGCTGCAGAGGCTGTCTCCACCAAGCTCATTAGCAAAGGAAGTTCAATAAGTAGAATGAATGTGGTAGTAATAGGCGATTATTGTTTAATCTAAACTTTCTACACCAATACTCATTTTTATATAATTGGGCTAATCTAAAGCATAATCTGCAGTCTACTCATATATGTAAATAATAATATAATTTATTTAGTGTTTGCTGTTTTCCAGGACTATTTTAAGTGCTACAATACCTATTTTATTTAATAAACAAAATGCATAATTATTTAGGTATTATTATGTCCATATAACGGCTGATGAAAACAGCTCAGAAAGTTTAATTTCTCTAAGTCCCATAGTCAGGAAAGGCTCTTTATCTCAAACAGCCTAACCAAGAATCCATGCTATTAATCATCAAGTCTTTCATTCATTCTTTTGAGATCCAGGTGTTTTGTTTTTTTATCTGAGATTGCTTAACTACTTTTATATTTTAGTATCATAGAGTGATTATTTTAACCTTCACTTTGATGATGAAACTAAGGCCAGTTGGGTAAGGTTACTTATACAATTAGACAACCAGTAAGACTGTTGCAGGGCAAAGTTTGAGGATGTAAACTCTGTGTTTCCATGACACTGTTCAGCCAATTTTTCCATCTTAACGACAACAAAGTGGTAGATGGCCGAGCCACCCCTCTTTCCAGGAATCTGCCCCAGCCACAAACATTGCATTTCAAACTGAATGATCTAAGCTCAAACATGATGACAGTCTAGTCATTGGAAATGATAAGATATCAGTGAGCAGTAGCCATAGCAAGGCGTATCCAAAGGGACAAATTAATACACACACACACACATGCACACACACACACACATGCATACACACACATACAGAGCCTGTGCTAGTAAGACATCCCACAATGGGGCTGAATCTATGCTAGCACAGAGGAGGTGGTAATGAAAAGTTTTGCCAAGTTCCTGAGTGATAGTTGAAATAAAGACACATACAAACATTTTCCCTTCTCCTCACGGCTCTAGAAATACTATCTTACATACTTTGACATCTGGCAAAATATACAGATTTTGCCAGATGTGTGCATTCCTTTTGGCCACAACGAGATGATGCTTAACCTCAGTGTGAGGACTAAGCTAGCATTAGTGCTCTATAGATGAACACATTGTTTTTTTTAGAAGGCAGTTGTTTCCTTTTAGAAAGTCTACTCTTTAGAACTTGGCAGGACATCTTCCCTTTTCCTTTGTTGGCTCAGTCTGTGCTATACATTGGTTTGGCAGCATATATTGAATTCTACCTCATGACTTGGACGGGAAAGTGTATTCATTGTATGATGGTATGATTTACAGAACATAGACCAGATGAACTCAGGAAGCCCCCAAAGTGTGGAAATCACAGAAGGATTTGCAAAATATAGTCTGAAGTTCTGCTGTAGTAAGCCGCATATATTTTATTCTTTAAATAAAAAACAAACTATCAAAACATTAGTAGCAACATGGAATGTTCCTTATTTTTAAAAAAAAATGGAAAAAGCTCAAATATGAAAAACAGGTACCGTGATTATTTGAGTCTAGGAAGTAGATGCTTGTGTATTTAAATATAAATATAAATAGGTAGCACACATTAATGACCACGCTTCCTGGTCATTAATGTGTGCTACCTATTTATATTTATATTTAAAAGAGTTGAAATGTAGTATTGCTTCTACTTTTTACAACTAACACATTCAATAATAATAAGGATAATGGCATTAATAGTATACTTAAAAAATTATTTTCCCATATGAAACACTCTCATGTGATCCTCCCCCAAACCCTGTTAAATACAATAATAGAAAAGGAAACAAAGGCAGAGATGTGAGCATACCCTGAAGAGTCCACCAGAGACTGTGTCACCCAGCTTTCAGTCTAAGGCTCCTCCCCTACCTCACACTATCATGAGTATATTGCTATTGAAATCTGTTTTGTACATCTACAGAGCTAGAAAACCTAGAAGAACTAGACAAAGATAAATGAAATCATTAGCCTTCAGTCTAGATTCTAATGGAATATGTAATATTTTTCACTTGAGACTGATGTAATATTATTCCACAAAATGAGAAATCTAGCAAGTAGGAAAATAGAGTTTTAATATTTTTGGAAGAAATTTTCCACTAAAGAAGAAGAGAATAGCCTTAGTTAACATAAAAAAATATCTACCAACCTTTCTATCTATTTGTATCTCCATCTATTAGTAGACAACTGCCTTCCTATTTCAAATATATTGCTATGAGTCAACACTTGCCCGTGATACCGAAATTCACTCTCAAAGCACACTAAATTGCATTAGAAGAAAACAAACATAAGAGAAGGAGAAGGAAAACAGAAAGGCTTTCCTCTTATGATAGATTTAATTGTTCAGAGCTCAGAGTTCCTGCATGAAGTAGAAATTCCCTATTCATAACAAATAGTAGGCATCAACTCGAGACACTGATTGCTGTGACTACTATTTCCTCCAAGAAAGTTTATCTATTATCTATCTATCTATCTATCTATCTATCTATCTATCTATCTATCTATCTATCTATCTACTATCATCTATCTATCTATCATCTATCTATCTATCTATCTATCTATCTATCTATCTATCTATCTATCATCTAATCTACCTACTCTATCTCAATCTATCTATTGTACATGCTTTTGTAGAATTTCAGGAACAGCTTTTTATCTGGAAAATATGGCTGCCTGAAAGAGATATGGAATCTAACACAAGCCCCAAAGCTTCTATGCATTACAAAAGCTTGCACTTGGATAATAGAAATATTTAGCCTCAGGTGACTGAGAACACTTACTGTTGGTTGCATAACGTATGGCGGATGAGGCATCCATGAAGTACTCTGGACCTATGCATCAAACAGCATTTATTAGCACAAAGCAATCACAGAGGGAACTTGGTTCTTGTGTTCAGTGGAGTCACACTAGGTCATAAGAAAGTGGAGTCCATCTGACTTTACAACTAAGTAGTGCTCAACACTAAGTATAGAAAGGACATTCTTGGACCTGATTAATTTGGTCCCTGAAACATGATAAAATGTAAAGCAAATTCCTGCTTCACTGGAGCTAGCTGCAATGCCTATATGGACCAGGCTGGGCCCTGGAGTGTATATTGAGGATGGTGTTGGAATTTAAAGTATTAGGAGGCCTCAGGGACTTCCTATTTAGAGGTCAACTCCCATGAATATCCAGGCAAATAATAAAAGAGGCAAGAGTTGACTGCTAAAACTTCCTCTTTTTTTTTGTCATTTGTTCTAACTTTAAATTCTCAAGTGATTCCCCTCTTGGAAATAAGTCCAAGTGGTAAAAGCTAGAGTAAGAATTAAAATGATCAACCAGAAATTTTGGAGAATGCTTTGGGATAAACCCAAGTTAAGCAAGTTTGTGACTTTTCTCTCACAGTAATTGGTATGGCAAATAAAAATGAGTATTAGAGCAAGCCAGCGGTTCTGAAATGTATCTTAGTCAAATGAGAAAGTCAGCTTTAAGAGCTGACTGTCACATAGAAAACCCTGAAGATTTTGTTTTCGATATGTTCACACAAGTAAAATTGCCAGTGTACTCCAGATTTAAAAAAAAAAAAAGGAAGAGGTAGTGAAAGGTGAGAATCAGCAATATAGGAAATTGCTCTAATTCTTTTTTTTGAGAAACGAGAGCTGGGGTTAATTTCCACGTAGGAGCTCTCCCAAGTGAAATCATTTTTCTGCGGATATTTTATTCATGTCACCAACGTGCTCTACACTGGGGCTCAATGGGTGGTCTTGGCTGAAACAGAGGCCAAGATAAGGAAAAAAAAAAAAGGCTAGATAAACAAAATACACATTACAACCAGGCAGGCTTGCAGGAAGAACAAAAACTGAATAGCACCTGCACATAGCCCTGTGGGTCCCAAGGAAAGGCAATTAAATCAGCTATTCTGAGGCCCTCTAATGCCATTCACACGAAAGTCTATTTATTCTGTTCACCCACCAACATGTATCAAGAATCTAAGTGCAGAAAAAGAATGAAAATGAACTGCTTTAGGGGGAATCAGTTGAAGAAAAATGTACATAGTCTCAAGTGTGATTCCCTGACAACTGGGACATCCTGAAATGAAGTATGTAGCGGCTGAATAAGGTGACACTTGTCTGAATTAGGAGTAGTCAGCAACATTACAGTTTTACCCATTGTAAAACATCCACCCCCACAATCTGCAAAATGTAGGGAATCGCATTGCATGCACACACTTGCACGCTCTCTCACTCTTTCTCTTTCTCTCTCCAAAGTTTTTAAAAATGACACTAGATACTCTCTATATGTAACATTTATAGCAATTTCTAATTAGAAGAATTGTTTGAAGAACAATATGAGGTAAAGAGAAGTAGGGAGTGATATCACATATTTGATATTTGACAATTCAAAGAAATAGGATAAGAATTTTTTTTTTTTTGAGAGAGAGAGAAGTATGACTATTTCAATCGCTTGTGTACATAGAATTAACTAGCTACAACATCTGGCTTAGGACACACATGGAGTCTCAGATTTTCTTGTGATTCAACATGTGGAACCTTTGAGGTCTCTTTTGGCCTCTTTGGCACTGAGAATGAAATAAGAGCGGAAGGTAGAAATAATTTTTACCACTTTGATAATCTTTCCTTTTTCTTGGGAAAAATGATTTTATGTCTATCCACATAGATTTACATGGATACACAGGACAACTGTGAAAAATGAGATGACAATGATAAAATATGCTGATGAAAGTACAGGGAATGCTAGGAAGGTGCTTTTAGAAAAGACACACAAGGAAATGTGACAACCAAAATAACAAACAACAAACAAAATAATTTCTCAGTGGTATGAAAGCTGTACTAAAGTTGGCTGGAAAATAGTGTAATCATGAAAACTCAGCAGGGAGAATAAAAAGCACGGTGGATTTTATTATTCAGTGAAATAGATGCAAACAGGCCCTTGAAAGAAAGTGTAGGCTAATTGATAACTTGAGGATCATTACATTAGGAGGTGATTAAAGTGTTTGAAAAAAAAAGTTTTTTTAAAAAATTCTACTGTGTCCCTTTTGTCTTTATGTAGTCAATTACTGGCAAGAAATATCTTTCCTAAGGTGCAGGTAAATCGGACATACCTGGTATGTGGAGACAGGGGAAGCAGCAATGAATGGCGTGATAGATGTCTGTGGAATCATGCGGTTGGTTGCAATACTGTACGGTGAAGAATAAAATCTGCAAACAGAAAACAAACAAACAAAAAAAGGAGATTCATAAAGCTGCCGCATGCCTGGTTGCTAATCAAATGCTACCAAGCACTTCTGGGAAAGACAGAGTTCCACTCTCACGTTTTCCATCAACTTTTAACAGGAGCATCCAGGAGATTTATAGTATTTGATTCCACTAAGAGAAATAAATCATTCTGAACAAAAATGACAAAGTTGAGTCATTTTATAATATTGGTTGTACAAAATCTCTTTTATGCCAGGGGAGTATAATAGAATGTTTAACCAAAGGGAGAAAGAAGCCACGGGCACTGATTTTTGTTTTGTTTTGTTTTGTTTTGTTTTAAGCCACTGCTATTCTAAAGCTCTTTGAAAGAAAGGCAAAATGATAGCACCAAACTTTATAAAGGTGGTTGATATTACACATATACAAATGGCATCTATCTTTTCATTCAGGAAATAGAATCAGCTCCAAAGAGTTTTGGAGAACTTGTGCTAGGCGTGACTCCATACCCTCAGGCAGAAACTAAGCTAAATACTTTCTCTATGAAAAGAGAATAAAGCACACAACTTGTGTCTAGGTGGGGATAGAAATATTTGGAGGATTCAGTCATGCCATGGATGGTGATTCTGTAGTTATGTGTAGTTATGTACTCCTGTAGACTGTGAAAAGCACTGAGTTTTCTAGTCCTCCAGGGCCCTTCATTGAACAATTGTAGAATGATACTGAGCAAAATCAGGGCTTCACAAATCAGAGGAGGATGATCCTTCTATAGTTCTATTAAAGGGCAGCTTCCAGGTACTGAAATCGATGACACACCCATCTTCACTTAGATGATACCCTTGAGTCCACAAGTTACCTAATGCTCAAATTCTTCAGCCTAATTTTAAATTATGCTTCTTCCTTCATGTCTCACTGGTAAGTAAAAGGCTAGAGTGGCCAGCTACAGAACGGACAAAACAAGGTTGCCTACAGTGAAGTATTTCACTGATGTGAGGATAGATTGAAAAAATGTGTATTAGGGATAATGGGATTATTATTTCACTTTGCCATAATGTTAGTAAAAGTCAACTACTACTTTTTATTATTATTATTTTTTAATAGTATGATATTGTAGTTTTGGGCACAAAAGCCTCATCACCCCTCAGGAGTCACTGATATCTTGAACAGAGAATCTCATGGGTTACCTTTATAAAGAAGCATTTCACAAGACTCCCATTGAATATAGGACAGCAGGATTTCAAGGTTGCCAGAATTCAAGGAGGAAATTATTTAAGCTTACATTATATAAAAGTCTCCAAGCAAGTGTTGGGGAACTATAGTCTCAAATTTACTTTATCTAGCTCTCAATAAAGATTATAACTTCATACTCCTTTGCTTAAAAAATATGTATTATAGCTGAAAAAATTACTCCATTAAACATTACATTCTTACTAGTCATATCCACCAGACCTCTAAATTTATAGTTGTGCAGTTTGAAAAAAGTTATTGACTCTGCACCTATTAGAACAGTCTTTTTTTTTTTTTTTTAAATGACAATACTAGTGCTGGCAAGGATTCAGAGAAAGTGCAACTCTCATTCCTTGCTTGTGGAAATGCAGAATGGTACAGCCATTGTGGGAAATAGTTTGGCACTTTCTTATAAAGTTAAACATACACATAACATATAACCCAACAATCTCACTGATAGGTATTAACTAAAGATAAATGAAAATGTCTGTTTACACAAAAAAATGTAACGTAAATGTTTATAGCAAGTTTATCGATATTTGCCAAAGACTGGAAACAAGCCAATTATCCACCAACTGAGTCAATAAACCAACTGTGGTACAACCATATGATGGAACACTACTCAGCAATAAAAAGAACTATTAATATATTGAACATGATGACTCTTAAGTGAATTATGCTAATAAATCAGACTTAAGTGAATTATGCTAATAAATCAGACTCAAAAGACTTTATATTTTATAATTCCATTTATATTACAATATTGAAAATGCAAAACTATAAAGACGGAAAATAGATCAGTGGATGCCAAAGTCTGGGGTTGGGGAAAGCAGCTGGCTACAATGACACATGAGGGAATTTGGGGAGATGACTTAATTGTTCTGTATCTTGATTGTTTGGTGGTTACATGACTATGTGCTTGCCAGAACTCATAGAAATATACACTATAAAAAGTGAATATATGTTCTATGTATATTATTCCTAATAAATCTGACATTTAAAAAGAAGTCAATTACTATGGAAGAAAACATCCATCCTTCCACTTAAAAAAAATTATTGAGCGTTTACACTGTTTATCAAAGATAGGTAAGGCTCTAAAACATTTCTTAAAGTTTCTCTATTTAGCCACTTGAATCATATCTTATGTGTATGTTAATCAACCTAAAACCCTCCAATAGCTTTCATTGCAATGAAGACGAAATTCGAATTCCTTGTATTGGCCAGCATAATCAGGCTACTGACTACTTCTCTAATATTTTCTCCTACTTCTCTCCCCTTAGCCAAGTAGGGTCCAACCATACAGATCTTCCTTTGTCACATGATACTGCCATTCTCACTCCCATCTTAGGTCACTGAGCTCACAATTCTATTTAGAATGTTCATTTCCCTAAATCTCTTTGAGGCCACCTCTTGCTCCTTATTAGCTGCAGTCAACTTCCACTCCTTCAGAGAGGTCTATAGCTAAGGTAGGAACCACCATTTCTGTCCCAATTGTTCTCTATTTCTTTCTTCTAATTTATATTTTTTTCATTGTTCTTATCACTATCTGAAGTAGTAATTCAAAAATATATTGATGTATTTTACAGATTGAATGTTAGTGCCCCTCTAAAATTCCTATGTGGACATCTCAACTCCCAGTGTGACTGGATTGGAGATAAAGCCTTTAATAGAGCAACTAAGGTTAAATGAACTCATGTGGGTGGGGCCTTGATATGATAGGATTAGTATCCTTATAAGAAAATACAGGAGATATACAAATTAAAACCACAATGAGATATCATGTCACACTTGCCAGATTGGCTATCATTAATAAATCAAAAACAACAAATATTGGAGAGAATGTGGAGAAAAGGGACCCCTGGTACACTGTTGATGGGATTGGAAACTAGTTTGGAGGTTCCTCAAAAAATTAAAAATAGGACTATTTTTTGACCCAACAATTGTACTACTGGGTACTTATCCAAAGAAAACCAAAGTTCAAAGATCTATGCACCCTTATGTTCACAGCAGTGCTACTCACAATAGTCAAGATATAGAAGCAACCTAAGTGGTCATCAACAAATGATTGGATAAAGAAGTTATGGTACATATACACAATGGAATATTACTCAGCTATTAAAAAAATGAAATCTTGCCATTTGCAAGGACATGATGGATCTAGAGGGTATTATGCTGAGTGAAATAAGTCAGACAGAAGAAAATGAATACCATCTGATTTCAATTATATGTGGAATCTAAGGAACAAAAGAAAGGAACAAACTAAATAAAAACAGACTCACAGATACAGAGAACAAACTGATTGCCAGAGGGGAGATGGGTTGGGGACCTGGGTGAAAAAGATGAAAGGATGAAGAAGTACAAATTGGTAGTTACAAAACAGTCATGGGGATTTAGAATATAGCATAGGGTATATAGTCAATATTATTGTAATGGCTTTGTGTAGTGCCAGATAGGGGTGCTAGAGTAATCAGGGCAGGGAAGATTACTTCATGGATTGTATAACTATCTAACTTTTTAAAATTAAAATATATAAATAAATAAATAAATAAATAAAATAAGAATTTTCTATCATCAGAAAAAAAAAATCACCCTTTGTCATTAGTTTCATAGAGTTGTTTCAGTTTCCTTCAAATAAGGAACTATTTAACTGCTGAACTTGTAACACACTAAATAGAATTAGAGTGGTAACTCAAAAGAATTAAAGTTGTTTTCTTACTTCAAGGATCATTAAGAGAAGGTTTTCCAGAAATGCGTTCCCAGTTTACTTCTAGTTTAAACTTGTCTTATACTGTTTGTTCAAATTAATAGAGATTCCTAAATATAAAAGAAAAAAAATACAGCTTGCTCTCTTTCTCTCCACACATATATGTGGAGGAGAGGGTATGTATGGGCATAGTGAGAAGGCAGCTGTCTACAAGCCAGGAATTGAGTCCTCATCAGAAACCAAATCAGCTAGACCTTGATCTTGGTTCTGGCCTCCAAAACTGTGAAAAAATAAATTTCTGTTGTTTAAAGCCACCCAATCAATGCTATTTTGTTATGGCAGCCAACCTGACTCATATAATATATTTATTGACTCTTTTTCCCTCTAGACCATCAGCTTCAAGAATGTTGAGGACACATTGGCTTCCTTGCCTAGAACAGAGCCTGAGACATAGTAGATACTTAGTAACTATAGGTTGAATGAATGAGTAAATAAATGCAGAGAAGCTGAGGGAAATAAGCAGTGATTACAGTACAGAATGGCCAATGTCAAGGCGTTGGGAACATAGAAGTTGCATCTCTGATCAGTAGGAACCTAAGGAGAGAGAACCCAGAGAACATAGGCCGACATTACATATTTATAAATGCTCAGTGGAAGCTTAACTAACACGTGCTTTCTAAGCATGCAAAGGTATTAGTAACTAGGGAAAACAGTCCTTTTCTACAAAAATCATGGTTTGTATTTAAAAATCCCTTTAGGTTTTATCTTTGACAAATCTTACTTATGAGGCAGTGAGCAGAAAGTCTTATTTGGGGCTCATAATGACATGATAAGCACTCATGACCACTCCACAAACGGTCCTTCTCATCCACTGTGCAGGGGTTAACTTCTGTTAGAAACCCAGTTTCAGCCTCTTATACCAACGGAGCACATTGTGCATTACATTTTAGTGTGGCTGCTTTATTTTGTAAAATGTTTCAATTAGAGTATTAAAAATGAAAGCAATAAAGATTGGATTGATAGGCAGAGTTTACAGAAAATTCTATAGGGTAAACAGAGATCAGAAACATAAAGAAACAAACCAAGGAAACTGACACCAACAAACAATGGGAGCGCTTGGGGGTAAATTTAATGCATTTTTGTTCTACCTGCTCTAATCCTAGCCATCAAACAAGAATGGTATTTCATACTTCCCAGCAAGTTTAAATACTGCCTCTCAAGTCGGAGAGTTATTTAGAATGGAAAATAGACTGGGAAGAGTGGGCTCAGCACACTGTCTTGATCCCCTAGTTCTGGCATTCTGAAATCAGCTCTTCCCAAGTCCAAACATAAACCAGATAAATTTACAAGAAACCCTTGCTTAAGCCATGACAAGAGAGGCTGCTAATGCATCTAAGGCTTAGAGGTACAGCATCTAAAGAAATTACACAGGACCAGACTCCAAAAAGAGAACTGTGGAATGAGTTGCTTAATCTCTTTACTTTTTCTTAGTCCCTGCCATGTGTCTGTCATGGTTTAAAATAACTTTCACCTGATCATCACATTAAAAAAAATCCAAATAAATACTTTAAGCATAGGTGTCGTGTTATCGAGGAACAGGAAAGAAAACTCATAGAACTTGTTAGAGATAATAACAAAACAGATAATTCTGCACCTGTGACTTTATGTTTTCGTATCTGGTAATATACACATTATTGCTGTGCAAATGTTAGTATAGGAAACTAGAATGAATTCTTTAACTCTTTTCCTGGGGATAGTTTGCTCTCTTAAGAGATATTTCTTTGCTAAAATTCACATAACATTATGTGTATTACAACTGTTCCTTTTATACGTTGCCCAGTGGTTCTAAATTGGAAGTGATTTTGCTCCCTAGGGGACATCGATAGGATCTAGAGACATTTTTGGTTATCACAACCAGGTACGGGCGCTGCTACTGTCATCTAATAAGTAAAGGTCTATGATGCTGCTAAACATTCTACAATGCACAGGGCAGCTCCCACACTAAAACTTATCTGATCCAAAATGTCAATAGTGTTGAGAATGAGAATATGAACTAGTTACTTCTGGAGAGGTTTCACGTGAACAAAATACCAAATGCCAAATAAGTTGAGTATGGTGTATCTATAGACTCTAAGGTGGCTTTTCAAAAACTTAGTATTTTTTTAAAATGCAAAGAGTTTCTTGGTTCTCTGGCATTTAAACCAGCAGCCTCCAGAAGTCCAGAAAATGCAAGTCTAGGTCACCAATAGGACATTATTTTGCTTGCAGAAAAGTCATGTTCAAGGGATTTGGCAGTCAGTAGTAATATGGTGAAATCTCATTTCACTGACAATAAAAATAACATGAATACATCAATAACCCCAGGGTAGAATGTTTTTTTTTTTTTTTTTTTTGTAAACCACACAAAATCCTATTTGCACACTGAAATAAACAGCACTGGCTTGTCTTTCCTGTCCACAGGCAATATTCTTAGTCAGAACCATGAATGCTATCCTCAGGGTAAAACTACAGCATAGGATTAATAAGGTATTGGTCATTTTTATTGTAATACCAATGCATCCTTCATATTAGATCCCTTTGCTATTGTACTAAGATAAGGTTTCTGTATCATTTCATATGAAATGCCTATATAAAACTTATGGCAAACCAATGCATAGAAAACCTTCTTTTTTCATATCTCGCCCAAGAATATATTTTATTCAAATAAAACAATCCAAGAGGCTTTCACACGGCAGCCCTTAGTAAAAAGGCACAGGAAAGATGCACTTTTGAATATAGGGATGAATTATTTCCCACTGCCCATTCTCATTTGAAAGTGATGGAATTTCATACCAGACTGCTAAATAAGCACTAGACCGATAGTAATAACAAATTATTGAGTTATGCCAGATAGCTTTGAAAGGAGAATGAACATTTTTATTCTCACAAGGTCACTTATAGTAAAAAGCACTGTGGTTTTTTGCTTTTCCATTGTAATCCAAGACACTTCTTCACTGTAGCCTAAGCCTTAAATGGAAGTGACACTGAACTATTTTTTTTTTTAAAGTGATATTTTGGATAGATTCAAGCAGATGACAAGACTGACATTTTCTATTGCCTTAATGCAAACATCATGGTCCACATACAAATGCCTGTCCTTCATTAGCTAAAAATCAAGTTAAATTTGGGAGTATTTATTTCAGTTTCATGTTGCTGTACTAATCTGTTGGTTCTGGAATTTGGAACATTTAACTCTGCAAACAGTTTGTGTAGCTACTAGCTACAACCCAGCCATGTATTTGCTTATGATACTCAGAAAATCCTATGGCTTAGTACACAGCTATAGGATACCACAGAATCAAACATGTGCTTTAGCTATGACATGGGACATCTCCAAGAGCGAAGATAGTGCCAGTGTTCCATCAGGAAGCTTTCTCATCCCTCATTAGAATGCAATTGTCGCTATCCTATGGTTCTATGGCCTTAATTTTTTTTTTCTTTTTGAAAAAGAATATAAAAACATAAATCAGCTCTTATCACTACTATTTTCCAGAAATCTACTGGCTTTTCCCAGAGAACTGCTCTCGCCATTTCTTGTGTAATCTTTCAGAAATATTTTATATATATAAAAGTTAATCTGTACATAAATCTCATAATACCTTGTGCTTCTATTGTGATACTATTTGCATTATATCTTGTAGTAGAATGGTATACATGCCCATTGTCCCTATATGATGTGAAAATGTTATTTTTCAACTAGGTATTACCAAAATGAGTTTAAACAATAGATAGCTTTCAAAAGAAAAAAAAGTTTGTTGAATTGAACTGAGTCAGCATGAAGCAATCTTTAGCATTTACTGGATTAGAGTGAGTTGCAACTATATTTTTGGGTATAGTTATTCTATGTAAAATGGGACCAGTTTTTTCCCTAGAGTAATAAATATTTTTCTCTCTGTTAGGTTACTGCTCCTTGAAGTAGGTTTGATTACTTGATCTAATACAGCAATATGAAAAAAGAATAAAATTCTTTATTCTGGGCATTCATGCTAGATTCCTTAATATGCTAAGTTATCTAAATCAGCTTCTACACCTCTAAGAGGCATATGCTAATGTTAACTCAAGAGACAGTAAGTATATTGAGAAAATTTTTGTGGTGATTTTGACATCTTACATTTATAGAAATGATTGTTTTTTTAGTTCCCTTTTATTCAAATTTTACCATATAAGATAATAAAACCAAAGGTGAACAAATTATTTTAAAAATCACGTATATAAAGTATCAATCAAATGAGTAAGATTAATTGGCTAATCAAATCTTCCTATATTTTTCGATTTCATTGTGTAACATTTTTATCTTCTTGTTACCGATGACACAATGAATAGTCTAAAGGCTTTCAAAAGTCTATTCTTAACCTAGGACATTAGAAACTCATGGGTAGTTTTTCTGCATTGGGTGAAACCAGAGGTTGTACTTAGGGAGAATCAGATTAAGGTGTTACACGGGGACAGTGTGGGTTGATGTTGAAAAGGATTCCAGAATGCCAACTTGCTATAGCCATGCAGATGCCATCAGTTACATTTCTTATTTCTGACTTAGCATTCACAATACTAGGTTAAATAGTCCATAAAGATGAATAAGACATGGAAGCTGCCTTCATTGAGTTAGTTAATAATCCATCAGGGAAATAAATATAAGTGTCAATAGCAGCATGATGAAAAGCCTCAAATGTATCATGGAAACATCAAATATAGTATAACGATAGCATCAATATTTATACTGATGATTACATTATAACATACAGTGTTCCTTTACAGTATTCCTTTAATCCTTACCAAGTCTTATGAATAGGTATTATTACTATTATCTCCATTTCACAGGGAGGAAGATAAATGACTTGCCATGACTGATAAATGACAGAATCTGGATGCATATCTAGGCAGGCTGGTTCTGGAGTCTGCAGTATTAACCACTGCTTATACTGTTTCTCTAATGACTTTTTGTGTAACTGACTGTGCCTGGTATGATGTGTTGGTGTTCTTTAAATGAGAGCTGCATGAAAATAAACTGAGAAAGAAAGAAGGAAAGAAGGAAAGAAGGAAAGAAGGAAAGGAGGAAAAGGAGAAAGAAGGAGAAGGATGTGAAGGAAGGAAGTTGGTTGAAGGAAGGAAGGAAGGAAGGAAGGAAGGAAGGAAGGAAGGAAGGAAGGAAGGAAGGAAGGAAGGAAGGAAGATGAAGGAAGAAAAGAAAGAGAGAAGGAGTGGAGGTGGGAGGGAAGGAGGGAGGATGTAGGGAGAGAGGAAAAAAAGAGAAAGGAAAGCAGGGAGGGAAGCAAGGAGGGATGGTGGGAAGAGTGGAGAGAAGGAGGTGAGGAGGGAGAGACAGAGAGACAGAGCAAGAGAGAAATATCACCATGCCTGGTCTACGGCCATGCTACCCTGAACAATCCCAATCCCGTCTGATCTCGGAAACTAAGCAGAGTCGGGCATGGTTAGTACTTGGATGGAAGACCAGCTAAGAAGACCAGGGGCTGGCTGTAGGCATAAAAAATAAATAAAATAAGGGATTGTAAGATGACAAGATCCTTGTAATCTGTGAGGTTAACCAAGGGTTGCTCTTAACCTAAAAAAAAAAAAAAAAAAAATCACCATGCCTGAACTTCAGGCAGAGAGAATGCCATGAGCAACAAGACACAGAGGTATAAAGCAGCGTGAAATATTCTGAGAATCACAGAGGTCCCCTTCAGTTGCAGGAACTGAATTATGTAATTCTGTTTTTGTGCCATTCTTGGAATTTGAGATTTGTTCTGTAGTTAGTAAAGTCCACTGAATATTTAAACCAGGCAGGTAGATAAATCCTGTGATTACATTTTGCTTGAAAAAAAAAAATTCAAAAACCAATGTGAAAATGGTTTGGAGGAGTGTTATTTTAGTGGCAGGTAAAACTTGGTACAGGTAGAGAATAATGAATGAATGAATTCAAAAAGTGGCAGAGAGAAAGGCTGAGTAAAAGATATAGTTCAAATGTATATTGAATAAGTCTTATTGACCAATTTGATCATGAAGAATGTTGGAGAAGAGAAGGCTCACAGAAGTGTAGTTTCTAGTCTAAATGGTTTTAGAGTGAATTTAGAAAAAAAAAGAAACATATTTTGATATTTGTTTTTCATTTGCACTAGTTTGGTTTGTATTATGAAGAGTTAATAAGGATAATGACATGTTTGGGACATACAAAGATATCCAGTACCTACTAAGCAGTTAGAAACACAGGTTATAATGCTCTGCATCTACTTATGAACTTGAGGGACAGTCTTCAGTTCCTAAGAGGAGTGGAGGAGATCAACCAGAGAGAAGACAGTGAAAAAAAGACCAAGCTTTGAGAAAGATTAGCAAAGTGTACAGAAGAGGTGGAATAATAAGAATTCGAATGCTTAGTAAGCGTTAGAAGCAAAGAAGATCAGCAAAAAATGGAGTTATGGGATTGAAGAGAAAAAAGTTTCAAGAATGTGCAAATGTTAAAAGATAAAAAGTTAAGTGAGGCAAGATTTCAATTAGAATAAAGACTAAAAAAGTTATAGTTACAGATGGCCAATTTGAAGATCATTGGGGACATAAGCAAGGAAAATTCCAGTAACATTTGAGACCAAAACTCATGCTTTAAATAGGATTAATTCAAGATAATGTGGGAGGACAGCACGTATAGGAGACCGAAGCTGTTTACCTGCGAAGAGAAAGCCAAAAGTGTGGTCACTAGAAGCTATCTCATTAGCAGGGAAAGACTCTTTTCCTCCTATCCTGCATGTAAGTAGGAGGGTCTTGAACAGATTCACAGGCTAAAAGGAATATTCAAAGTTCCTTTCAGACACAGGAAGATATTGAAGAGAGGGACTGATTGATGGAGTAAAGTTCTGTATCAGATAAGAGTAGATAAAAGAAAGAAAATTGGTATCCTTAACATCTTGTTTCCTAAGGGAAATGTTGTAAATATCCAAGTGGGTAGCGGAAGAAGGTGAACCTTTTTTCCAACTGTTGACATAGTTTAAAGAATACAATATTACACTGTTAATATAAGACATGGATAAGGACGCGTCACATAGTGGGTGACTGCAGGTGAACAGATGTATCACAGTCAACATCAATATGGTATAGAGGTGGCAACCTGAGATGTGGAGACCTGGAGGAGAAGGAAGACATGTCACTGTGTCCCAGGCTGTCCTCACTGCCTCAGACATGGTGCCCCCCCAAAGTTCACTTTTGACTACTTGATTGGGAGCCGAAACTCCAGTTTTTTCTCTTTATTTTTTTTATTAAACTAGATTATTTCCAGAAAGAATATGCGCTCTTAATGTCACAGAGGCCTTGTGAGAATGGGTGACATGGGAGAGACTATGAAGTCAGAGTCACTTATGAGAAGAAAAACAAAAGTATAATGGTGAGAAATGTTTGCTTTAAAGTTTTTGCTAAAAAATTTAAAACAAAAGACAGATTTGAACATTCTTCTTCGGTACTGATTTCAGAGGTCAAAGATATCTTAGCAATTAAAATAGAGAAAATGTGGTAGACTTACCCATTCTGTATGGCAGCTGTGGGGTCATAGGTCAGAGCCATGCCAGCCTGTATATAAGAGGGAGAGGAGAAAACAGATCTTAACATTTATATTGTGGTTCCTAAAACATTCAGTTCACACAAGGATGCTTATTTTTACTCTCCATGATTTAAGTTTATTTTCTCCTATATATTTCTCTACCCTTACTGCCAAGACTAGCATTTTCACTACCCACACACCAGGATCCACCAGTGAGTTAGGGAGTTTATATTATATATCTAGAAAAACCAAGGAACAATGCAGCTTGGAAGATTTCCATTCCTCCTTCATAAACCATCTGCCGTCTAATCTGGTATCCTTATAATTTCTCACTATTGTCAAGTCTCACTATTGTACATCTCATGGCATAAAAAAAAAGGTAAGAATGAATCTTAAAGTCAGGATAAAATAAAAACGACTTAAAATGCATTCAACCTTTCAGAAGAAAATGTTAAGAAATATTTATTTTAAAATATTTTGTATGCCTCAGGGGTATGTAGGTAGAGTCACAGAGTGCTAGTATCTGTCTTATTAAGAGTTATCCAAAGGGAAGGTCATTTACACAGGATGGACATTCTAGGCTGTGTGGCTAATAAGGAAGTGGTTTTATTCAGTTTCTAAGAATAAAGACAACTCTGAAAAACTATACTTCTTTAACTGGCAGTAGTTTGAGAAAAGCATATAAACTTCACAATTGCTGATTTCCAGTCTATCACCTCCCTTCATACACATCATCACATTGCATCCTCACAACAGCCTTGTGAAGCAGGCAGGGGAAATTGTTTCTCTGTTTTATAGATGAAGACACTGAAGCTTGGGGGAGGTCAAGTGACTTGCTCAAGGTCACACATTTGGAGGCAGAACCAGATTACAAACCAAGTCTTCAGATGTAGGCTCCCTTCCACAGCTCTGCTGTAACACTGACTTGGGAACTGAATGAGATCTGAGGATCATCACTATGTGGGGGAACTTCCTCTGTGGTTGTATGGACAGACTACCCTTTACTTTTCAGGACTGTCAACCTGGTTATCACTTGTGAGCAGAAAGAGAATGCAGAGTAAAATTTAAAACTGACTAAGTTATCTTTAGGATGGATTTTTTTTTTTTTCTGTTTTGAAATTTAAAAATGAATTAGACTGATGTCAATTTTCTGGCTTTGTTAGTGCAGTATAATTATGTAAGATGTAACCATGGGAGAAATGGGATGTGGGGTATACGAGGCCTCCCTTTTCATTTCTTTTGTAATTGTCTGTGAATCTATAAGTATTTCAAAATTAAAAGTAAGATAAAAAAGGGAACTAGCTTTGAAGACTTGTGTAGAGGGTAAGAAAAACCATTAAAACTTAAAAAAAAAAAAAAAAGGAAAAAGAGCTTTTGTGTTTGAGTTTTTTCCAATGTGGTTGAAAGTGTTTTTCCTGTTAGGCTTATTGAATTCCTAGATTTAATACATAAAAATTCTCAAGTTTCCTAGTATAGAGCCTGAAATCCAGTATGGCCTGCTATATTAAAGCTTAGATTGTATAAATTATTTTCCTTACATCAGAATTTTTAAATTATTATTATGATTGGTATGAGGAACAAAAGTGAAGAGCCAAATACGAATGAGATTAGCACACAGGGAGCACACGTAAATTGAAACAGAGTTTGCAAACAAAGTTGAGTGAGTGCCAGAAGTTAATAGAAGTGTACTGAGAACACGTTTAATAATAACTGTATTTTCTCAGCTTAAGAAATATACAACTAATAATATATTATCAGTTGATAATATGACAAGCTGGGGGACTAGGGAATGAGATAAGAAAAAAAGAGCAGAAATTAGGAACGATTATTAGTTTTGGGGGAGAGGCAAAGGTAGCAAGCAATGCAAAACACATAGAGACCCAAAGTCTAAATTCTTGCCATGTAACTGGTGGGAGGATGGCCCCAGCCTGAGCAATCCCCAGAATGGAGACATTCAGGGTGAGCTGAAACTCCATGGTCCTGGGTGCTGGAGTGGACAGGTGTAAAAGCAGTCCATTTGGGATGACTTTTCCCTTTTAGAAACACTAACCCTCTCTCCCCTAACTTATCCAAGATGCCACACCAGGGCAGAATGACAAAAACAGGCTTTATACTCAATAGAGATAGTCAGTTCATGAGAGATTTAGGATGGTAATCATATCTTTAGCCTTCTAACCACCCTGAATTGTTAAAATCCTGGGTGACTTATAGGAAACCTTTCCTAGCTAACTTCACATTTATTTCTTTTTCTTATTTACTTATTTCCCAATAGTGCTCAATGACCATTGCTATAAATTTTCTTGAACATATTTATTTGCTGTAGCCACGTTAGGTAAAAATTTTTTTCTTTCAAATTCTACTTGAATTCCTCATGGATTATAGTTCACCAATCAGTTCTAGCTAGGAATAATACAGTCATTACCAATCATCTCTGTCTCTATTGAATACATATTTGAAAATCAGAAAGCCTGTCGGCCTTTTCCTCCATCTTAAAGCTCCATCCATCCATATATGTTTTGGACCTGGGTTCAAGTCTTAATTCTGTTACTTTCTATCAGCATGGCCTTAGGCAAATTATTTAACCTATTTGAGCCTCAGATTTCTCAACTCTTAAGTGGTATAGTAATACCTACCTCATTGTATTGTTGTGAAATTTAAATGAGATTACGTTTGTAAAACTCCCAGCACAGTGCCTGGAGACAAGACACATACATAAATATTATAATACAAAGCAAAATGTGGTAAGCGCCATATGAGCAGTATGGATGAGGTGTAGAGGAGAGAGGCAGGAGGTGATTAGGGAAGGCACTTGGAGGAGGTATGAACAACATGGAAGAAGGTGTGTAAATAACAAGGGTGAGGCAGGTGATCCATCTACAGTAGACCATTGGAGGGAAACAGTGGGAAATAAGACTCCAAGAGAAAGGAGGGGTCATCTCGATTGCCTGGCTCCTCTTGGGAAGACACTAAACATTTTTTGAGGAGAAAAATTATACAATCAAAGAGGGATTGGGCAAGAAGAAACAGTATGAAGCCTCTGGGAAATAAGGAGTAAATCCAGAGCAATGAGCAACTGGAGTAGGCACTTGGGGACAAGGGGGTAGAGAGAATCTAAGGTGAGATTGTCATTACAATAGGGTAGGGAATGAACACAAGTTTCACCTACTTCATGATTTTGCCTAGGGACAGTCCTGCCTCTGAGTACCTTTGGCAAGAGGAGACAAGAGATAGTGTCAAGTCATATGCATTTGGAACATTGTGGGTAACAAAACAAGGCATGGATTCAACAGAAGGTTTTTTGAACTTCACCTGTTGGCTCAATATCATAACACAATAACTAACACTTGACTGCACCTGATATTCATTTCATGCGTAACAGATTGTTGTGTTATAATTCTAGTATGGTCTTAATGCAGATTTTTCATTCAATTCCTTTTTGTTTCTTTCCACAAAGGTAAAAAAGAAAATCAAATTTGCTGCTCTTTCTAGCTACCTTTATGCTAAGCTAGAATCATGAAATCATCATTATATAAGTACCAAATTTTTATGGCATGTTTACAAACTTCAGAGTCACACAGAAAGTAAAATAACTCGGAACAAAATGAAAATATCACACCACATATGCAAAGAAGTGTTGTTTAATCCTGTCATTCTTTCAAAAAGGGCTTATTAGATTCACAAATATCTTCCATTTTTTGAGTTCACATTATTTGTGTGCTGGATGCATTTATAATTTATTTAAAACAAAAAGGGCCATTTTTGTCATTTTCCAGCTACAGCTGAATTTTGGGTTGGTATTTCAGCCATAATAAAATATTTCTGGTCCTTCCGGACAGAGTATAGACCATAAGAGCTAAATATTTTAGCAGTAAACTTCATACAGATAGATATACATTGAAATTCTTGGCAAATTGAAACATTGGTGTTTTAGCCTAACATTTTTCCTTTTTCCAAATTCTGCCCTGACACATGAATCATCATAATTGGATGAGTTACAAACGAGCAATCATAAGGATTTCCAATTTTCTACAATTAGCTTAAAGCAACACTTTAGTAAATATGTAGTAAATACTGTATATTTTAGTAAATATTGTGTACTGAATTTGAGATGAGTTCAGGAAATCGAAGAAGAAAAGGATAATATAGTTTTCTTGATATCTTTGCAACAAATTTTAAAAATATTTACAATAGTAAGTTGGTTATGGTAAATCAATAAATAAAATAAGACTTAAAAATGATGTATATAAAAGGGGCTTGAAAATTATAATGTGTTATATATGTTTAGGTACTGCTATTGTAGTGAAACCTTACTTAACACTGTTTATATTTATTCATTAGTATTTTTTTTTTAGAAAATATGTCCTTTAGTGAAGAAATCATGATACAATATTGTGTGTACAAAACTCAACAAATAAAATTAAAATAAATTAAATCTCTGATTAGAAATAAAACAAAAAATTAATTTCAACAATGTTAAGTGCCAAAATGTTGGGGCATATAACTATAGATGACTTTTTTTTACTTTCGTATTTTTTCTGACTCTTCTGAATTGTGTATAATGAGGATTACTTCTATAATGAGGGGAAAATTTTATTAAAAAAAGCATGGCATATATTTTATGACTTGTTTAAAATTTTAAATTCGGGAGGAAGAAAACAAGGCATATCATTTGTAAAACTCCTATAGACCAGAAGCCTAATTTAGAAGAATTTTTGGAAATGCCAGGAGGCATTTAGCTTTGCTGGGTCAATGGAATACAGAAGAGCTGGGGTGGGATGAGGTTTGCTGCCAGAAAGATCAAGGTAAGAATAGGTAGGAGGTCAAGAATAAAGACTCAAACTTTAGGGTTAATGGTACACTGTTTATAGTTATGGAAGCTAATAACAAGTCATAAATCCACGTGATCATACTGGCTGAGTAAATGAGGGTTTTATATGCTCTCTGGACTATGTGCAGCAAGTCCTTCTCTGGAACAGATGAGGGATAAATGAGACAGTAGACAAAGAAATTGCCAAAGTCTACAAAAGGGAGACTATGCGACATGGTCCTGAGATAAGACAGAAACATTCTAAGTAGCTGTCTTATAAAAGATGCTCACCAACCTGTGAAATGGTTCACACTGCACTTCCTAACTTTTCAAAATTTCTAAATTCAAGGAATACTTTTTTCCCAAATTATATTTGATTAAATTGCATCATTTGAGCAGTGATTATTTTCTTCTTTCAAAACTCATTCCCTTTGGCTTTCTTCTGCCCTCTCAAGAACAATTTCTGCTTTGATGTCACTTGTTCCATCTTCCTTTGAGATGTCAGCACTTAGGGCCAGGGTTTGCCCTTCTCGTCTCTCCTTCGGTACAATAATGATATTCACTTTCTGATGCCAACTATTATTTATGTCACGGTAATTCCTGAATCTTGGTCTCAAAGTCAAGTATCTATTCTGAATTCCAGACATTTATTGCCAAGTTGGATTAGTAATTTCAATATATGATCAGAGTTTTATTCAAGTTATCATATTTTTTTGTTAGGATGTTTATTAATATCTTTTAGTAATGATATTTTCTCCAGCCTTTGCTTGCAACATTCTTCCAATCCATCAGTCAACCATTGTGCTGTGAGGATTCCTCTTACAAATGAGCAAATCTGACCACATCATGGTGCTTTCTTTTAGGTGACTCACTAAAATAATACATGGCTCACGAGTCCTTCATGATCAAGTCTCTGTGCACCTACTAACTTCCACAATCTTCCTATGCAACTCTAGACCCTGCCCTTCATGAAACTCAGACACATACTCATCCTGCCCTGGGCCTCTGGGCCTTTGTTGCTGCAATTTTTGGCTGGAAACTATGTATCACTGTCTATGGGAAAACTGAAATTCTAGTCTTTTAGCTTCAAACTAAACATCACGGCCTCTTAAAGCCATCTCTCTCTCCACATAGAAATAACCACTGCCTTTGTTCTCTCCCTGTGATTCAGGATGGAAGCCAATATGACTATGCTTTGTCATGTGTGTCTCAACTAGATTCTTGGTATGTCCGTCTTGTTATCTCCTGTTCCTAGCCCAATGTTTGGAACATAATAGGGAATCAATATATATTTGTTAAATAAATGAATAAATGAATAATTGACTTAAAGACAATTTTGAATTTGGACTTTAGTTTAATTTGTATTTGAAAATGGAATTTAAGTGTTTTCAATTTTTACTTCTTAGTAAAAATAAAATGTCCTCTTAGAAGTTTCAGCTGAACTCAATTGAACTTCTAGAAAAAAATGTTTCAGCCCTTGATTGGTCAGTAGAGGGAAGCACGATGATTATCGGGATTGCTCAGAGAACTTTCTGATGCAGCAAGGAGGCCAGTGTTCCTGAGCCAGATCATGAGCAGGGGCCTAGGAGGAATTAGAGGCAGCTACAAAACGTGGGGGCCCCTCTTCTCCAAGATATTAAGCCAGGGAGAGGAGAAGAAGGTTGTTAAAAGTCATCTTAACATCTTCGGGGGGTTCCCAAGCAAATGAGATGTAAGGGATTTATCACTTAAAAAATAACAAAAATAGGCAATGAGAAAATTTCACCTCTTTATGTCTGGGAAAAGAACATCAAGGGCAGTCATGCTGTTGTTTATACACTATGTCATCGTGGTATTTCTCCTTTTTGACTTTTACAAAACATTCTTGTCAGACAGAAAATTTCTCTTTTATACAGCAACAGAGAAAACTAAGATAGAAAGATACAGACAGAATTAAATCTGGAAGGCTGAGAAAGTCTATGGCTACATAGAAAAAAACTCCAAAAAGAAGCAGAAGACAAGGTATAATAACATTGTATGATGTAGCTGGCTAAGGTTCTCAAAGTCTTGAAAGAAAAAAAAGTTCTAATCTGAATTTGTTATTAAAATAAAAGTTAATAGAGTCTTGATCAATAATCAAAAAAGAAATGAGAACAGTACCGTATTTTATGTAGGTACTTTTGTTTTTATCTCAATCTAAATAGCTGAATCTCATAGATTCCAAGACGTGACTTTTTTTTCCCCACATTTTAATATCTGTGAAACTGGAACTCACATGATAATTCATGGCATTCGATAGCTTGGAAAGTATCTCCACTTTTTTTAGTGGTATTGAAAATGACATTTCATCTTTAATTGATGGTGTCTTAGAATCCATGATGTGGTATATAGACTGTTAACATGGTAAGAAGAGTGAAAAATATAAAATGTTGATGTTGCTATCAGGACAAGCCTGTGCATCTAGATAGTGTAAGCCCCAGGTATTTAGTTAATTGATCAATGGTCTTCTAGGACCCAGCTGCAGTTTGGTGTTACCTAGAAGTTGTAAGCAATGGCTTAAATATTGATGGGGATGATTCTGAGTCTTGCAGCAGGCTGGGACTGCCACAGCAATGCCAGCAACTCCAGAATACTCTCAGTTGGTCGAGGCCCCATTTAGTTGCCTTGATCCATGGAGACTGGGTCAAGGGAAAACAGGAGACATGGAGATCAATCATCAGCCTTTTCCTTTAATTGCTTGCTATCATATTCCCAGCCTTATGTCTTAAACTCCCAATCCTATTCCTGCTCTAAGAACATAAGTACATTATTCCATCCTCTTCCTTGAGAATGGATACTAGGTAGAGGACTGGAGCTCACCATTAATTATATTATATCCAAAATTACATTATTACAGAAATTTACAAGATTTATTTTTTATCTTTAGTGATGATAGGTTAGTAAATATTGAGCTCAGCTGCTTTAAAATAAGAACATTTGAGTAAGAAAGTTTTCATGCTGAATTACTGAGAATTCAAGTTTTTGTGCCAATGAGAAATTTCTTTTGAGATTAAAAGGGTCATTCGCTTTGAATCTGCTCTCTAAATAGCAAGTAAGGCACATGAAATAAATTTTAAAAAAATGCATCTGGTAGACTGGCTGACAAATCCAACTTGTAACTACTAGCATTCACCCTAACAGTCAACTGTTCTTTAAGATTACATTTGTAAAGACTCTCCTTCAGTTCAAGGTTTAAAAGACCATTTGCAGAACCTGGCAATGTTAACAGTTATGTCTTAATTTTTTTCCCCAAGGTCTTATTTAAAAAAAGAATTAGACAACTAATTGTCAAGCATTGATATACGCAAAGAAAGTAGTAGTGAACTATATAGATGATGTTTCTACTTTCTTGGAATATGGTCAAAGATATCCTGATTCTACAAGCTATTACTAAGTTTTTGAAGTAATTCTTTGGATATACTATTTATACTAAATACATACTATTTACATATACTAATTATTTAGATATCGCAGTTCTCTTCAAAGTATTTTTATTTCTAGTGCCTCATTGGAGTAGTACTTAAATTCCATATCTCTGAAACAAATTTTCTAATATTTGGTTTTATAAAATTAAATTGCAGCCAGTATGGCTTCAAAGTTAGTAGAAATTATGTATCCTGGGCCTCATTGTCAGATTGTTCTTAATACTTAACATTTAATAAGAAAGCTGTTGACCGGTGACTGATTGAACAGTTCATAAAGAGATACTGTTATTCAGAGGAGATCCAACTGAAGACAAGGGGGCCACTTGGCTGAGCTGCATCTTGTCTTCCTCACTGCTAAGAATGTCTCAAAAGATGTGCTTTACAGTAGTATTGGTAACCGTAACAGCTAAATGTTTTTAAGAAACTCAACAAAATTTTCTATTTAGGGGTTTTCCTTTGAATGGTGATGATAGGGATAGGTAGCCTTTTTTCCATATTTTATGTAGCACGTTTGCCATTATGTCCTATGTGACCTTTAATATCAATATTTTCCATATCAATGGGACTCATTTTGGTTCCTAAAGTAAAGGTCCAATAGCCTTCTTGTTTTATGCAGATAGGTATGTGAATAAGAATGCTATAAATAATAGTAGAAATAATTCATTGTTTTAGATGGATTTTTTCTTGCTAAGGAAGCTATATGAATCTTTACATGGGTCAAATATTTAATGATATTTATGAAATGATTACAAGCCACTGATAGCACAAATGTATTAAATTAATAAATTAATTTTATTAATTTAATACATCTGTATGGAAGCTTTTTCCAAATTCCTTAGGAAGTTTTACACTTGTTGGTCGAGTAGAGTAAGTAAGAACTGTTGATTTCAAATTCATAACAATTAATAATTGACTGTAACATGACTCCTAAAGAAGATAATTGGTGCATGCACTGGTACAGCAATTTTTGATACCCAGGCAAATTGTTTTTTACATCAGTGGGAGGGGCATAAACTTAACCAATCAACTGGATCCCACTCAATAAGTCATAAAACAAGATACAGTTGATTCTTGTTATCACAGTAATTATATTCTGTAAAGTCACTATAAACACTGAATTAGTGAATATTGAATCATTGCTTCTAGAGGAAGTACAGGGTTAGGTTCCTCTGAGCCTCTGGTCACAACACTTTCACCAACTGATCAATACATAACCTTGTTTTATGTGTGTTTATGTCTAACGACACCTTATTGAATATACAGTTAACTCTTTATATCTGTGGGTTTCACATCCATAGATTCAACCAATCACAGTTCAGAAATTTTTGAAAAAAAAAATCCCAGAGAATTCCAAAAAGCAAACTTGAATTTGCCATGTGCCAAGCACTATGCTGAATCCACACTAATTAAGTTATATGTAGGCATAACTTGCTGTAGCCTATATACAAATACAGGTTAGACTCAAATACCACATCATTTTATATAAGGGCCTTAAACATTGGTGGATTTTGATATCCACAGGGAGCCCTGGAACTAATCCCCTGTGGATACAGAGAAACAACTGTATATTGTTGATTTATTAACATTGAATTCACAGCCAACGGCACAGGTCTGAACAAAGCTTATCTCCATTTTTTCCCCATATTTTCTCCATAAGTCATCTCATAGATTTCTTGCACTTAGGAACCCTAGACAGAATTTCAGCACTGCACTTGAGGGCCATTTTAAATGGTGAATTCACTAACAAAAAGCAACAAAATGTGAAAAATGAGATCCTAAATAAACTAAGTAAAAGACACTGTTTACAATATGAGCTGAAACAAGAAGGCGGAATATCATATGTTCATCTTCAGTTGGGAACATGTGTTGGGTGACAAATTTTTCACTTTTCTGCACATCTGCAAATGACCATGAATGAAAGTACTATGAGTATTGATTCTGCGGTTATGAATTAATTTTAGACCGTAGGTAAATTTTCAATTATGGAGCCCTCAAATAATAAGCATCTACTGTATCTTTTTTTCAAACTGATAATTTCATGAGTCTGAGCCTTTTAGCAAACAAAAGTAAATTTTATAAATGGCATTAATGCCACTATTTGTAAAGATTCTAAAACTTCCTAACAGAAGAATTTAGTAACATCGCTCTTGAAATAGAGTAGGATGTAGAAGCTTAAAAATTATTTACATTCAGCACTATGGAACCACTTTACATGTAAGAAAATTCTTGTTTCTTGTTCTTGTTAAATCCAATAAGTCACCAATTATAGCATTAGAATGTTTCTTTCATCAAAGACAATCGTTTTGAAGGATACTGGAAAGTATTTGAGCATGAGGAGTACTTTTTCATAGCCACAAAGGTATCCAAATCGATTGCCATTATTTGCCAGAATAAGTAGGTTAATTCATCTTTCCCTTCAAAAAAAATCAAACGTGTAATTTATCAGTTCTCAATAGTAGCCCAACTCAATCTTTTCCTTGATATCTAGCAGCACTTGGTTTTCTTTTAATTATCTTTTTTTCTTTTTCTTTCTTCTTCTACATCCAAGTCCCTTTTCTTTGCCTGTTCTTGACTTTTATGATTGTATGACCTTCAAGAGAAAATTGGCTAGAAATTTGAAAACCATCTAATGTTTCAGTGCTAACTAGCGCTTTATGATTTGGAATGTGATCTTATAAAAACATTAATAAAATGTGGGTGAAAGTTAAAATAAATTAATTTCTACTTGTTTTATAATATGCTTTATAAAAATAAGTCAAAACTCAGCTGGAAAATTATATCAGCAGCAGATTTTCTTTTAAATAAATGTATGTATCATTAAAAATAATTTCTGTTTGAAAAATAAATGGACATGGCATAAAATTAGAAAATAAGGAATTAAACACTTGAGTCACAAAGAACACATAGCAAAGCTGGCTTTCAGATTAAAAAGCCCTGATTTGTGTTGATGATATTGTGACAGTTATAATAACAGCTGATATGTGAGTAATTATAGTTTGCCAGGCACTGTGCTCAGTGCTTTGCCTTCACCACCTCATTAACTCTTTCCACTTACTAAATATTCGCTTTTGACCATTCTAATTCTACTGATGAGGAAAATGAAACTTAAAGACTGAAAAGTTTGCTCGGTGTTGTCACTAAGTCGGGAGCTGTGGATTTTGTGATTTATATTCTATAGTTTGCCCCTTAATCACCAAAATAAAGTGGCCTGTAAATTATGAAGAAAAGCAAACAGATGTTGACAAACACAATTTCTTAAAATTTGGAAAGTATTATTATTCTCAATAGGTGCATTAGAGAAGGACTCAAGATTGATTAAATAACATTCCAGAGCTCAAGTCACTTCCTTCTTCTCTCTGTGCCACTCGGGACCTAAAGGGCATAGAAGCCTCTATCAACCAGCTAACAAGGTGGAGCTTTCCAACTTTGGGGAGAATTTACTGGCTTGTAAATGCGTATAAATCAATTACCGTGAAAACACACACAATCAATGCTCAGCAACAAAACTAACATGTGCTAATGTTCTTGTGGCTGCTGCTTTTTGTTGTTGCTGCTATTATAATTATTATTATTATTTTGGCTTTGGTTTTCTTTCAATGTTGGTAGGTATGAGGCCAGTTATAGTCAGTGATTTTATTTTTACAACACTAAATTATATTCTATTCCACTTTTAATCTCTTGCTTTACAGACATAGAAGATCTTTGTCATTTTGGGCTGCAAGGAGGTAGGGGATTGTGTGTTCTCCTCATACCTACATCATGCAGTCTTGTGCTTTCCACAGAGTGGACACTTGACAAGTGTTTATTGACTGACTGAATGCTTTTGTTTAACTGCTTCCTTTTCCATATTGCCTTAAAAAACAAAAAACAAAAACAAAAAACAAAAAAAACCTCTCCCAAACAGAATTCTTCTCTCGAAAGGACATTTCTTCAAAAAGTAGTCATATACTAAGATAGTAAGAAAGCAAATCAGAAACAATGGGAGATTAGAAGTTTTAATTGGCACTGAAAACAAATTGATTTTAGGTCTGAAAATAGACACCGTATTATCTAGATGATAGGTCATAACAGATCACTTAAGTTGCCTGTGATAAAAGGATCTTAGTTTTCAGCTCACTGTGAATGTTGATATCTAACAAACACTCGGAGCAGGGATCATATCTTATACCTCATTGCATCCTCAGGCCATATCATAAAGTATTAGTCATGGAAGGAACAAATGCTTTATGATAATAAGAGTACTGATGATGATGATGATGACGAAGATACAACTGAATTTGATAATTATGATGCCAAATCTGTGTGTATTCACCTTTATTCAAAAATAAAAAATAAAACAAAAACAAACAAAAAAATTAGGACATATCCTTCAAAGAAAATGTTTAATCATCTAGAAGTGGAACATAGGATGTAACTATTGTGTTGACTATGGCTACCTTCCTACCTAGAAACCTAAAAAGACATCTTTGTCTCAATCAGAAGTGGATTTAGTCAGAATAAATAATTACTCCTAATACCTTGAGGCACAACAAGAAAGAGGCTGGGTGTTTGAAATCAGGTTTTTCAACTTTGCCTGCACTTGACTATGGACTTCATAGCAGAATGGGAAATCCCATTCTCCCACATGACCTTTGTAGGCCTTTATTCACTACTGGCACTGAAGAGAATTTTTATTAATAATAGCTATGAATGGACAGAAGTTATAAAACTTTATAGTATAGGGGAAGTTTTAATCATCACTGAAAACAAGTTCATTTCAGGTCTGAAAATAGGCAACATATTATTTAGGTTATAGGTCATAACAGATCCCTTAAGTTGCCTGTGATAAAACGACCTTAGCTTTCAGCTCACTAATAGTGCATTTTGTGAATGCATTAATGGGATCTACTAATTTAAGGAAATTAAAGAACATTATGTCAGTTTATTAAACCTTAAAGGTTTTTAAACCAGGTGTCCCAAACCCCTGGGCCAGTTCCTACCAGTCCTTAGCTTGTTAGGAACTCTACCGCACAGCAGGAAGTGAGCCGCAGGCAAGCTGAGGGAAGCTTCATTTGCACCTGCAGCCGCTTCAGCATCACCGCCTACACTAGCATCACCGCCTCAGCTCCACCTCAGATTATTGGGTATTAGATTCTCATAGGAGCACCGGTCCCTGGTGTCACAAAGGTTGGGACCACTGTTTACATTAACATGTCCAGGCAAATCTAAAGTATTTTTACTATGCTAAGGGGCACCATTTACATCTGGTTTGTGTGAATGGCACCCCCTGGTATTATCCGGTTTATACACTGTACTCCTATACCCAGAAGCCTGTGTCTTGGGCAAATAATGCACTTAAATAAAATGTCTTCAAGAAATAATATATCATTAGGAATCATCTGGAACTTGTTCTTTAATTGGGAATAGGTAAGAAATTCCAAACCTTAGTATTCCTAGAAAGCATCCCCAAAAAACTGACTTGATTTTCTCTCTAACATAACCTGTAAACTTTTCCTGGGAACCTGAGTGTTGATTGCTTACAAATTGTATTAGTTTCATTAGTTCATTTGCATATCTAGACCATGAAGATAATCTTAAGTGTTTCCATAGTAAGAAAAAATATCTTCAGAGTAGCAAATAGAGTGAAAATATTAGTTATTTTTTATTGTTTTTTAATTGATTCTAGTGGAGAACTGTAAGTAAGATAAAGGCAAGAAATGTCATTTTATTGATTTAACTTTTTATAATGAAATCTTGGTGTCTGTTTCACTAGACATCTGAGTACTATGTTGGGTTACTTCTGGTTCATTTACCATGTCTCTTGTTTGTGTCTCTGGCCAAAGTATTATTTATTAGAAGTACAACTCCCAAAGTAATTGTTAATCAATGACATTTAATGAGTCAATTAGTACAGGGCTTGGGTAGGTTTTTTAAAATTTTTAATATTTGCACTATTTAAGGGTAACATCTCAGTATGAAAATTTGGAGAAATAGCAACACTTTCTGTGATTTCAATCAGTATTTACTAATGTTGAAAATTCTGAAGGAAACCCAGACTAGTCACAACAAAAGTTAACATAAAGGAATTTCAAAATCTGAGTGACTCTTGTCATCATAGTTGAATGTTTTTTGATCTGCTGTTATTATTTGAGGTGTTGAGTCCAAACAAATTTTGTGGCTTCTTGGTAGTCTTTAGAAATAGTCTTTGGACTATTAGGAAGAAGCAACAGGAGTTCCTCTTCATGTTTCTGATATATTTTTGGACTGTTTTATTCCTGATTCCAGACCATTCATTGAAGGAGCACTAACAAGATCAATTTGAGTGACATATTGTCTGAAGTAAGAACTGAGAATATGGCCTCAGATGTAATTGAACCATCTGGCCAATGCAATGTCATGAGAGTCATAGTGACGATGAAGTGGAACCATCTCTGAACTAGGGGTGACGCTAAAACATTTTACTACCAGTATGGCATAAGCACTGGCCAATCAGAATTTAAATGCTGAAGTAGGATCCTGGGGAACTCCCCATTCTCGCTGGATCATGAGAGGTCTTGAAGGACTCACCAGAGTGGCAGTGGGGTTGTACTGAGGGACCAGAGCCAGCAGTTATATACCAAATGATACCGATATATTTTAATATTTTAACAAGCTGCATGGCTCTCTGGCATATAGAAGTTGACTATTAGCCCTGTTCTTGGCTCAAGCTTCTCTTGAACAATGGTTCTCAAAATGTGACGTACCATCACCTAAAGGTTCCTGAGATCCTTTTAAAAGATCCACAGGCCCTCCATTTTTCAATGACATGTCTGTGTGAAGTTGGACTTTCTTCGTGTGCTTAAACAAAACAGCATATTGCAACAGGTTGAATGCTGAAGCAGATATACAAATCTGGTCATCTTTTACTAAGGCAGACATTAAAGCGATTTGCAAAAATGTAAAACAGTGCCATTCTTCTCAAAAATAATTGCCTTTGCTTTGAAAAGTATAGTGTTTTCCATAAAAATACACTATTTTTGTTAACATGTGATGGGTTTATTGTTTTTTTAATGAACTAATACATAATAATTTTTATGAGCATAAAGGAATATTGAGACCAAAGAGTTCGAAAACTGTTGCATTAATACAATGAAAAAAAAATCAAAGAAAAAAACAAAACAAAAAGAAAAAGTAAAAATACAATAACAAAAAAGACAAAGACGAAAAACAAAACAAAGAAATAAAATGACAAGGACCACAGAGCACATATTTAAGCTTAAAAACTTCACTAATTTAAACTAATTTACATGTATAGTTTTCAGTATTAGTTTTTTGTAAAGAAATGAATTTCACCAAACTATGCTAAAAGAACTATTATTAAAATGCCACCCAGAAGAAAACAGCTTTACACAATAAATTAAACTGTTAATTAGCCTATCAGTTGTCTGTTAAGTTACTTTTAGGATGCTTACAATCCACTGATTTTGTATTTTAAGCATTTCATCAAAAATCCTTTTCACACTCTCGTTTTTTACCTGATTTTCATGAAAGAGGAAAAGTAAACATTAGCCTCAATCCATGCTATTATCTCAAGTTTTGAAGCAGCAGAATATAAATTATCCTTCATTTTATTTAAGGCGATGATTGAAAAGTTTATCATTATTTTATACAGTTGATTCTTGAACAACACAGGGGTTAGGGTGCCGACCCTCATGTAGTCAAAAATTTGCATGTAACTTTTGAATCCCTCCAAATTTAACTAGATATCCATGGGGGATTAGTTCCAGGACCTCCTAAACATACCAAAATCCACAAGTGCTTAAGTCTCTTATGAAATGCCATAGAACAATGCATACTATTGGTTCTCCTGCATCCATGAAATCCAATTGCATATCAAAAAATACTGTTTTCCATCACTGGTTGGTCAAATCCTTGGATGGGAAATCCAGGGATATGAAGGATCAATTGTATATTTATTGAAAAAAATGCATATAAGTAGACTTGGTGCAGTTCAAACCCGTGTTGTTCAAGAGTCAACTGTATAATAAGAGAAATGAGCAAAAACAAATATCCAAAATGATCTTATAAAATTGGGATGTCAAAGGGTTACAAGGTAAATGGAAAAACAAAACTACCCATCAGAAATGGACTTTAAGGAAAGTTGCACGTCTCATTCTTAACACTGGATGAAAGAAGGGGACAAAAAATAAATTCCCCTCAGGATGTGACCCACCGTCTTTGCTTTGATTGGGGTTTCGATTCAGGCAATCATTGTGATTATAGACCTTAAGGAGAAACTGTAGGTAGTAACCCCAGATGACTAAGAGAAGCAAACACAAATTATCTTGTAATAAAGCCATTGATTATATGAGGAGAAACAATTCCAGAACCGTTAAAATGTGGAAAAACAACAAAAAAAAACCTGTGTATCTTAGAAACTATGAAATACAGTAATTAAAATTTACTGGTATATAACATTAATTAAATACTGCTTACATAGGATTAATTTATATTATGTCATATTTTATAAACATCTGATATACTTTAATTTATGCCAGCAAGTACAATGTAAGGGGAAATAAAAGTGAAAATATTTGTAAAGATGGACACACAAAGTTATCTAACATTCTTGGTGTGTCTACTCCAGTACCATAATAAAGTTGTAAAAATTACCATGTTCATCTCAAAACCAAAATATTTGATAAGCATATTTTTAGTGCATGCCATTTATTTTCCTAATTTCTTTCCTCTGAATGTGTTTATACATTTGAAATATATTTTTATTGGTCACAGATAAATTTATTACGGTTCCCTGATTTTCATAGTTCAACAGGAAAATCTATAGCTCTTAAAAAGCAACTTTTGAAAACAAAGATTAGAAATATACTTTTAAAAATACATTTAAATTATGAGGCATTCTGGGTCCTAAACTTGACTCCACAATGTTTCTATGCCACGAATATACACATTCTTTCTTTAACATGCTCTAAAACAAAAGCCGTAGATTCCGTAATAGTAGCAGGATGGCAGCTCTAACTGTACATTTATTTTTATTGGTTTGGTGTCTAAGAAATGTAGACTCAGGTGAGCTGTCTTTCTGCAATTGGCATCTATTTTGTGAATGTAATATTACAGATTTATAAGGAGACAAGAACTGAAGTTTCAATCATTAGTGTTAAGATACCTAATTCAGATTTGAGGCTTTTGGGTTATGGTCTGCGATTCAGAAATCTTTCTGAACAGCAGGCATTTGACTCAGCTACATTTTTAAAGCTCAAATGAGTCTTTCTTGACTATGGATGCTTGGTTGGGGACCAACGTGATAATGAGTGCTATCAGAAATTAGCTGTCTTCTGGGGGCAGTGGACTACCTACTGACCACTAAACTGCATGCTCAACATACATGGGTCATTCCCCTCCCTCTTCCTTTTTTGAACGTAACATAAACTGCCTTTCTACAGTTGAGAATTGTCTATGGCCATACTACCCTGAAAATGCCTGATCTTGTCTGATCTCAGAAGCTAAGCAGGATTGGGCCTGGTTAGCACTTCGATGGAAGACCACCTAGGAATACCAGATGCTGTAGGTGTTTAAAAAAAATAATAAAATAAAAATAAAGTTGAGAATGTTGAAACTTGTGCCTTTTTTTATTAGCTTCAGGCACCCAATGGTGATTTTCTTTTTCGCGTCATAAGATAATGAGTTATAGATTATACAATACTGGAATATACTATACTTTTTAAGATGGGTTTTGAGACCTGCATGAAAATACTCAAAACAGACAAGTCTTAGAAACTGAAAAATGGCTAAAGGTTTTGCTGAGAAAAATTCCACCCTCCTTTTTTTCCTTACAACTGTTGTCTCAGTGCTGAAAGTATAAAATGCTGCATCAAGTCGGATGCCTCTTAAATGATAAATGGATGAAGTAGGTACTTTGAATAGAAATGCTAAATAAAGCTATTCTGTTCAAATTATGGCCTTGGTACAAAATGGCATTTATTCAAGTCATTCAAACAACTTCATTCCATTTCACAAAGAATACAAAGAACCTTTAGAAGCCCAGACACCTTTTCTTTGTCTTCTTACAATAAAAAATAACAAAAGGAAATCCATTCCAAGTGGCACTAGATCCATAAGCTTGCTTTTCAACCATTTTGTGCTAGGAGGGTAAATGGATAATTACCAGTTACATGCTTTTCTCCTCGTGAAAAACAAAATCCTGTACATATCAATTTTTGTTTCTCCTTGACCAACAGGAAATGACATATTTTATATTAACATATACATTTATAAAACACATATCCACACATTAATGAACATATGGACATATGCATCATACACATCTATGTGCCAAGTAGAGCATCTTAATGGTAGAATGAAATAAATCTAAATTTTTGTTTGCTTTTTTCAAAACACAACATCGAATTCTCACTATTGATTTCACTGAAAATACTTTCTTAAGTAGTCATACCCTCTTTTTATGACTATTATATAATCACAGATTAATTCTTTGTGAGTAAGTCTTTCTGTAAGTGCCCATCAGGTTCAAGTTTGGTTAAAACAGAAGACTTAGTGTAGTGCAGACCTGAAGTCAGTTTTGAAGTCCTACACTCTTTCTTAAGTCATTTTGTACTGAGCACATTAATATAGTCCTGATCATTTGCCTCCTTTGAAGACATTTGGTTTTCTGCAGGACCTGATTTCATCATGGCCCCAAATATCTGTCTTCCCACCCTTTCGAGGGATGTTTGCTGCCAAATTTCTGAGCACAAGTCAACCAGGACTCACCTCTCCTTCCCTGGGCCAAGGCCTTCCATTCTGGGTGTATTTGCTTTGATTCTGCCTCTTCTTTTGTCCTCCATCAGCGAATTTGCACAGTAAAGGCTCACTAGGGGCTGGGAAGATAAGAAACCAATTCTACATTAGCAAATCCCCCTTAAAAATAAGTGATGATTTAAGTCACAGTAGGGCTTTGTAATGCATAGCTTTTGAAGTAGTCTTGCTTCTGGAGAGATATTTGCCCCCTTTTAGTCTCAACTCTGCTGGCTGCTATTCTAACTGGTCTTCAAAAAAGTACTGGCAGACCATAAAAGACTAAAACAAATATTGTTGGAAAAATAATCAGCTGAAGCAGAATGTGAACTTGCCTTAGAAGTAAAGAGGCAGTGTCGACCCCTTCCAGTTATGTTAGAAACATATTCATAACCAGCGTTTATGTTTGGATAAATAATTCTTCCTCATATCAACTATGTTTCACTGTAAAAACTGTAGGATTCTATTTTGGAAAGAAATATTTAGGGGCTTCTTTCGACAAAGGGAGCTATTTTGCTAATCGCAACCAAATTAGCTATTTTTTTCTCATTATCCTCTGCAATTTCATAAAAGCTAAAAAATTGATTGTTCATTCAACCCCTTTCACTCCAGTTTCCCAGTAAAATATAGTTAGAATCCCAAGGAAACTAATTATTTGAATATTAAGTAAACCCACATGATAAAATATAGCTAAAGTATATGACCCTAACAAATAAATCATGGACTGGGGGGAAATATTGTGATGCTGGGTGACTTATGAAAACTTATTTCCTAAGAAAAAGTGACCCACACTAAAGTATGACAGAACTCCTCTTCCAACAGTGACACTACAAATGACAATTTGTTTAAAATGTAACAAGGCAAAAATTATTCTTTGAGCATTGATGCCACCTCCACAGCCCTACTTGTCTGGAAAATTGCCACTTGATATTACTACAAATATATACAAAATGAATAAATTTAAGAAAAGTTATATTGGCCTAACAAACCTGACTGATGCATTAATATGGCTGAGAGTGTTTTGTTAGTTAATTTGCTCAAATAAACCAAATATTCATTTGTAAGTTTACAGTCTGAAACCAAAAATGAACTTCTTCCTCCCCCCATATCCTGGGAAAATATGTTCTGCTGAAAATTAATTGTATTAATTCTTTATTTTTCCCTATATCTTTTTTTTTTCCCTCATGTCATAGTGTTGAGCCCTCTCAATCTTACTCGGTCTGACTCCACATGAATTGCTTTGAGCAATAAGATATCAGCAAATGAGACCCAAGCAGGAGCTTCAACATTTTTAAGCATTGAGGTTTGCTTCTTTTGCTTCTTTGTATGACTACATGAATATGACCAGCCTAACCTGCTGGAGGATGAGATCCAAAGGTAGACGAGTCATCTCTACCATCCAAGCCAAAGCCAAACTAAGCCATCCAATGGCCAGCCCCTTCCCAGACACTTGAGTGAGCTCATCCAAGATCAGTAGAGGTATGTACATAATGTGCAGTTGACCATAGAAAAATATATAAGCCCAGGTGAGATGAGTCAAGGCCATCTCACAAATGTGTGCTCTAAATAAATCTTTATTATATATGCCACTAAAATTTAGTAATTGACATGTAGCATTATTATCTTAATAGATGATCCCCAACACCCATTCCTCCCCATTCTCACTCCCAGCTAGGTTGCTCGCATTTATTAATATGGCTAAATCAAAAAGTTATTATAAAAGTCATTACATTAGAAGTAGTCTAAATTATTTCTCCATATAAAAAGCCAAAAGTGTAATTGGACACCAGAACTCTATGCATAAGAAAATTCCCTTTTAGATTTCAAAAGCGTATATATGTGTAGGTAGATACACACACACACACACACACACACACACACACACATCTACACATATTGCATGTGTGTGTATATATATACGCATAGATATATACATACATATATACGTATATACATACATACATATACATATACATACATATGCATATGTATATGTATGTATGTATATATATAGACATGACCAAAGTTTGGCTTCCATTATCTCTTGAGTATGATGCAAGTCATGTAACTCTTATGTGTGTTAACATGCAATTAAGTAAGCTACAATGAGTGTTCCTTTATCTGTTTGTTTTTATTATTATTGCTATCTTTATTTATTTTTTTCATTCAATTGCAAGAGTGACTATTGGAAGTTTGAATCCATCAAAGCGGTATTTTACGACTAGGAAAAGTATTGTGCCATCCACACAGCAACAGATTTTACTGGGTTTTTCATTCTCTAGATGCCATGTTAAAATGTTAAATAATAACTGTTCTAGAGCTAAGTTCCAAGAAATTTTTATTTGTTGAAAGAGGTAATCTCTACCCTCAGTTTGCTTTCCTTAGAACAATTATATACCTATAATTATATGTCTAAAACTTCTGCGTTTTCCCAATTTTTATTTTAAATATATATTAAATATATATAATTAAATTTATATAATAAATATATGTATATATAGCATACATTTATATAAACAAAGAAATTGATATATATGTGTGCATATATACACACAAATATTTATTATATTTATTATAAATTTATTAAATATATATGCATATATACATACATATTTAAAAGCATTTTTTTGCATGTGAAATCTTGGAAGCTAAAAAATTAGGGGGCAGAGTAGTCAGGAAAAAAAAAGCCCTGAACAAATTGTTAAACTTAAAATTTCTTCCATCCACTAGCATCAAAAAATTTTGCAGATGCATCCTTGCAACAAAATTACCAAACAACAATATGCTAGCTCATTAATTATTAAATTAAGGAATCTCATCGATATGAGATTCTAGATATTAATCCTACCTTCAAGTTTTCAATTATTAGAAAGAGAACTTTCAAAAAATTATTTTTACTACTAAAATAAATTTAAAAATCATGGAGTGAGACTTTCTTAACTTTCAACTAAGATGTCTTTGTGAACTGTGTTTTGCAGTATCTCAGAAGCCTCAAATCTTAGCCACCCTGATATTCATGGATCTTCATAAGCCATTAAGCTATGGATGTTGATAATGATTTATTTATATTTACTGATGTCATTAAGTAGAAACAACTGCTGTTACTTTACTAATTTGAAGATGATCACGATAGAAAAAAAGATAGGACCACTAAATGAATTAAAAAATAATATCTCAGAATCAAATTTTCAGATATGTCATTTAAAAAAGATGGATAGATCTATAATATTATTTTGGAATTACAGGAGTATAATTGTGATTGTTAGTTTCCCAAGGGGTGTATTTCACTGAGTGGAAGAGAAAACACTAGTAAATTAGGTGAATTAAAATTTATATAATCTTCTAGTGATTAGATGATTCCTAAATATAGCAACATAAAGTTCAAACTCCTTGGTTAGAAAATAAGAATTTGTCCCCTTAATCTTATCTTTCATCAAGCCTTCCTCCTGCCTGGAATTTCCTTTCCCAGCATGGCCAACACACACACCCTCCATCTGGCAAACTACTAATCAACCTTCAAAATTTAGCTCAAAAGTCACGTTCTTTGGTTCTTTGGGAAGCCTTCTTTGACTTCACTTCAGAGTGAAATTGCCTGGTGCTTACTTGGCAGACTTTCATAGGTTGAATGCTGCTTTTGTTTGTGTTAAGTCCTTTGACAGTAGCAATTAATTTGCAGGCTTCATGGTGGGAAGTGATTACAGCAGAGATCAAGGTTAAGTTTACATATGTGTGTGTGTATTTTTAATAACATTTTACACATAGGTATACATAATACTTGAAAGTGATGCTACTCAAAGTGGATCCAGAAGCACTGGTGTCAGCACTTGGGAGCCTGTTAGAAATGCAGACTCTTGAGTCCTTCCCTAGACCTACTGGATTAAAATCTACATTTGAGCTGGATCCTTGGGTGATTAGTGTGCACAAAGAAGTTTAAGAGACATGGATTCAATTACGACTGGCTCCTTAACAGACTATATCTTAGATGTTAATCATGAATCTTCTGAGTAATGAGATGATTTCAGTATCACAGAAATATTATCTTGTCTACCATTTCCTTATTGCTGTATTATGGTGCCAATTAATTTTGTTTAGTCTCTTTCAACAGTAGTTAAAAAAGAGACTAAATGAAAAAGACGCCTTTGTGGAGTGAGATGCAGTTAAAAGCTACAGACTGTAATATGCTAGAAGACATTATGGTCTATCACGTAAATGGGGAATATTTAAAATATAATTATAACAATGCATGGTAATAAAGTTACATGGTAATTATGAAGGAGTAATTACTGTTTGCTTGCTTAGTGGAGTATTTCTACCCTTCCAAACTTTGTATTAAATGTGAAACATCCAATGCATAACTGATAAGATAGTCTAATGATTTATAGGATTTGCTGTTTTAAGCAAACAAAATAGCAATGAATATTTTGCTTAGCAAAATTAATGTAAAATATTTTATTCTGATTTTCTACTAAAACTTAACATATCTTCAGTTTTATGAGCCACTAAGAATGTTCTGTAATATCATATACTACAAGTAGATAGTGACATAGGTTTTTAGTATGTATCAGTAGCAGAATTCTTACTGTCCTTTAGAGAAGTTGAACATTTTTTGATTTTTATCATTCAATTTTTAAAAATTTTTCTACCATTTATATTGGATTGTGGTAATGGTTTTAAAATATATCTCTTTGTTGTCATGACTTAGAGGTCTGGTGCTTTATATATTAAATTAATCACCTCAGATAAATTATAAATCTTATTTCAGAAAAAAAGAATAAAAGCAGAGTGGGAGGAGCTGGGTGGAGAAGATAAGTAATGACAATAGAAGCAGTTTATTGGAGGTAAGATTATAAAATCTCAGAGTGAGAATAGAAGGATGAGATAAAGGAATTAAAAAAAGAATTTCGAGAACTGTAAGTTAAAATGGAATACCGTTTTGGTCTAGGATCTACCTTTTTTAAGTGTATGTGAATTAGTTTTCAATGAAAAAAATAGGAATAAAACAAACTTTAAAAACAGCCAAACCATTTCTGTGCTATTCAAGGTGACTTGCACATTAAAAAAAACTGTTCATGCTAATGATGCAAAAATGACACAAACTGAAAGATGTTAATCAAACTCAGGAATATTTTAACACACACGTCTTTTTAAAAATACTCAAATCTCTTCAGTATATGAGATGATATACGTTACACAACCCTGGACTTTGCATCTGGCAAAGTGGTCAGTCTAGACAGAGAGGAAGACAAGTAAAAGACACTCTAATAGGTGGCAATGGAGGCTATCATAGAAAAATAAATAGGTATTTTGAGAGCACAGAATGGATGTCAACTTCTAGTACTAGAGTCATAGAATATCCTCTAGTTTAGAAATCACATCTAATACCACAGAGAGTTTTGAAACTTCACAGTTTGCATACACGACTCTCTGCACCAACTGCCAGATTACTAATGAGCACATGAAGGACTGATACCAAGTTTTATTTGGTCTGGCTAAAACACAGGCTTCCATTACATGTTCGGTGAATGAAAATATGAATGAATGAGATAGACACAATGATAGGATTTCATTGAAATATTTTTAGAACACCTGGAGCCATAGAGACCTGAAGTTGAAAACTGGCAGTCTTAACAACAATGAATTTGAACTCATTTTAGCACTTGCTACGATTCGTCATAGTCCTTAAGTTTCCTGCTGTCTTATACCTGACCAGCATTACTTATTTCCTCCCATATGCAGACAGAAGTAGTTGGTATTGATGTGAGACAGAAAAGAATAATGTAAAAATGATAGATATGATTATAGTGATTCCTTGCCCATAGGTTAGAATTAGAACTGAAAACTAAACAGCCAATGAGATCTCCTAAGATGATTTCCACTGCCACGCTAATAATAGTTTAAAGGAATAGATAAATTACATGGGTTATATTTACAAGTGTCAGACACATATTTACCCCTATCATTTAGGCCAAAATGAGTAAAGAAATGTAAAAACAAAAAGTGGAAATAAATAAAAATAATGCACTTCAAGGAAAGTGTAATTTGCATGTACGTTCCCAGTTTTAGTGTTCAGTAATGGATTAATGCTTATATTTAGTTTCAAATATAATTTTCTACCATGGGAAACAGACTTACAAAAAAGGAAAATGCCTGCAGAGATAATAAAAGCAGAGAACAGCTGTTTGCCTAGACACATGACAGAGAAAACCACTTTTTCGTAAATCATAGTATGGCCTAAGTAATTATCTCAAATTCACCTCTCTGTTTAAAGTATTAAAACACCATCATTTCTTTTTTTTGCTAATAATTTTCTGATAATTTTTTTTTATTTAGGAAATATTATTTTTAAAGAAAACTCAAACAACATAAGGGGAATAACATTAATAGAGAAAGCTAATGTTTCAAGTAGATGGGTCACAGAGTATGAGTTGAAGGTTAAACTTAGTTTATTTTATGAGGGAATACGACTAAAACGTTAACTGTGCTGTGTGAAAACATATTTTGACACCAAGAAAGTGGAAAATACCAGCAGTTCCAAGAAGCATCAACTGACTTACCTACAACTGACTTATTAACATACCCAACTATAAATTGGGAAAACCTGTGTGGTTGGAAGGCAAAACATCAAGAAAAAGGCTTTGAAGATAAAGATACTTTAAAAATAAAAGAATCTTATTTATTCGTCAAGATGGACCATTGTCTAGTCTTGCCTCATTCCTTCCTATTCTGTATTTCAGTACTGTACTTGCCTCTGATGAGCTCTTTGTGTATTGTATGTGATGTTTATAGATTGCTACATACTCTATGTAGCATGACACATGTTATTAGAAAGAAGTACAAAAAAGAAAAAAATACAGATATACTCTTACGGTGTAGATACCCCTTTGTTACTAAAAATAAACAAATAAATGGAAGAAGAACATGTATAAAGTTAGTAAATTTGAACTACACAAAGGCTAAAAAAATGTACAAGACCTCTTCTCAACTGTCCCCCTCCCTATTCTTATAATTCTTTCCAGGAAAATGCATAAATATATACATTTACTAATCCATCAATTCCGTGTTGTTGTTGTTTTTTTTTAATTCCAAAGGGGGCACTATTGTTTAGCAGGTTGGTTTTGTTGTTTGCTTACCTCAATTCTATATGAAGAGCTTACTTTATTACCACATATCTGCATTTTGAAATGCTGCTCAGTATTATAGCAAAATTATCATGCACCATAATTTATAAATGTCCATCAATGGAGGAAAAGCTAAATCTTATTAAATTTCAGTAATGCATTTTATGTTCTTCTCCACTATTATATAAGAATTTGATTTGATAGAAGTCAGAAGCTGGTTCCTATTCACCTTTACTTAGCATACTCCCCAGTGGCCTTGCAAAGTGGCTGAGGGTTAATGCACATTTCATTATCTGTTGGTCAAATTACTAAATAAATGCAGGCAGGTAGACAAAATAACTTCTTAAGGTTCTTTATATTAATTAAATTTTAAAGAATTAAAGAGTGAGGGTACAACCTTTTCCTCTTTTAAGAGAGCATAAGAGTTCCATAATTTTCATATTTAAATATAACTAGCCAGCATACTTGAAAACAAACAAACAAACAAACAAACAAACAACAAAAAAGAATTCCAAATTCTAATTCCAGGTGTCACTCTAATTTCATGTGGGACTCATGTCATGTTTATTGCCCTAGGTAAAAACAAATGGAGAGGGAAAGGTAGGGATGAATCTTTTAATGAAAAACTTCAAGATTCTTCTCAGTACTTAATTATGGTCCTCCACCAAGAAAGAAAACACATGCATCCCCAAACTGAACTCAAACTCAGGTCAAGAAAACATATCTCAATTTCCCACATGCTGTTTCTAAGCATATATTTCCTGTGCTAGAGGCTGAAAGAATTCCCAAAATGCAGCGAACCAAGTTAGTAGAAATAAATATAATTCCAGTTTCCAGTGAAAGTTGTGTATTACACTGTAGGCATCAGTTAACAAGGCTGGAGACATCAGCAGAGATGAGAACCTCACCTTCAGTGGGTGAAGGATTTACAGGGACAATGGGTTAGGATTGATCTTTTTCTAATTCAAGAGCCGACATACTGAAATTGTGACAATTTGAAGAATGCTCCATGTAGGCTGAATCACTTACTCATCAATACTAAATAAGTTTAACCCAGATACTAGAAACTAAGTTTTTCAAAGAGGTGTTAAAGACCATATATGTTATAAACATCTATGGGTAAACTAATCTGAGTCATAAAAAAAAAAAAAAAAGCTTGGAAGCCCGAACTATGAAGTTTAATATAAAAACAATGCATACGAATGGCTCTAAAATAAATTATCCATTTGTTTTTGCTATAGAAACAAAGGGATAAAATAGCTTAGTGCTAGACTACTTCAGGAGAAGGTTTGAGTAACTCTCCTAAATCCATTTTTCTTAGATAGGTACCAATTCTTCCACTGGGACTAAACTTGAAAGATATATGGATTCCAATTCCTATAGTTCTTCCTAAAATGCAAACTTTATCATGTTAATCCTTTGCATGTTCACCTACAGGATGAAATCCAAACTACTTAGCACAAAACACTATCCAAAATCAACCGAAATACGTGCATCTCCATTTCTGCTTATAGGACTGTTCAAACAGAGTAGAGACCTTTTAAACTTTCCAATTTGTTTATACGCTCTTTCTGTCTGGACTGGCTTCTCTCTTTCCCTGTTAGTTAAGTACTTCCATAGAATCTTGCCTGATTCTTTTCCCACCCCCCAAGTTCTTAGAGAGAGAACTTACCATTAATTAATTTTAAAACATTCATTTATTTATCCACCCTTGTCTGAGATTCATTCAAAATTCATTTGAAAGTAGTGTGCTGTCTATGAAAGGTTTAAGCCGTGAGTGAAAATGGATACAGGCCTAACTCTTAAAGGATTTTTTTTTTCTACCATGAAAATAGATATTAAACAAGTAAAAATAAATAAATAAATAAATAAATAAATAAATAAATAAATAAATAACAAGTCATTTCCAATCTCCTTCTTTATGCATCTACCATATAGACATCTAAATTGGCACGTGTAAAATACCTTGGTTGGCTCATGTTTATAGCACTTTCTCTACTAATCTAAAAGTCTCTTAAGGGTAGAATCTCTGTATTATTCATCTTTATATTCCCAAAGCATAATGAAGTTCCTGGAAGTTAGTAGAACACACACACACACACACACACACACACACACACACACAAATTTTAGCAAACTCTCTTAATTTTTTTCGCAGATCAGAAGACTCTCTGAACACTGTCTTACTATGGTTTGACAACAGAATACACTGTGATTGCTCTTTCTGCGTCCATTCAGCTGAATAAGCCAAGACCGCACTCTAATCCATTTGGGCTGTGTACATACATACATATCTGTCAAGTTTTTAAATATTTCTTCATAAAGAGAATCTCTAAATTTCTTAATAATTCATTTAATGTTTAATAAGTTGGTAAAGAAAGCTTTCTTACTTAAAGCGGGCACTGGAAACCTTTACCTATGCCTTAAAGATCATTTCAAATTTGGCTGTCACATCTTGCGCATGCTCTAAGCAACTGTGGTTTGGCAATATGTTCATTATCACTTAAAAATAAACATAATCAAAGAAGTATTTTGGTTTGAATACCGCATGTATTTCCTGGGCATGATGATTAGATCTCAAATATGTAGAAGTCACTCACCAGAAATTCATAAAAGCTTTCCTGAAAGGAATAGTCGTATTTGGTATAGTTCTCACAAACTGATGATAGTAAAAGACATAATATATAGTATCCTTTTGCTAATAATGGATTTTATTTTCATATCTCAGTTTTACCAGTTATTAAAACCTTGAACCGGCCACTTAAAATATCTGTAACTTATCTGTAAATTGTGGTTGCCTTCTAACTCAGAGGATCATATGACTGTACATTGAGCACCAACCCCAAACGTGGTATATAGTAACATATAGTAAATGTCTATTGAATGAATGATTGGGAGTACTTATATGACCATTATGCAATACAGGCCAGAGAACAACTTTTATGAACCATGAAGGACACGAAACAAATGGTAGATATTATTAATATTGCTGGGGCACATATAAAAAGTGTTACTTTTAGAGCCATTTTCCTGGAGCTGTGACTCTCTTTTATTCCAACCATAGGAATTGTAGTCAATTGAAAATAGACCTAAAACTCTGCAAGCATTGCAATGATGAATTTCAGAAGTGATGAGGGTTCAAAGGTTCTATTTTAAACTGTAAAACTTAAAGTGGTAAGAAGAGAGCTTCTTTTTATAAGGATTATGATCTGTTTTTCCAGGGTCAACTTTGTAAAAAGACTGAAATATACTACATCACTATAAAACACTCTGCTTTGTTTCACTGTTATAGAAATAGCCTATGAGAGACCCTGACAAATTTGCCAGATAATATACTAAACAAAGTACTACCATTCTCTACTTTTTCCATTTTGGAGGCTCTTAAAGAAAGTTAGCTAACCTCAAAGCAACATCTGTCTTCTTCTCTCTATGAGAATGAAATGAAACGATCCTGTTACTAGATTTGGTGAACTGCTCCTGTCTTGGTACTGGACATATCACATTGTAAACTTTGGCTAGATCTAAGGCTTTCAGAGGAGTAGAGAGGAGGTCTTCTGAAGGGGAATCACATCTAGAATTAATCACATGGTTGCTCACTTGGGAAGCTGGCTCTAAGCAGAATGTCCATATATAAAATCAATCACCTGGGTCCTCATATGAGAAGTTGGTTCTGAGAAGATTGGTTTTAGATGGTCCGGAGGAAGAACACCCTGCTTTTTTTTCAAAATATTATGAGGGCAAATATATCAGAATATTGTCCTCATTGGTAAATATAAAAATGGAAAGAAAGTAAACTGCAATTTAAGATTTGACATAAATTGTAAGTTCTAAAGAACAGATGAACTTTTTAAAGATGAATTATATAGTTACCAGTTTTGAAATGAAGCCTCTTATGTGTTTGACATTGTGCTAGATGCTTTTGTGTAGTATTACATTTATTCCTCAAAATGATCTGCTTTTGAGTTGAAACCGATTTTGAGGTGAAAAATATAAAGATCAGAGAGTTTAGGTGACTTGAGCAAGTACACATAGATAAGAATGTCAGAACCAGGATTTAATCCCAAGTCTTTAATATTCTACAGTTCATTTCAAATTACTTCCTGTATCATGTTGTCCCCTCCTTCCTACTTATCACAATTATCACAATCTTGAATAATTATAGCCTTTTCTCAACAGAACATTAATAATATTTATTCACTCAATAATTATTTATTGAGCACTTATTATATGCCAGGTATTATTCTAGATCCTACAGAACTAGACTAGTGAAGAAAACTCTTTGTTGTCACAGACATTATATTGTAGTAAAGAGAGGTAGTCAATAAATAAGCAAATACATAAATATCACTTCACTTGTGATAAGTGCTGAGAAAAAATAGTCAAAGCCATGTAAGGGGCAGAGAGTGACAGGGGACAGACTAATATTTTAGATACAGAAATCTAGAAACATCTAGACAAAGATCTAAATAAAAGGAGGGAGAAAGCTTTGGAGATATGTAGAAGGAAGATATTCCAGGAAACAAGGTGGAAGCATAAATGCCCCGAGGCTAGTACGTGCTTGGCTGTTTGGAAGAATGACAACGACGTGTGAGACTTGAATTGAGGACAGAGGAGGGTGATGGGAGAGGAGATCAGAGAGCTCCTAGAATTCCAACATTGACACCTTGTGTGGCAGAATAAGAGGGGATCTGCTATCTGGAGGAGTTACCAGTGTGATAGCAAGGGATCCTCAGGAAGAAGAGGTATGCATGAGATGAGAACCTCGTTTCAAGGTCTAGCTATCCCTCGTTAGATGGAGATACTTCCAATGTGGAACCTAAAGATTTGGGTTTTATTTCTTTGTAAACATAGCAAATCCCACTATGGAATAAATGTTTTCATATTTAAATGTGAGTGTTGGAAGAGAGCTTATCTAAGGTCACCCATTCTAAGAATCAGTGAAAGTCACTCTTATTCCATCTGACTCTGGATTCTCTAGTGACAATGAGGAGTAGGATAGACATTTCAGTTCAGTTCAAAGGAGTTAAGTAGGATAATATAATCTCAAAGGAATCAGAGTTACAGTGGAAGAGAAAATGGAAGTGGAAATAGAAAAAAAAAGCTTCCTTTTCAGGTGTTCATTCTTATACCTTCAGTGAACATTAACCAGGAAAGTAGATCAAATGTTTTGTAAATGATTATGTTACTCTAATAAGGCTGTCCTCTCTCATGATCTGGTCTCAGCTAGGAATCAAGCGCCAAGAAAAACAATAAGAAACAGTAAAATATAATTCAAATCTACCCTACTATCTTAACAAAATAACAAGACGATCCCATAAATAAGTCCCCTTCTCTCTTTCTTTTCACTTGCTCTGAATATCACATCAGCCCCAGGACTTTTTCAGTCTTCACAGACTCTGAACTTTGTACCTCTTCTGTTTATTATCTAGGAACTAATCTTGTTTTTTGATAACATTTTTCTAAAAGAGAAGTTTCCAGTCTTTCCCTCTCCTTCCATATTTGCAGCTCTGTCCACTCATTATCTTTATCAGAAAAAAAATAAGAAAACAGATTTATAAAAAATTCTGTAGGAAACAGAGGGGGAATAAAAGCAGAACATATTCGGGCACTCACATACTTTTTTTTCCTACCAGAATTGGTATGTTTACTAATAATCCCTGTAGTGTCTGAGTTGCTATTTCCAAATCCTTAAATTAAAGAGAGTCAAGGACTTTTCTGTTAAATAGGTGAAATTCACTCTAACTCCGCATTATTATTACACTGGTCATCAAAATAGAAATAAATTATAAATTGCTTCCTGTTTTAAATTTTTTTTATAAATGCAGATTCTTTGTTAGTGTTTGTTGGTTTTGTTTTTCAAATATTATTGGACCTTTCCAACTTTTTTGACATTGGGGCAGCTACATATAAAGATCTGAATTTGAAATAGAATTTGTAGCATCATCTGATTAACTCAAATGCTATGATGAAACAATTCTTTAATTGACCTGCTTTTAAATGTGAAATGCACACATAGACTCACATATATTCCTTTAGTGGAAGTGGTAGAAGAAATTCTAAGAGTTGTCTCTATGTGTGTGTGTGTGTGTGTGTGTGTTTGCACGCATGCGTGAGCATGTGTGCATGCATGTATGTGTGTGAAAGAGAATATTAAAAAAGGAATATATTGCAGTTATTTCTCTTCAGTTTAGGTCTGTATTATTACAGAAAAGATACCAAATTATCTCTAAGAGGCTGCAAATACATTAACAAAGACAAAAATATCTTTTGTGATTTTCCAATAAAATAAAAATCACACTCCAAGGAGTAAATTTTATCACATTGTGTGATCAAACAAAGTCCTAGAATTGTAACATTTTTATCCCTTAGTTTCCACTTAAGTTTTAGATTGTCCCCACATATTTTTGAGCCTGACTTATCAATGACATAAAACCTCTCAAAAATTTGTTAAAACAAACCCAAAACTGCTCAATCATCTCTATATGTCTGCTTTCATTTAATTATATTTTAAAAGATAACTTCTCTTTAAGAAAAATTTCAAACACACATAGAAGTAAAGAGAATAGTAAAATGAATCCTCATATTTGTTTCACCCAGTTTCAACAGTCATCCATAGTATCCTGATATGGTTTTAACTGACATTCCTGCCCTTTATTTCAGCTGAAGTATTTTTAGGCAATTCACAGACTATACAAATGCTTTTACATAAAGACCTAGATTATTATTAAGGCCCTTGGACTTTCTCTGGACTTCTTTATTTAAACATTCCAAGTTCGATTGTTTTTCTAGAATCTATAGTTATCCCTGAATAAGATCTAAAGCACATTATAACTATACGCATAAGCTTCGAGTGAAAAAAAAGACAGAACAGAAACCTCTGAGTTGCTACTAAGTATGGCTTATAACAGAATAGGGCTTCCTTGGAACAAAGGCATAGTTCATAAAATATAGGCATATAAAGAAAAGTGACTATGGCATATTGGAGAAAAATCCTGTGAATGAATTCCTGACAGTCTGTCCATGTCCTCTGGCTGTCTGCAGTGTAAGACATCACATAACTGCCTTTGGAGAGAAGGAATTCTATGAGCTGTCCTTCTCTTCCTCTTAATGACCGTCAGCAGCTGAGAAACAATACATTTAGCTCCTTCATTCACAGACACACGGAGACATCAAAGAAAAAGGTGAACAAAAAATTATCTCTGCTCTGTATTGAGAACAGGTGTCCTGACTCTACAAAATATGAGTGGGAAAGCCACATCCCACTGTGTGGATTCACAGTGTTTTATTTAGAACATAAAGCTAGAATGGTCCAGATTTATCCCCTTTACTGGACTTAAAATTACTAGTCTGATTGCTTCATGAGAAAAAGAAATTTAAATAAGTCACCGATACCTCACTTTCCTAGCATTATGGCACTGGTCCAAGGCTTAATATAGAAAATTATAGATCTTGGCCCAGGCTAATTTTAATCTCTGCCCATAATAACAGGCCTTCAGCTGCCAAAGGCAAGGGCTTTGTGTGCTGAAACTGGAACTCTGACCCTGAGATACAAAGTCATAACTAGTAAGCTCAAAGAAAGATTCCAGAATTTGCAGGAGTTACATATAAACAAACACAAAATAGATTATTTAACCACACAGTGTATATTTTGCACAATATTATATCTTAGATCACGGAAGGTAGGAACTCCTGCTCAATAGAAACTATTTAATTGGACACGATTGAAAAGATAAAAGGCAGGTTTAATTTCCAATTCTAAATGGCTTCATCAATTTATCTCTTAAAAACAGGCTTTCTCAAGATTGTGTCTGGTAAAAACGTCCCTAAAATGACAAGTGTATTTACCCTATGCTACCTGTTATCCTGTATGTCATACTATATGGCCTCTGGTATCTTTCACTTTTTCTGGGTACTCAGTGGGCATGAAGAGACTACAGCAAACTAATTAAATGATTCAGAATTCTAGTCTAATATTTTATCTAATATGTCATCAGAAAAGGAAGCAACATAGTTCTTTTTAAAATAAAGAAGCTATACAAGCCTATTATGAGTAAAAAACTACTCTTTATTCCTAGCTAATCAATTCATTTGGGCCTTGAATGAGTCCTCGATTAAAAATAAATTTTGTTGTTGACCCTCAAGTAAAATTTACTTGTCTGGATTGATAAATCTATCTTTGTAAATTTATCAGATGTTTCCTTTGAGGTCATTTATAAACTTCTAAATTGAGTTCTAAACTTTCTTACAACAAAGCAAGAAAAGGAAAGATATTGATTCAGTCCATTACTGAATTGCATTCATAACAGTTACCCCAAAATGGGTACAAACCTAAACTAACATTGCTGAATTATTTGAAAGGTTAAAAGATTTACAAATGAATGACAGACATTTAAGTGACATCTCAAACACTGCAGGTTCAAAGTGTAACCCTTAATATCCCATAAGCTACACACTCTTTCCCAAGTCTCTTTTATTTCAGTCTCATGCACCCAACTGCTCAAGTCCTAAATCTTGGAGGGTTCTTCCCTTTACCACCACATTCTTACCTATCTTTTGACTCCACTTTCAAAACATATCTCAAATCTTTCCATTTTAGTCCCTCTCTTATTCCACCTAATTTGTTCAAAAGTACCACTATCTCTTACTGGAATTCTGCAATATTCCCTATTATTAGTTTTTCATGAATATTCAGTAAGCTTTGCAAAGCAAAAATCAGGTTATATACCTCTCTTGCTTAAAAACCCCCAAGAGTTCCTCATTAAATATAGAAAAATATATGTTAAGTTATTTTCATAGACAAAGGTCCATACTTATCTCTGTGGTCTCATTTCTAATCACTCCATCTACTACTCACTCTGCTTTAAATACATTTGAAAAGTCGAGACAGCTCTTGCTTGGGGGCTTTTGCACTTGGAATACTGCCAGAAATCCTCTTCCCCCAAACTCCTTTGTGTCACTCAAATTGGAGCAGCAATGTTGCTTCTTCAGAGAGGCCAATCCTGACCATACAAAATGAAATATTCACCAGTCTTTACCAAATACTCTTGTGTAAGTGTATGCATAGGAATTATCGTGACCTGACATTACATAGTGCACTTATATTGGCTTATTTATTGTCTTTTTCCCTATTTACTGTCCCAGAATCCAAGTTTCATGAAAGTAAAAACCTTAACCATCTTGTTTATTGCTTATCCCTAGCCTCAAGAACACAGTAGACACTTAATAAGTACCCGTTGAGTGAAAGATTAATAATTGTATAAATCTGACACAAAAAGAAAAAGCAATACTTTACTAGTTTATAAAAGCTAAAATGAATCAGGAAATCTTAATAGCATTAGATTAAAAGCACACACACATAGGCTTTTAATTGATTTTAATCAACCGATAGAGTAAAAATGTATAGTAACAACAAAAGCACCATCTTTTTGGAGGATGTACTATTTGGCAATACTCTAATTTAGTCCCTATAACAATTTGATAAGGTGAACCATTTCACAATGGAAGAAAGGAGATTCAAAGAGTTTTAAAATCGTATCCAAAGTCATAGAGTTTGATGTGGATTCTTAACAATAAACTGTACTGCCTTTACAATAATCACAACGATGACAAGAGTGACAACCCCTAACATTTATTGAGCTATCCTAACTTGTGCCAGGTATCTTCCTAAGCATTTTAGATGATGTGGGAAAGACCATACCTACAAACATCCACATTCTTTATGTTTCCCTGGCCTACAAAAACTAACAAACATGACTTATGTCACTTCTGAGACAAGTCTCCAGGGCTGGTGTGCCTCTTACATCTCTGATTCCTTGCCATCGTGTCCTTGGAGACCATGTGTTTTCTAGGCGGTGCAGAGCCTCCTTCCACCCCGCCCTCTGAGTGACTGTGCAACAGCGCCTCCAACAACTTAATTTTATAACATGAAAAAGGAATGATATTTCTTAGGAGTTAAGGCCCTGATATTTGAGACTTTATTTATTATCGCAATATGATACAGCCTATTTGTACCAATTCAAATATAATATCTTATTTAATTTTTGAAACAGTTCAGTGAGGTACATTATTACCTTCATTTTATGGATTATGTAAATAAGTCTTCGTAAATCCTTCAAAAATCACATAATTAGTGAGTGGATGGAAACACTAGCTTGAGCCCAGTCTGAATCTTCTACTAAGGTATTAGTAATATTAATTTCTTCATAGGAAATAATTTTAAATTATTTAATAATGACATTAATCATATTGCCTTATGTTGTATAACTTCCTAGAGGAAGTCTAAATTGAATGACAACTAAAAGTCTTGTTGTCTTACCACTAAATATGACCAAATTACATATTAGTAAATGGCAATATTTCGGTACCCTGTGTTCCCTATCAAACCTTAAACACAACAACTTAATAACTGATTGTGAGATTTTATTGACTAGCTCAGTCATAATTGTTTGTAATTTGTAAGTTCTCCATCGCTCTCCATTTCATCAGAAATCATGGTTTGTGCAGGTCTCCATGGGAACCAATTATAGGCAAAGAAATACAAAGAGCCTTCTCAGCCATTCTCAGTAAAAATGGTCAGTTATTTTACAGTTAGAACAGTATTTACATAACCAGGGAATGTATACCACATCAATTTACATTCTTCCTGATATAGAATGAATTACTACCAAGAGCAGAACAGCACATTTTTTAATGTGAACCAAAGGAAGAACACAGCCAAGTGTTATAGTCAATATTTTCCCCACCCAACAGAGGTATAAATTATACTTTCTGTGGACAGACTAATTGGGAGAAATTCTTAACATTTGGTTCTTTATACCCCAAAATGCATAAGATAAATAATAGTAGATTCAATTCTTTTTCCATTAATGACAGAATAAACAAAACCCTAGTTAATATTCACGTGTTTGATAAATTATTTGTATGTTATAGAAAAGGATTTTGGTTATAGATTGTGAACAATGAACTATACCTCGGTGGCTAGTGAAATAAGTAAATATAAGCTAAATATATACCTATTAACATCATTTCTAAATTTCCATGTTTTAAGATCAAACCTATGCTAGTAACATAAAAATTATGGGAGTCCTGCATTGCTTAGCTATATGACTCGGTATCTTTAAAGTTTAGACTAAGCTTAATATTACTTTTCAATAAAGAGATGAGGTTAATATCTGCAAGTACAGACTCAAAGACAACTTTTTCTCTTGAAAAAGAACAGCATATTTTTATTTAAATGTATTTACGTTCATGTGACAAACATAAGAAAGGTCTTTGAGCTGATAGAAGTCACAGTGCACTCACTGTACAAACTATAGAAGCCATCGGATATGGCAAAGAGGTTGAACTTGAATGTGAACTCTAGTTATCATCCAGTCTAAGTGCTAAACACTACTATAGATGTTCAGTTCTAGAGGCAGCATTTAATGGCATAAAATAAAGAGAGAAAAAAACGTAAAAGGGTGTATTAGGTTCTTAACCTCAGCTACAACCAATTGCCACAAACTCAGTGACTTAGAACAATATAAATTTATTCTTTTACATTTCTGGGGGCCAGAACTTTAAAATCAAGGCATTGGCAGTGCCGTGTTCCTTTGCAGATTTCAGGAGAGGATCTGTTTCCTTGTCTTTTCAGCTTCAAGAACCTGTCTAATTCCTTGGCTTGTCCCTCCTTCACTCCAACCTCTTGCTTCTGTTGTCACATTTCTTAATCGTAACTCTGATTCTCCTGTCTCTCTCTTATGAAGACTCTTGTAATCACATTGGGTCTATCATAAAAATGCAAGGTAATCTCCCCATTTGAAGAAATTTAATCACACGTGAAAAGTCCCTTTTAGCATATAAGGTGATATACTTATAGTTTCTGGGGATTAAGACATGGATATCTCTGTTGTTCGACCTATCACAGAGGGAAAGAAATGAAAGAAAAGGCCAAAAATATGGAAGACGTGCAAGTACTGGTCTAATAATAATAATAATAATAATAATAATAATAGCAGTTATTACTCATTAACTCAGTAAATATATCTATTCAAGCTATTAGATCATATCAAATAAGGTCTGGTAATTGGTAGACATACTCTAAAATGGTGATCCTAAATTAGCTACAGTGGTCATTTATTCAGATGCTATGGCCCATCTATTTCTGGATGTCCAGAATTAATATTGAGAAATAAATCATATTCTGAACAAGTCATTAATAACAAGTCATAAAAGAAGTTTTGCTTATTCAGTTCCTTCAAAATGAAAGAAAAATAAAATTTTAAATTAGATTTGGTCCCAGGATGCATTCGATAATGACATATCATGACTAATTCAAAATATGTCCAAAAAAGTTTTAAATAAGGAACTTTCTTTTACTGTGAAAAGGTATGATATATTGTAAAAAATGAGTTAAAGTTATACATACAACTGAAGCTCTAAGAATAGCTATTCCAAGAGAACATATTCTCCTTATGGGGATCTTTATTTTTTGCATTTATCGGCAAAAATAAAAATAAAAGACACTAAGTGGTTAGATGAAAAAGGCAAGTAATTACTAAGGTCTTCTCTTTTACGCCTAGGGGAAAATAAGAGTTGGATTTCAGATTGTGTCTCCTCTTCCTAACAAGAAAATGGAAACGCTTATTTAGGAAAGTAGAACAAATTTTGCCTCAGGACAATTTCAGGAATTATTATAATTTCGGAGTTCATCTATTTTGATATATTACCCCAATTATAGAAACCATCATTTCCTGATGAACTTTTCAAAACCACAAAATAGTCTTAAAAGATTTCTATATCTACATATGAAGCCAATATAATAGTGTATGCCAACTATATTTTAATAAATAAATAATAAAAGTGATTAACATATCTTCAGTGTTAAGAAAAAAGATTTCTACATCTAAATTCATAATATGAAAGATTTCCAGTAAATAAAAGTGGAGAAAAGGAGTGCTTAATTAACATCACTACTAGAAGCTATCCAAATACTAAAAACCATGAGGGAGGGCATAATCTATAAAATTTGAACAGTACTGAAATTCCAAATCATCACATTGAGGAAGGTCATTCAAGAGATGTGAATGTATCGATTGGGAAAAATATTTATGAGGCATACAATTCTAAAATTTATTTGTTCCCACTATTTTAAAGAGTTAGAAAACAGGAGTTTGTGCTGCTTTGATTAAATTAAATATTTATAAAACATTTTTCATACAGAGTCAACACATCATACTTAAAATATGCATAACTTTTAGAACCGTAATTCACTTTTAAATAGCTCTCTTTTACATACACCTATACATGTTAACAAACATACCTTTATAAAAATATTCATTGCAGCATTGTTTGTGGGAAAAAAAGCACCTCAAAGCAATACAAATATTATTTGCAAAGCAGTTTATATAAATATAGCATATTAATTAAAATGGAATATTATACAGATCTAAAAATAAAATATGTCTATCCTAGGTTAGCAGTTCCTAAAGTGTGGTCTGTGTTTCAGAGACCTGTCAGGAGTTCACAAGGTTAAAACTATTTCTTAATAATACTAAGATGTTATTGGTATTTTTTTCACTTTTAAAAAATCTTCATTCTCAACAGGTACAGTATAATTTTTCTAAGGGCTACATAATGTGTCATGTGGCAAATGCAGAAGCAAATATGAAAAGTCATCTGTATTCTATCAATTCAAACATTTAGAAGATATTCAAAGATGTAAAACAATTCCACCCTTCCAATTAATTGTCTTTGTTTGTTCAGAAAATATTGTTATTTTCATAAATGATATTTAGAGTAATATTTCAATAATTTTATTAATATTTTAAATAAATTAATACACATTTTTAAATTATCAGTTTTAATTTCTAACATGGTATGTTTTGATTGGTATAACCAACACAAACAAAATTTTCTGGAGTTCTTGATAATGTTTAACAGTAAATGTTTAAGAGTAAATGTTAAGAGTAAATGTTTAAGGGATCTGAGACCAAAAATTTGAAAACTGTTGAACTAGAACAATATGCTGTTTCTCGATGAGATCCCCAATGTAATCTTCTTTCCCTTACTACTTCATATTAAAATTGCAGATATATAGGAGGAAGAGATATAAATAAGGAGAACACCTACACACACACACACACACACAATACACACACACACACACACACACACACACAGATACATAAGAATGGAAGTCATGATGAAATAAAAAGTATTACTGCATAATTTTTAAAGTACATTAAATAGTAACGGGTAACTGGTATAAATGTTGTACACAAAATTATTACAGTAATATTATATGTTAAAAATCTTTGAAATATTTCTGTAATATTTTTCTTTATCTTTAGTTTATCTATCTAACACTTATTTTGGCATTTTAAACACATTTTTCAATTAATAATTATTTTATAATATTTGCAAAATACAGAGAAGAAATCTGTAATTCCCTTGCTGAGACCAATGATTGTTATCATTTTGATGTATTTCTTCAGAGTACTTTAGTTGAATTATTTATGAAATAAAAACAAGTTTATTTTTATTACTTTTTAGGTAACATTTTATGAACATTTTCTGTGTTATTCTAATTATGACTTAAAATGTTTCCTCATTCATAATTTTGAGAAGTATAACCCTACAAAACTTTATAAGAGTTTGACGTTATTCCCATGAAAATACCCTAAAAGCATGAAATGAAAGGGGGCTTACTTTTATGAGAAGCTAGAACTCTTCATGCAAAATATTGGCAGCAGATGTTGGTAGCTGTGGACTTAAGATAACAGAAGCTTTCCGGACTATGAGAGCCACTGCAGGGAAGCCTTGTAACAGAGAATAAACAATTAGGCCAAATGTCATTGCTATCAGAAAATTCTTTGGAGAGTGACAGAAACCTTTCAGAAATGTAGAAGTATTCCCTGCACCACACAAGAAGAAAGCCATCTGTGCATTGAAACATCAGGGGTCAGTTAAAATAATTACTGTCACCAAATCAATAGCTACAAATGAAGGACTTGGGCTACCTAGAAGGGGGTATTAACAAATCTACTCATTACAGTTGACATTGTAGTTCTGTAATGAAGGATAATTATTCACTTTAGTAAGACCTTACCCTTTAATGAAGAAGACTCACAAAAGATAATTCCAATAAAAGTTGTCCCCATGGCAGCCATTATAAGAATGTTCATTAACATAAATTAGTGAATTTCAAGTACTCTTATTTTTTATTATACTTATATCTTAAAAGCTACCTAATGGGAACACATTCTCATGGAATTTATGAATCTGTTTTTCAGACTGTTGTACCAAACAAAAACACTCTAGATGACAATAAAAATATAAATTTGAAACAATAAATTGCATAGAAGAAAACATAGGTACTAAATCCATGGACCTTAGATTCAGAGAAGATTTTATAAACTTGACCTCAAAGTCAAGGGAAGTCAGAGCAAAAATAAATAAATGAAATTGTATCAAATTAAAAAGCTTCTTGCACAGCAAAAGGAACCACCAACAAAACTAAGAGGCAATCAATTGAATAGGAGAAGATATTTGTAAACGATGCCAACGATGAGGGGTAATAACCAAAATATACAAAGAACTCATACAACTCAACAACAAAAGAACAAAGAATCCAATCAAAAAATGAGCAGAAGACCTGAACAGACACTTCTCCCAAAAGGGCATACAAATGGCCAACAGATATATGAAAAGATGATCAACTTCACTAGCTATTATGAAAATGAAAATCAAAACCACAATGAGATACCACCACATACCTGTTAGAATGGCTATCATCAATAGGACAAGTAATAACAAGTATTGGAGAGGATGTGGGGGAAAAAGAATCCTCACACACCACTGGTGAGAATGTAAATTAATACAGCCACTATGGAAAACAGCAATTCCTCTTCTGAGTATCTACTCAAAAAATTTGAAAACATTTATCTGTAAAATATATGTACCCCAATGTTCATTACAGCATTATTTATGATGGCCAAGACATTGAAGCAACTGAAGAGCCTTTCAATAGTTTATTGGATAAAAAAGATGTGGTATGTGCATATGGATTGTTACTCAGCCATGAGGAAAGATGAAATACCGCCATTTGTGACAACGTTGATGGATTTTTGAGATTATCATGCTAAGTGAAATAAGTCAGACAGAAAAAGTTGAGAACTATACAATTTCATTTATATGTGAGATATAAAACTGAAAGCAACAAACAAGACAAACAGAGACTCATGGACACAGACAACAGTTTAGTGGTTACCAGAGAGAAAGAGGGAAGGTGGGAAGTAGAAAACTGTAAAAGGGGTCAAATATAAGGTGACAGAAGGAAATTTAACTTTGGGTAGTGAACACACAACGCAATATACATGTGATTGTACACATGAAACATATAATTTTATTAACCAATGTAACCCCAATAAATTTAATTAAAAAATAATAAAATAAAAATAAATAAATAAATTTGAATAAATCCTAAGAGTTCTCATTACAAGGAAAAACATTTTTTCTTCTTTTTTTTGCTTTCTTTTTTATTGTATCTGTATAAGATGATTAATGCTAAATTAAACTTATTGTGATAATCATTTTGCAATATATGTAAGTCAAATCATTATGCTATGCAACTTAAACTTATATAGTGGTGTATATCAGTTAAAGTTCAAAAAAACTGGAACAAATAAAGTACCACATAATCCAAAATATTTCATATGAAAACATAATAAAATGGCAAAATATCTGAAGCAATCTGATGTCATTATATGTTAAGAAAGTTCATATTTTCTATTGAAAGTTCTCTATGCTAAATTGATAACTATATTAATATATTTTTTAAATGTTTAATAAAAAAGGAAATATAAACTTGACACCTGTATATTTTTTCTGGTTAATTGACTTCATTACTCTATAAAATTAAGATTGATAAATTGTTAATTTGAACCAAAAAACAATTGACTATACCAGACTCAGCCAACATCCAGTCCTTAAAAATATCCATTGTTAAGGTGCAGCAAAATGGTTTAGTCAGAAAAAAAAATATGAGTTTATGGCATAAAAGAAATCAAAACACTTCAAAAAAGTGAGCAATTCATAACATAATGTTTCTTACTGTTATCAGTTAGACTTCTTTTATGGTTTTTCATTTTAATACTATGTTTGAAATATCTTATTTAGTTGGGCCAAAATCAATAAAATATTGAAGAACATATTATCTAAGAGTCAAGTGGTCTCACCATAGTTCAAAGTGTTATTAATGAATAATGGATAAATTTGTAGTAGAAAGTATTAGTTCTATTTTTACAAAGTGGCCTGTTTCAATGTTCAGGTATTCAGAAGAAAGGATTAGACAGAGAGCTGAAAAACAGCCAACTCTGTGACATAAGCTTGGAAAATGATAACTTGGCATCTCTCACATACCACAGGAAAGCCTGTGGAAAGCAATGCCTTTATCGGAGCTCTATAGTGTTTTCCTGTGTTTATAACTTGAAAGACCTTTAACAACATACAGGGATGTGGGAGGACATTATTTAAAGGAAAATGACTCAACAGATACACCCAGAAGGCACATGTGACCACTAAGACACAAAACTAACATTTCTCAGCAGTATTCACAAAAGTGTTAATTTGATCTTTGGTGTCAAAAGTCACTATCATCATGGTTTTAAATTTCACATTTTTATGTTTCCTTAAAACTAAATATTAATTGCTTTGTTGACTAATACTGCAAGGACAATTCTAATGACCAAGAAATTAAGTAATTATTCTATCATGACCTCATAAAATATAGAAGTAGAAATCTCCATTATAGTGATTTTATTTTCTTTCTTGGAACAAAGATACCATTAGTGGTATTAATTAAATGTCCAAGCAGCTCATACCAGGCCAGGGGTGGGGGCACAACAATTCATCCATCTGTGATTCAGATATTGATTCATATCTACATGTAAGAATGACCTAGGGCTAAAAAGCTTGAGAGTTTGACAAGCTTTATTGAATAAAATGGCAATATGAGTTTAATGTTCCAAATATATAACAATTATAGTTAAAGTATGAAGAAGGAAAGCAATGAAATTAAACCTGAACACCCAAGACATAATACATAAAATCCACAATAAAACCATAGTAACTATAAGGGTTTAAGTAATAATAATAGCAACAGTGGAAAAAAAGTTTAAAATATTACTCTATTCTCTCTAAAATAGACTCAATAGACTCATATTCACTATTATTTTGGAGGAGAATCTCCTGTGTTAGAACTATCAGTATAGTGTTAAAATAAAATAAAAAAATCTTAAGCTTTTTGCATTAATGATGATTGGCCCAATCTTCCAATGTAATGGAGGCTATCATTTGAAGACAGCAATATTCAAAGGTTAGGCATCAAGGCAAAGATTAGACTTGAAAGGTCATTTCTCTTGCTTCTGCACCCACTCAATGGCAAGGTCATCATCCTCTGGAAGAAGTGGAAGGACAAAGTTCGGGTAACTTGTTCAGGTCAGAAGGTATGGGCTAGGTCTTTACCTTATATATAAGTTAATCATTAGAGTGTAATATATTTACTGCCTGGCCATGAGCTTGGTGTAAACAAAAGAACTTGTGTCAATAAAAATATATCACGTCACATCTCTCTTTCTGTCTCTCTCTCTCTCTGTCTCTCTATCTCTGTCTCTCTCTCTCTTTATCTCTCTCTCTCTCCTTCTCTCTCTCATGCTCTTAGTGATAGCATTTATTGAGCACTTCCATTGGTCAAGCACAGTGTTAAATGCATTATGTGCATTATCTCATTTAGTCTATATCGACAATATTTTATCATTACTTTTATTGCACAGCCGAAAAAACAGAGACTTTTAGAGACTAAGGTTATTTATAGAAGGTCTTGCGGCTACTAGGTGCAGGGTGGTTATAATAATCCAGGTCTGTCTATCTCCAGAATCTGTTTTTTATCAATCTGCTAGATCTCTTTGCAGTGAAGTAGATCAATAAATTTCACATTTAAGCCTAATAGATATTACTTTGATTGTATTCATCAGTTTCAACTTTAATATTATTTCAAAATACGTAAAGACAAATATTTTTCATCACATTTCTCTATTTTTAACTTGTCCCTGCTTCGCCATTTTGAAGAAATATATTCATTGTATTCTTTTAATGTGAGGTTTCATAAGACTATTAGTATGAACATTAATTAAGGAAAATAGTGTAGTAGATGAATGGTGGGGGGTGGAAGATATTTGGGTGTGATCATTTCATTATTCTAACTGGGATTCTTCCTATTTTACAGATAGGAAAACTGAGGATGGGGGAGATTAAGTAACTTGTCTAAAGTAATTGGTAAATAGAGGTCAGTATTCTAAGCTTATTTCAAATCTAGTAATGTTTGCTCTACTCTATGAAACCAAAATTAACTACTGAATCAGTGAGTCTATGAGAAAAAAAAGTCATTTTAAGTTTTTAACATGGTACTAGATTGAAAGACAATACATTTCCTTCAACAAATCTATCTTCTTTTTGGTAAACATTTCTTAGTAAAAAGATGTATCTTCTTGTCTCCACTTTTACTCTGCTTTATTATAACATGGGGGAAGGATGCAAGCTGTGTTCTGATGATAGATTTTTAGTTTAATGGCAGGTAAAGGGAGTTCATACCTCATGACTGCTGTCTTCTAAATTCAGTGAAAAGGAATGTTGTTTGCTGAGTGTCTGGAGAAGTCTGGAGGCAGCAATTTTGGAAGGGTGAAGATGGTTTGCAATAGCCAGTGAGAATGGAGAATGAGGTAACCAGCAAAAGGAGTAAGATTTTAGAGGAATTCCAGAGACACAGCTGATGTTGGTAATCAAAGTGTTGCAATCTGTTTTTCTCTTTTGATTTTCTATGGTTTTCATGAAGACACAAAGAAAGTAGGAAGTTGAGCGCATTCAAGGTTGGGATTTAATCAGATATGTAATATAAAGGATGGCAAGTCAAAGCTGGTACATGGGCAAAGAAAGAGGGACCAGTAGATTGGATATTCCTAAGAGGCTGGAGAAAAACCATCAGCAACTGACTTGTAAAATAGAAGGTCATGGGGTGAGAGTAGAATGTTGACTTCACGATTTTGGAGAAAGAAGAGTTTCATGAGGTTGTATGGTCTTCAGTTTAACTCTGAGAGTGAATGGCTTAGGAGCAATTGAAGAAGAAGCTATTGCAGACAACAAGATAAAGAAATTGAGAGGTCGTGCTGTGTGGCAGTCAACACATCAATTCAACACAGAAGAGTTCGATATAATAAACGGTTGTTGAAAACACCTAAGGTAGAAACTGGGTTAGAAATTAAAACTTATCCAGATGCCAAAAATCTTCAGCAACGGAGCAAATTATCTGGAGGCCGGTAAGATGATAGGTAGAGAGAGTGGTCTTGACAGCTTGCATGAGCCTCAAAGAAAGCAGTGTTTACAAACAAATGAAAAAAAGAAGCAATAATCCAGAAGTCACGAAAGAACATGAAAGTCACTACTCCAGTTAGAATAAACAGAATTCAGCATGGTCGGACATGGAGTAGTATCTTTAGGGAAGAGCCTAAATTTAATACTGGGGGTTGTAGCAGAAACTCTCTGAGTGAAGGCTCAAGATATAAAGTCTTTGGTGATTATGAAGCATTGAACCCAGGGGCAGATCTAAAAGGAAGAACACAAGCCTATGAAATGATAGGTAATAGGAGGAGACAATATGGGAAGGGAGATAGGGAATAAATATATTTCACGTATTGACCACTTTAAGAATTGAGACCTCAGGAAAGGCCTCTAGAGAAAAGGTAGCACTTGGGCTAAAATATGGAATTCCTAACCTACTAGGATTTAAATGGTACCAGGAAATTCAGTCCTGGGATTCTGAAACAATAGAATCTTAACTATTAAACTAGTGGTTCACTATTCCCGTACCGATTCCCTCACCTTGTTAATTAAGGTGAAAGTTTACTCTCATGATGAATTTAAAAAAGGGTTAATGCTCTTTAAAAACTCTGTATCAATTTATCTCCTAGAAAAACAAGAGAAAAAAAGATCAATCAGTCTTTGGTAAATCAGGATCGTATATAGAATTTTGAAGGGAAATAACTCCTCTCACATATTTATTAGACATTTCTCCTTTTTTCAGTAAAAATATTTAAAGGATTTTGAAATATTTATATTTTACCTTCCATGTCAGCATGTTTTGAGTGAACTGTAATAATTAGTTACAGTAACTATGTGAACCGAAGATTATTCATATATTTAATTTATATTCCTTTTCTATGGTTTTAAATTGCCTGTAATAAAGATTGTATGTGTGTCTTAAATTGGGGATTATTTAAAAATTCTTTTGACCTATAAATCTAGATTATTCAGATCTTGAAACGATCTTGCACATCATTTTTCCTCTGCTTTTATTTTATAGCCAGGAAAACCAAGGTACAAAGAGGTTCCACAACGAGGCGTGTTGTCCTAGATGACTTAAAGAAGAAAAATGAGACTGGAACCCTTACCGGTAACTTCTACTCAGTCCTTAGAAAAAAGATTTCATCCGCATATTATGAGCTATCAAATATGTTTTGCTCTCTAGTGTTTCCTTTTTCATTCATCTTTGACACTGTTGAACCCATAAATAAAAGTTAAAATAAAAAGCATATAGTAGCTATGTTTTAGTTTCTTCCTATTGGAAGATCGTTTAGAATGCACTCAGAGTAAATTCTCTGGCAGTTAAAAGCTTTCACAGAAGACCTGTGTTATTTTAAGAATGGTATTTTTTCACAGATCCCCAAAGAACTAGATATTTAAATATTTATTGGTACAAGGTCATTGCTGTACTGAAATGGCTTTAACTTAACATAAATCAGCTCAGCACCTCTGAATATCCCTACTTTAAGGAAGGAAAGAGAACTCAGAAGTTGAAGGTCAATTTAATTTTTGCTTATCTATATTTATTAAGAGAATATTCTAGCTCCCTATGCCTTTATTTTCTGTTGAGTGTTTAAGATCAATTGGTACTGCAAATTGCTGGAAATGAATACACAGTGGCAAAGAGTCTGGACTGCAATGTGTTAGCTAAATAAGTTGCTTTTGTATTTGATGCGTTCACCAGAAATAAAAATGAAAGGGTCTAAAAGCCATAATTTTCGGTTAAGTACTATAATTCTCATCAAGAAAAATTCTCCAGGGGCCTTTTGAGACCTGCATGTATATTACATACACAAGCATTCTATGTATTATATTTTGTCAAAGCATTATGAACAAAGTGGTCTACTGACCACATTCAGAATGAGTGCGTTTTAAAATTTCTTTCTTTTATTTTTCAGTGTTGGTAACAGACTGCCCTGCATCTTAACTACCATCACTTGCACTTTATTGAGTTTATCTGTCAGATAAGTGTTAAAGGCATAGCATGAGATCAAAGAAGAGCTGAAGGTGCTCTGGGTTGTCTGCCTGGTATCTGCCCCAGAACAAAATTTTTCTATGTAGAAATGGAAATGTTCCATTCTCGAATTAAACCTTTGACTTTAGTTTCATGAGCCTTGTTGTGTTTAATCAAATTGTTTTAAGTTTTTAATATAGAAAATAATTCTTTTTAGGTTGCCTCCAGTAAAACTTTTTTTAAAAAATGCCCTAAGCGGGGTGAGAACAGTGGAGAAAAAAGATTGTCACCTACTAAAAATATCTGCTCTATTTAATTAGTTGATACACATATACAAATGTAGCCCAAAGAAATAGACTTCTATTTAATCAAATATAGAGACTTTCACAAGCAGCTCAAAAATAAAGCAACTTTCTTTTTTGATCAATCCTCTTGACTAAAGCAGCGAGGAGAGACAGAGAAACAGGAAGCTTTACACTAATTTGCAGTTTTAACCAGACATGCTAGAGATCTGAGCTCAAGAAACGGGGTTGAAATGTAGTGTTAAGTAGAACACTTCTCTTTGCAGAAGCAGTCTCCTCTTGATGTTCCTGTCCAGTTTGTTCTCTGCTATGATTCCACTGGAAACCATTCTCATACTTGCATTCTATTTTAATACCTGACAGGAGATGAGATGGGCGTATTTATGAAATCTGTTGTAAATGGCTTCAAACACAACTGCTTCGCCAAACTACAAGGTTCCATCAGTATCAACTCTAAGCAGATAATAAATATTTTTTAAAAATGCTCAATGCTTGCTTAAAGTTTCTTTTTATTCCCTACTGTCTCTACTCTCACTCTGCTTTGGCTATCTTTACAAGACTTAAAAATATATTAAAGATAAAAAGAAGACTATTGTGTTGGCAGCTCCAGAGAAGTGAGATGCCAGATTTGAGTCAGATGGCAGAGGAAGAAGAAATTCCACCAGAGAGATGGGAAACGTATCTATTTTATCTCAGCAGGATGTTTAGCAAGTTGTGCAGCACAAAATAAGAAGACACTGTAAATGAGCATTGTAGACTAAGAAACTTGCTTGCTAACAGCAGGCTGATGGCAAAGACATATAGCATCTCTTGACCCTTCTTTTCACTATGAGGGTTATTACTGAATAGACAATTATGTTTGGGATAGAAAGAAAAACAAATGCTTCTGCATGTAAATTGATAGCAGAGAATGCAAATATTTCCACTCTGCTTTGCGAAGGCCATTAAAAACACACACAGGGGGAAGAAAATGCTACTTTTTCACAAATTAATTTTCCTCTTCTAGACTGTGCAGTTTCCAATCCAACATCTGTTACTTTTGTTAGTCTGTGATTTGCCAGAGATTGTTCTTTTAAGTCCTGTCTAGAGAAATGTGAAATTTATGACTTTAACTGTTTGAATGTTACATAACATTTTAAGTATATATTTCTTATTCAAAGAACCAGGTCATGTTGGGTACAATGTTGGTAATTAACTTGAAGGAAAGATGTATGTCTTGTTCTCTCCACAGCACTTACGGTTCAGGAAAAAAATAATAGAAGACAATGTGCTTAATGGGTGATTTTCTCTTCTGAGTTACTTAGTGCTAAACACCTTTCTAAAGAATAAGTGTATATATCAGCCTAGTAGTATATACAAGGTCTCATCAAATGGTCTATTTATATTAAAACAAAATAAACAGCAAAACAACAACAATAATAATAAGCAGCTTGATTGGAAGGCATACAACTTGAAAGAGACAGGTTAAGAGCCTCCAGAGGGAGAGAGGGATCTACAGGACAGCAATCAGTCAGGGCTCCTTGGGGCATGAAGATAGTAAAATTTCACGTGCTTGGAAAGTGATTTCTAGCAGAGTATGGCTAACAGATTTAGGCTGGCAGCTAAACAGTGCTGTTCAGAACTGTTCAGACCTGAGCTCCTCCTGCAAAGTCAAGGGTAAAGCAAGGGGAAAAGAGAAAAATGACTCATGGTTTCTAGATGCTGTGAGGTTATCATTAGGCAAAGCATTTACTACAATCCAAAACACTTAACAAAGATACAATATGACTATTCCATTTTGATATGCGTTTCCCTACCATCTTTTTGGTCTATTTCTTCCAGTCTGCCATCTTGCTGACTAACTTGTAGGTTACCTAGTGAATAGGCTGAATTAGAATCTATTTATTATTTTTCTTATGTATACACTTTTGTTCCAATTTGTGCAAGATATAGTGTGATATTCAAATAATGTATCACCTGTGGTTCCGATTCTGTGAAACTTATCCCAGTTACTCTAATAGAGGTAACACTGTATGACACTGAGAGAAAATCTCTGAATGTAGGTTAGAATCGAGAGTTTCAGTCTCACCTCGGTCACAGACAAAGAAGACATATGATCTGGGGAGCCTGTTTCCCCTCTTGGGTGTCAGCATATATATTTACAAAATGAAGGGAGAAAGACAAGATAAAAATAAAAGCACTGCAGATCCCAAACTTCTATGATTCCAAGATATTTATTCAAAATTACTATATTTGCAAGAGAAAGCAAGACAATAATTGCCACAGGAAAGCCACTGACCATAGATACTGAGAGCACCATTTTGACAGTCCTATGGCCTTGAAAGAACCACTGAATCCATAGATTCCTTTAGCTCTAACGTTTTTACTACAAATCGTTTCCTGCTGAATTTGACTGATGGAAGTTCAAATCAAAGTTTATCTACAAGAATCTTCAAAGAGGAGTATGAGAGATGTCTGAGACCTATGACTTTATCGAAGTTTCTCAAGAAAGGAGATCTAGGTTCTAGCCCCCATGAGCACACAGCAGAAGTATCATCTCAGGTCAGGCACTTCACTTAAATCGTTGTGAATAAACAGAATTCTTTACTCGTTTTAATGTAGGGGGTTATACTGTATGTCCATTCTAATTCCAAACTGTGACTTTTAGGCTACTCAATTACTCCCTTGCTTCTCTTTCCAGCTTTGTTATAACCAAACAATTCAGTAAAGATGAGTAAGCCCGCTCGGTACTCCTAAAGAACAACATGTTACATTACTCCTTATCATGTACCACTTTTCCTCCATGAACTTCTAATTCTTGTCACTGTCTCTATTGCACTGTAGAGAAAAATAAATTTCAGAGAAGTGAAGTAACTGTATACTCAGAGAAGTATCAATGTTAAGTATAATAAGTAAGCTACCTGAATGGGTAACATAGAAGCGTTCTGAGGAGAAACATGCCAACTCCTTCATTTCTTTATCATAATAACTTCACAACAATTTCACAATCAGAAAATCTATCCCTGGTCAAAGTTGATACCAGTACATCTACTGATACTGATTTCTATGTGTGGGCAAACTTGGAAATTAGTTTGCAATTGTAATCTTATATAACAAATTCCAATGAAATCTAGCTCAGAAACCAAATAGGATGAAAGCTTCTTAGTTTAAAGAAATATATTTGTTTCTATAGCTATATCTGCTGATTTCTGATGAACCGAGAAACTAAAAATTCATGTCAAATAATGTATGATTAATTTTACTAAGAACTTTTTTATTATCACTTGGGATTTTCTAAAATTCAATTATGATAGTGCACCAAACACACTTGCATTATTTTCCATTTTCCTATTCTGTGCATTCTCATATCATTACATTTCCATAGCACCTGCTATTCTTATAATATGTATTCTAAGAATAAGGTATCAGTACATTATTATTAAACACTGTTTTTTTTAAACAGCTGTCTATACTGATCCTTTCTCGTTGTTTGTCAGTGATATAATTGGTAGAATATCCTCAGGTAGCAATTTAAATTAGAGATAAATAGAAAGTTCAGATTAGATAGTTTACTTATTTATATTATTATCATCCAAGAAAGTAGGTCATGAAAATCTAGATGTTGCATTCTAATGATAAGGAAAAATCACAGAAAAAATGAATTGAAGACCCCCTTAGGGGATCATATTAGGAGGTTTTGCTGTTTCTTAAGATATTGATGCCTTTAAAACTCATGGGAGTTATGCCATTGTGTGTAACAATGCTATACACTTACTCTTGTCCCTCTTGATCTGACTTATCCTGTGATTACCATTTCAAAATAAATCCATGGGTATATTTTTTCTCTATGGAACATTCTATATTAATTTTAACTGAGTGATTTAATATATATTTGTGTGTCTGTGTGTGTGTGTATGCGTGTGTATTTCAATCACATTTAACTATCTCGCCAATATTAATAGGAAGTATGTTTATAAAGAATTACCATGATGCACTGTATCTTTTAATTGAAGTCGTTTTCTTTTATGTTCTAAAATTTTATCTAAGTATTTTAATTACTTTCTTTTTAAGTCATTTTATCTTAGTGATATTTCAGTCAGTTGATCTTAACTCTTATTCCCTCACCATTTGAAGGCAGCGATTTAAAAATTATAAGGTAAAAGCCTATGGTATCCCAGAGGCAACATGATAAAGCACCAGGACATTTTAAGAATAAAACAATAGTGGAGTTAGCCCCATCTTCCAAGTGTAATGATAGGGACAAATCGTGGGTGTAAACAACAAAAAAAAGGGCTTATGGTCAATATTTCCTTGAGGCTTTCAAAAGACAATTTTCATGAGCCTTCATGTATATGAGGTTTAGGCAAAGAATAAGGATTTAAGCATTATGTAAAACTCAAGGCTGCACTGGCTTCAATATGAATTTCTCTTACCCATATCCTTCTACTTGGTTTAAACTTTGATTCATTTTGTAATATTTTATTCAAAAGTAATGCATTATTTTAATTGCTGATTTCTTAGGTGTGCTAATCAGTTACTGTAATTATAATTTTAAAACCTCATATATCAGCATATTTTTTCATTATTCTGGCTATTAGTATACATATAAAGAACTAAACATTTTTAAGTCCTACCACTTTATAAATAAAATATACCTATCAAATACATTCCTAGGAAGCTGGAAGAGTGTCCTTCTCAAACTTGTTAAATTTTCAAAACATTATGTCTCCCAAAGAATAGATATCTTGTCTCTGCAGAAACTAATGGGAATCACTTTATTACAAATCAGTAGACATCTTGAGAAGAGAATGAGTCCCATCATAATATTTTCATTAATGAATATTCCAAATAATTAATATACTCTGCTGTTATCACATGGGTGAGAAAGAAAAGAAAATGAATGAAGAAAAAGAAAAAGAAATACTAGTTTGCCTTTCTTTTTAGTTTTTAGTTAGATTTTTAATAATATCACTTTCTAATTTAAGAACAGACAAAAGCAAAGAACTTACTCCTCAAAGAAACTGCAGCCAGTCTATTCAATCACTCATTCTTCCACTGATTCATTCATTCATCAATTCTGCCAGCCAGACAGCCAGCCATCAGTCACTCACTTATTCATTTATCTATTCTTTCAAGAGAAGAGGCTGTATTTTTTCATTTACTCTGGCCAATGCACCTCCTTGATGAAAAAAAAAAAAAGTCCTGTTGCTTCAGCATTGTTTCGATTCTTAACAATTTCCGTCTCTAACTGGGGCCACTGCTTCTGGGGCAGATTTTTCTGTTTCCTATAACTCTTCCAAGAGCTTGAGAACAGTTCAACAATAATCTTACTTACTTACTTACTTACTTACTTACTTACTTACTTACTTACTTATTTACTTACTTACTTATACTTACTTTCTTACAGTTTTACTCAGAGCCATGCAAAGAATCATACGAAATCCTAAATCCTGACAACAATGTGCAGCGAGGCAGTGAGTAAGCTGAGAAAAAAGGGCTGCACCAGGAGTCATGAGACCATCGATTCAGTTTCTCTCTATTAATCTTCAAAGTCTTCTGATATCCAGATGCCAAAGTGGTTTTCATCATGGTTTCTGCTAGAATTCCTTTGGTTTTATCTCTTCCCTAAAGCACTGTCTTTTGGAATATGGTATGTCTAGAGAAGAGTGATATTTAGAGATGTAGCAGTATACTTTCTCTAGGAAAATGTAAGAAATTAAGTCCTTCTCAAAAAAAAAGTTTTATGTGGAGGTCATACAAGAAAATTATAGAAATGTGACACCGACTTCAGTGGGTTTCCTAGGAGCAGAGCGAGAGAGAGATCTCAAGTAAAACCAATAAGGAAATGAGACAAGTAAGATAGAGCAGGGGGAGAAGCTAAGCAAGGATGTTATCTCATATTGAAGTCTAGTCTTAGTCTGATCCTACGGAAAGCTCGGAAGCAGGAATGGCACCATCAAGTTATTTTCTCTTATAGCAAAAAGATTGGTCTCAACATTATGTCAGTTGGTCACTGGCTGTTGATAAGAGATTTCCTAGGATAAGAGAATGATATCAAAGGAATATCTGGGTAAGGTTGTTTCTTTGTTGCTAAAGGTAATTTTTTAGGAGAAGGGCACAAATGTGAACTGTCAGCACCCACAGAGGCTGGCCCAGTAATAGGGATCTGAGTAGGGGCACCAATAGGCTCTAGTAAGGGTGTCATTAGGTCCTCTTACAACCCACCATAGAGGTAATAAATTTTATAGAAGAAAATTATTTGTAGAGATAAACAGAGAATTATATCTGAGGCTATAAATCTCTAGCTTGTTCTGAAAAGGATGACCTCTCAGAATCAACAGCAATGCAAGGATCATAAGAACAATGTTGTGTCTAATTTTCACTGGTAACTCCAGAATTCAGCACAGACAACCTTAGAAATAATTTCACTCCTCTCAAAACCATTTCTTCATTTGTAAAATGCAAATTTTTTACTAAGCTCCCTCTAATTTATCCATTACAGCAAGTTGTCTTGAGATCTGAAATTGGCCTCTAAGGATGAAAATTATGATCTAGTTTGACAACATGAAATAAACTTACGAGATTCCAGATCTAAAATGAAAATTGAAAGTATGAATAGCAGATATGGGAAAGGCCCCTTTGGCAAGATGGTGTGAAAATTCTAGAAGCACAATCTATTTTCTCTGTTTTGTCTGAGTGAAATGAGTTGTCCCTTTATATCCCTAGGTTTTTTTAAAATACAATCCAAAGAAATATAAACTAAACACACTTTATTAATTTTTAGTGTAAATGGAAGATAGTGAACTAAGACATTCTTCATTTTCTCAGTCTTCAAATTTTTTTAAACTAAGATAATTGTATTGTCATTCGTTTTCGATTTCCTAGACATGAGAGATATTAACTGGCTAAGAACTTGCCTTTCTACATCATATAGCACCAGCTCAAATCTCAGCTCTGCCACCTAACACCTGCAAGCCTTTAGGCCATTCACTTAACTGTTCTAAGATTAAGTAGTATTATTAGTTTACACATGGGATTACAAATAGTATCCATTTCAAGGAGTTCTGAGAATTAAATAACATAGTGCTTAGAAAGCACCATACCTCTTACACATAATAAACCTCAAATGTTTCTTTTTACATTATTCCTCATGTTCTTACTCTTATACTTGTTATTATTGTTACCTTTGGGGGGCGATTTGAACTTCAAATGTTGCCCCAATGATGGGAGTGGATAATGGAACAGAAGCATTTAGTTTACTATCTTCCATTTACACTAGTAATTAGCATTTTTCCTTGGTTCTTCCTCATTGACGAAGTGAAGAATCACAGGTCAGTGAGATTTAGAAAAGTATATTTTAGAAAGACAAAGCACACTCCAAGGAGGCACATGATTTTAGCGAACAGAACTGTAACAACCCAGGGGGAAGGAGAGGTCTGCGTTATGTTCAGGCCATGATGGGTGGTTACAAAGGAATTCTTAGGTGATTGGCAAGTGAAGTCATTTTGATTAACACTTGGCTGCTATATAGCACTTTGCCTAGTGTGCATGTGCTTACCCAGAATTCTGCTACCATTGGGGTGTTCTTTGGGCAGTCTCTAAGCTTGGCCTCTATTCCTTTGTTCCCCTGTCACTCATATCTGACTAGCTACCTAACGTTATGATGCTCTTGAAAAATTCTGAAAGCTAAATGGTCTTCTTACATTTTGGTCTCAGTCAATTTGGTCATTAAGACCCCAACTGGTTTGTCAGTAATGTATATTGATGGTACCAATCTCAGAGGTTGTAATGATGAGTTTCAGTTTTAGTTATTACTATAAATAATTTAATTTATGATAATAACATTAGTTAAAATGCTCGTTGCAAATTTAACCATCACAAGCCACGAGTCTCCTATAGCTATTGTTCAGCTTAACATCTCATACGTCCTCCTGCCTAATTATTGCACACACTAAATCTTTGGCTTGAAAGGCTCTAGTTATGTATCTCCACAAGACTAAAGCCAGCTCCTCTTTCAGCACCATATCAAATGTGACTCTTTCATGAAAACTTCTCCGCTCATCCATCTTCTAGGAACACTCCCTCATTTTATATACAACTCTCATGTCATTTTTCATTTTCAACTTTATGTAGCCCAGTTAGATACTATTAGTTTTCCATTGGTATAAAAAATTAACACAAATTTAGTGGCTTAAAACAATACAAATTTAGTATCGTACAGTTCTGTAAGTTAGAAGTTGGACACAGGTCTCATGGAGCTAAAATCAAGGTGTCACCAGGGCTGCTTTCTGTTCTGGAGGCTTTAGGAAAAAATTCAAGTCCTTGAATTTTTGCATTCCTTGGCTCCTGTCCTCATTCTTCCATTTTCAAAGCCAGCAACAGTGTGCCAATTTTTTCTCAGAGTACATCACTCTGATCTTGTCTTTTGCCTTCTTCCACTTTTAAAAAACCCATACAGATAATCCAGGATAATTACCCTACTAAAGATCGGCTAATTAGCAACCTTAATTCTGTCTGCAACCTTAATTCCTTTTTGCCACTTAACATAAAATCTTCACAAGTCCTGGAGATTAAGACTTGAACATCTTTGGGGCCTTTATTCTGCCACAGTCATGAGCAAAAGAGGCATGTCCTAGTACCACAGAGTTTATAACCTACTGAAGTGAGAGGAAGATGCAGGGAAGACAAGTGAACAAATAACTAAATGAATGATTATAAATAATAATAATAATTGAGAAAGAAATAGATCAGATGAACTGTTAGAACATGAAAAGGGAAGGCCTATATAGGTAGATAGTCATGGAGGCATCAATATAGAGAAGATAATGAAACAGATTCGATGGCGGAGATTGGTGTCATGTGAGACGAGTTAGAACCAGGAAAAGCTGGGAAAGAAAATGAAGAATAGCTTTCTAGGCAATAAGAACTAAAGTACTAAGTTCAAACAGCAAAAAGAGTGGTTGGCTCGTTTGATGAACCATAGAGAGAGGATGGAAGGTAATAATCTTGGAAAGTGACCAGAACCATACCACATTGATAAGAATCTGGTTTTTATGGAAAAGACAGAGGAAAGTTGAAAACAGATTTAAAAGGATCGAATAACCATGATCTGATTTGTATTTTTTAAAAATCTGACTATTTCATGAAGACTAGGTTGAAAGAAGGCAAGAATGGAAGTGGAAAGACAATGGAGGCACCTATAAAAGTCAAGACATTAATGTTTTTTTTTTTTTTTTTTGAAATAGAGAATAACCAAGTATTATCAAAGGATGTGAAGAAACTGGAACTCTTGTGCATTGCTAGGAAAGTAAATAGGCTCAACTGAACATTACTGGTAGAAAATCGCTTGCCAGTGTCTACTAAAGCTGAACATATGCAAGTCCTATGACAAGTGGTTCTACTCCTAGGTAGAACGGAAATAATTCCCAAGAGAAGAAAGTACATGTGTTCATCTAAAGACATGTTCTAGAACTGTAGAATCCAGTATGGTAGTCACTGGCCAAATCTGACTATTTAAGCATAAATTAATTAAAATTATCTAAAATTAAAACTTTATTTCCTCAGTCACATTAGCCACATTTCAAGACTTCAATAGCCACACATGGGTAGTGGCTATCACATTGGACAGAACAGATATAGAACATATCTACCATTTTAGGGAGTTCTATGTTCATAGTGGGATTGCTAGTTAACGAACAAAAGGTGGGAACTACCTAAATGTCAACATTAGAATAAATAAATAAATTATGAAATATTCACACGAAAAGATAATACACAACAATGAAAATGAATGATCTACATCTACGGGGAACTGTATGGGTGAATCTTCAAACATTTTTAAATGAAATGTCAGACACAAAAAAGTATGAACTGTAAGCTCTCAGTTAATATTGCATGAAAACAGGCGATATTTATCTATTGTGGTAAAATAGGAACAGTGGTTATCCCTAAGGGGTGGATGGGAAAGAACAGAAGGGGCAACTGGTAACATTTTGCTTCTTGATGTGGATGTTGGTTGCAATGGCTGTGTTCAGTTTGTGAATATTAATTGAACTGTCTATTTATAATATGCACATTTATAATATGCACATTTCTATGGATGTATTATCCTTTAGTAAAAAGAAATGTAAAAGTCAAGCTGCAACACAAAGTTGAATGTGAATTAAAAATGTAATTAATCATAGAAAAAGTAAGGTATTTAATTTATTGAATTAATCAACACATCACAATGGATTCCTCTAGGAACCATGCTTTACTCAGCCATTCTTTTTAATTTACAGGTTAAAAAAGCATGCAAGTTGCTTATGAGACACTGGAGGGCTTTAGAGTGTTTCTACCACCATCTACCACCTTGTACCAGAAGGTATCTCAAACGTAATATGGCAGCCATACCACCATCACAGGTAGACAAGAATGGTCATATAAATGAAGGCCCACTAAGGCTGCAGTGTGTGCCCAATGTCACATAACAAATCAGCGACGGGAAGTTAAATCAAATCCACATCTTCTATATACACTCTCTCCAGTGTATTGTTTTACCTTTCTACTCTGTGTTTTGGCCCCAAAGCCAATAATTTATGGCATAAATTGTCATTGGATACATTGAAAAATGTAGACACATCAAACAGAGAGTGGAGTGTTGGAAAGAAACTCAATCTAAAGCCGAAATTAATCGAAGTGTCTCAGAATCTGACATTGCTAGAAGAATCATTACTGTGACTCTCAATTTATTCCACCAAGAAAGTGCAGTGTAATATGTTTTAATGCACTTTCTGTAGGTCTGCAATGCAAGTTTGATTTGTTTTTCCCAGAAGCAATTTACTTTTAAATTCCAAAGCCTCAGACGTCATTGAAGAATGTTTTGGGCTACTTAATCATGGCAACAGGGATTAAACCGGAAAACTGACAGAAATAGTTCACTTAAAATTAGGCATTCACTAGTCTGAAGAAAGAGAGGAATAAAACTCTCAAATACTTGCAGTCACACACTCAGACGTAGGAAGTGGCAAATTCCACAGAATGCCCTGATGAATGGTTTGTCTTAGCAAATGTGAAAAAGAGAAGAGCACCTGCAGGCCTGACAAAACCCTCACAAGAATGCCTTAAGCCCAGTGACTTAAGGATTATCATTCCTGTATAGTTTGTGAAATGACAATCATATATTTGAGTTTGAGTTGATGACCAATGAATGAACATGTAATGGCAGAGTAATGTTCTTCATGAGTCAAGTAACAGTTGACTTTTAAGAAAAACAGCCAGACATAGTCTACTTCTGATCACATGTTTCCAGGTTTCTATATCCCAATGACAATAAAAAAGGATACACTTTCCACCAAAATCTAATGTGGCCAGAAGCAACAAGAAAGAAAAATAAGGCAAAAACTTAACAGTAACTACAAACATCCCCAGTCATCTTGACTGCTTGGTTCTGATATCAAAATCTCAGAATGAGACTTAGTTGCTAGCTTGTTTTGAAGCTTCCCTAAATTGTAAAGTATTCTTATTGTCAGACTTTCTTTTGAAATTGTTCTGTTGTATTTTTCAGAGAATAATTCCATAGGAAGCTATCCTGATATCCTGGCTTCGCTATACAAAAACTGTTGTAGCCTCTCACGACAAGTTTGTGTATCATGTAATTATGAATGCATATACTAGTTGAAAGTAGAAATGGTGCCTAAACCAATGTGCCTTCCTTAAAAGTCTGTGCTTGTTAACTTCGTATATTTAGGCACTGAATAACTATTACCTTGTCATGTGCTGGGGTCATGTAAACAACCCTGAATACTCTCAAATAGCATTGTAGACCATATATAAGTATAGAAATAAACCTGAAATACAGATTGAAATAACCAGGAAGCCCAGAAGCTTACACAAGATAGAGTTTATGGTTATAAATTAAAGAGATAACTGCAACATTCTAGGACAATTGAAAATAGCAAAAGTTATAGAAAAGGAATTAAGGAACTCTTCATAATCTCAGCAAGTGTTTAGGGAAAGAATGAGAGAAAAATCGAATGATGCCTAGATGCTTGTATTTCATCAAAACTTACTATAAAAATATCTATCAAATTCACTTATATGTGAAATCTATGGAACAAAAGAACAAATTAATCAAAAACAGACTTATAAATATAGAGGACAATCTGGTGATGGCCTAGGGAAGGGAGTTTGGGGGTTGGGAGAATGGGGTGAAGGGTTAAAGAAGCACAAATTAGTAGTTGATAGATGGTCACTGGGATGGGGAGCATGCGAATGCAGTTAGCATTAATGTATTGGCTAAGTGGAAAACCAGAGGAGAGAAAGAACAACTAAGGGGATCATTTTATAAACTATAGAAATGTTTAACCAATGTACTGTATACTTAAAACTAATAAAACAAAATAAAATAAAAAATCACAGATAAACATAAAAGAATATATATCTGTCAATGATCAAAGTAGAATTTACTTGGCTGCTTGGATAACAAATTTTATTTTGACAGAAAAACAATAAGGGAGTAGACGAACATGCATTTTGTGTTTGTACTTCTGTAGGAAGCCAATCTATTCCAGTCACAAAACACCGGTATTCTAGGCATTGAATATCCCTTTAAGAGAATCGAAGAGTTTCATAATACTGGCTGCCTCTAGGGAAAAGAATTAGTTGAAGGGAGATTTATTTTTTATTGTATAATCTCTTGTAGTCTTGGAATTTTGTGCCACCATGTACATTTATCAGTTTAGAAAGTATCACTTTCCACTGTCTATCCTGTCATAGTTTATCTGAATTATAGGCAAAAACCCTGGAATGATAAAATCTTACAGAACAAAATATAATTGGTGATAGAAAGTGTCTTAGGGCAAAAGAGAAAACTTGTATTCTGTGTTTATAAATAGCTATATTTTGAATAAAAAGCTATTTTTTCAATTAGCTGATCTGAACATGAGAAGAAAAATAAAATCACACTTCAGCAAATATAAAATGGTGCTCAATTCAACCGAAGTATCCTATGATAGATGATTGGCTAAAGAAGCTGTGGTACATATATACAATGGAATACTACTCAGCCATACGAAGAGATGAAATACTGCCATTTGCGACGACATGGATGGAACTCAAGATAATCATACTAAGCGAAATAAGCCGGACTGAAAAAGATGAAAATCACATGATATCACTTATATGTGAGATATAAACCTAAAAGCAACAAATGAACAGGACAAACAAACAGAGACTCATGGACACAAACAATGGACTAGTGGTTACCAGAGGGGAGGGAGTTGGGGAGGAGGAGGTAGGTAGACGGTTAGAGGGGGTCAAATATAAGAGGGTAGGGGGAGGGTGAAATGGGTAAAGGGGATCAAATATATGGTAGCTGAAGAAACTGGACTTTGGGTGGTAAACACACAATAGAATATACAGATGTCAAATTATAATGTACACCTGAAAATTATATAATTGTATTAACTATGTTATCCCAATAAACTTAATTTAAAAAAAATAAAAGTGCTTGATTAAATCACTGGAAAAATTAGCATGGAAATTAACAAAATCCATTTGCACGACAGGTCTGTGTTTTTCAACTCTAAAGAATTCAAATTTCTACCTTTAAAAATAAAACTCTTGTTTTGATAATACGATAATTCAATATATAAACCACAGTGTTTAAATTCATTTCCTTTACTTAATATTTACTATAAAGGGTAGAAATAAAGAGAATGGTTTCAACACTTTGATTCCGTCCAGATTTACCAGAAAAATTTGTTGAGCTCTGCTGCCATGATTTTCATCTACTAGAATATGTCTTTGAGCTAACTTAGACATACAGAATCTGATAAGTCTTTTTACTATCAAGCAGTGCCACTGAGAATCCTTTACACATATACTAGAAAGAAAAGTTGAAAAATAATCAATGAAGCAGTGCTAACAACAGTGAAAAACTGGAAACAAAATAAGTACTCATCATTAAAAGGCTAGATAAACAATTTTACATAGCTTGTTAATGAGTGAACTAGATCCATGTGTACTAACCAATATAAATTTCAAAACCATAATGTTCAATGTAAACAAAAATTGTCAAATATATATTTTGATGCTATTCAAAATTTTAAAAATGCACTGGCAAATACTACATATCAGGAGTTGACCAACTATGGCCCATGGGCCAAATCTGGGCTGCCATCTGTTTATTATATAAATAAAGTTTTATTGGAACAGAGCTACTGCCATTCATTTACTCATTGTCCATGGAAAGAGTTGAATAGTTATGACAGAGAATTTATGGCCCACAGAGCTAAAATCTTTATTATCTGGCTCTTTAAGTAAAAGTTGGCTGGCTCCTGCCATATGTGACTATAGGGATATGATAAATAGCTTTGTAAAACATTTCTATGTATAGAAACAAACCTGAAATGCAGTTTGAAATAACAAGGAGGCCCAGGCCTCCTTGTGAGGGGAGGGGAGGATGCATACTACTGTAGGAGTGTGGGTGGTTGTCCCGGAGGAGACAAAACTACAACACTTGATTAATCTATGAACATAGTACCAATTTATGACATCTTTTTATCTTGTTGAATGACAACGGAATGCATTTAATATTTGTTTTTACTAAAATGTCCTGCTTTTAGAAAATTTTTTTTTTCATAAATGTTTAATGAAATTTTAATTTAAAATGCACTACTTTACATTGCAGTTATGTACGGTTTTTTGATAGTAAGATTAAACACTCACGTTTTAGAGAAAGGCAAAGGTACTTACTATGAAGAAAATACCTGTCTTTGATCTGCTAAATTAAAATTAACCAATTCAGACTTATTCAGTATGAGGCCAATGAAGGAGCATATAATATGTTTTCAGGGATGTCAAGAAAATAAAAAGGCACACTGATTATTATTTTACTAATCAGATTTGGATATCTGAAGAAATTAATCAATATTTATAGCATGTTTGGTTAATTGAAGTATAATAGTGTTTTACTTATCTCAGTCCAATCTCTGTGAAGAAAATCAAATAAGGAGAATATTATTTACAACGAAAAAGTTTTGTAAGTACATGGTTGATATCAAATGCAAGCATAAATCACTGAGAAATTCTATCATCAGGGTTTAAGTTGTATCAAAGTTCAACTAGAAAAATCAATAAATTAGTAAGAGAAAATTAAGAAAAAAGGTACATGTAAACAAAGGATGTGGAAAAAATGCACAACCTTGCAGTTATGAAAAATTAAAATTAGGATTATACTTTACCTATTACATAAACAAATATTTTAAACTGGTAACTTCAGTAAAGAATAGAAAAACACGACTGTAAATGGTTGGTGGAAGAGAAGATTTCTCTGCGGGATAATATAGTAGTTACTGATTGAAGTAAAGATTTTCTATGAAAAACGTAAAGCTTGAATCTTATTAAGACACCTAATGCCTAATGTGACATTAACTATACATCTTGCTCATTCTTTCTATGTTCATTTACATATCTCTATATATGTAAACCTAAATCAGAAGGTTGCTGAAACATTGAACCTAGTACTGAGGAAAACTTACTGTAAAAAGATCTAACTTAACACAGTATGACATATAGCAAGCGTGCAGTAAATCTTTGCTACATGGATGAATGGGTGAATAGGTGGATGGTTGTATGTGTGATTCAATAATGTATTGACTCTAGGAGTAGTACTGAAGTAGATTGTTGAATCTACAATGACTATTTCTTTTAATATTCTACTTATTTAAAAAAATTATTTCAAATGGTTTATTCTTTTTCCCCATCGGCTTACTATGTATACATAGTTCTCACTAGGAATATCATCTTCCAAAATGGAAGATGACATTGTTTAATAAACCTATATATATATTTAAAAATGTATATATATTTATGTTAAGTATGATAATGAAAAGCATTACTTGCTTCTGGAGATTTCTTTCCTGAATGCATACTAACTTCTACTTTCAGATTCAATCAGAAGTAACAAAAATTTAAAAGAACACACAATTATTGAATTAAATTTGCATCTTTCAAAATAAGCCTTTTAAAAATTAAAAAATGTAACACATTTAATTTAAAAAATAAAGAGTAATAAAAGAGATAACTAATAAGATATATTTTATATTTGCTTCATTTTCCTTTTATCCATTTTTAAAAATCTATTTAGTTGCCAATTGGGACCGAACAGGACGTATTTGCTCCACACCAATTAAAAGCTTTTTGGTATGGGAATGACTATATGTTAAAGGTTTATATTTTTTTTTGGAAAAAATGAAAAGAACTATAAATTATGAGCATTTGTAATAATATCTTTGTATGGAATTGTTTCCAATCACTGCAAAAACCTTTGATTTCTGAGCTTAGCTGTGTTAAATTTCAACAAAGCAAACACTGTCAAAGGAATGCTTAGAAGTTGTGCCAATTAACAAAAATGTGTTGATTTTATATCCAAATGATAATCACAGCAGAGGCTTGCTGAAATGTTCACCAACATCTGTGTTCTCTTTCTCCTGGGCGTACAAACAGATTACATTTCTCTGTTCTTCTGGGGGTTATGTCATATGATAGTGTTCTGGCCAATGAAATGTGGGAGGGATGTATTTGCCTTTTGGGTTTGCTACTCAGGTAATCTTTCATGCTTTCATGCTTCCTGCCTGCTAACTGGAAAAAAGAGGATCCAGTGGAGAACTCAGAGGTCCTAAAAATGGTCAAGTCATCTAATGGAAGAAGCCTGGGTTCCTGAATGTGGGCATGGTTTAGAATCCACATACCCTAAATTCAGACAACTCTGGACTATGATGTGGCTAAAATTTTGAGTTATGGCAGGGGGGGAAATAACAGTTATAGAAATAGCTAATACACTATCTAATTTAAACCTCACAAGACTTCATTTTTAATTTTTATTTTAACCCTATTATAACAAAGAACAAAATGAGGCTTAGAGGAATTAAATAATTTGCCTTCAACTTCCAACCAAACATCACTGTAACATTATAGTGTATTGTTCCTAAGGAGAAATGTGGAGGCTCTGGGGAAGGAAAAGGAGATATGATTATGGTTTTAAGTGTTTAAAGTTGTAAAAGAGAAGACTGCAAATAATAGTTGTTGCAGGATGGCTGAAGTGGGTGACCTCACGGTTTGAGTGTGTATGAGAAACAGAGTGCAGATAGGAGGCTTAGGACCCTAGAAATCATCTCATATGACCAGGGTTGATGCTTGTTCTTGCATCTAGAGCAAAGTGATATGATAATTAGACTGCTCTTAGCTTGCGCTGCAGTTGAAGATGAGACAGCAGGCCTACCAGAAAAGTTCTAGGGGGACAGGAAATGAAGATGAACAGATGTTTAACCAATTGTGCTTGGGCAATCTTTCATGTCACGACGATAGCTGTTGGTACACTACTGCTTGCGATGTCTTTTTCTGAACATCAGTTCTCACAGAGAGATTCTTTCAAAATCTTTTAAAAAATATATTCACTGGGAGCATGTGGAATGTAAGAGTGATGAATAAAAGATAAAGAGCTTTTATTCCTGACCAATACTCTCAAGTGCAACCATTGCCAGGAAGCTGTTGCATTCTGGTTCATTTAGGAAGCATCAAAGATAAAGGGTTCTTTTGGAAGAAATTTCTAATGATGAAAAGACCCTGAAAAATTCTTCTCTATGCTCATTTGTAAAACAGTGACCTTCTCTGAAACTAAATATTACAGTTTTAATTTTTCTGTAAATTGGAGGGACAAGTCAGCATGATCTAACTACAATTTAAATGAATGTATTTATTCTCTGGTCTTGCAGTTCCAGTGACCAAAACAGAAAAGAAAAATGTCATTGTGTGTATGTAAAGATTTTCTCTGAATTATTGTTTCCTCCTTCTAGAGTTGTTACAGGATTTAAATGAGATCATAGATATGAAGAACTTAAGCCCTCAATAAATGAATGTTCTTAAAATATAAATTTTACTTACTTTCATTATAGTAAAGGTAGGAAAATGATCAAGTAAACTATGGTATATCCATGCAACTGAATACTATGAAACCATTTAAAAGAATGAGTTGGATCTATATTACATATTATCAATCAAAAATCAAGTTGCCAAAAATATTTATATTTCCATTTACAGTTCAAATCTATATGTGCTTAATTTGGCAAAGAAAAATGTTTGGACATATATTTTATTCAATATACTTCAGAATATTTTAATTTCTTACAGTGAGAATTATGTAAATGAAAGAGAATCTTTATATTTTTAATGTTAAAAAGTCTTAAAAGTATAATATTAGGGCCTCATTTCCAAGGCCCTAAGTTCCCCTTGCTTTCATTTTAAACTGGCAACTAGGCAGGCCTATTTTTCTAAAACAACTTTTGCATTTTTCAAGGAAATAATAATCCTAAGACTTTATCTTCTGTAAGGAGGAGCACGTAACAGACAGCTGTGTGTTAAATATCTGTTTTCCTAAACTAATATTAGTTATTTCTAAGGTCTTTTGGTTCACCAGAAACTGCTCTGCAAAAGATAGAAAATGAGATAACAATTTTGATCTCTGTAAAGCAGAACATGGTTTCCTAAGGGATCAATACTTTCTAGAAAGACGTCCTGATTCCTTTATTTTTTTGGCTATATGCCAAGAATCTTTTGAAAATATTATTTTTAATAACATGAATAAAGTTTTCCAGAGTTGGTTGTAAAATATTTACCATATTTTGAGCTAGGTATCTATGATGACCCATAAAAGATATTCAAATTAAAGAATGACTTTACTAAATTTATTCTAAGCAAAGAATTGAGGGCCATATAAAGGTAGAGCTACAAGTATGTTCAACATATCATTATTCATATTATTAAAAACTGGAAACACTATTCATGTCCAATAAGCAGGGATTCGTTAAGTATTATAGCAAATGAAACTGTTGAGACTATGTATACACATGTAAAGAAGTTTATGATATTCTAACCTCAAGGAAATGGTACTAGAACAATCTATCATATATATGTGTGTAGATGGAAAAAATATTCATTATCAGGTAAATTAGTTTGAAAAAAATATACATACACCAAAAAATAAGTAATTTCTATAGGGAGAATTTGTTTTTTTTTACTCAGTTGTATTTTCTATTGCTTTTTAAAATAATTAACATGTTATAAAAATCAAAATTTTCCAAAAATAAGACTCATTACATCATAAATTTGTTATTTGGGAAGAACAAAGCTCTCAAAAATGGTAAGAGAAATGTTAACTTGTTTACTTTAATCCTTATTATTTTCTTACACATATGTGCATGTACGGATACCTGTTTACATGTGTGCTTATATATGTATGTTCGAAATGTCACCTGAAACTTGTGAAATACAAAACAGCTATAAGGTATTTTAAATATTTCGACCATTCACTTAAATAGAAATAACCTGCCTTGACATATAAGCATTTAATACTCTATGGACTATGCAAAGGAAGCCCAGAATAAGTTAATTTTTAGGTAAGAATTAAAAAAATACATAATTGGAGATACAGAGCACATTAGAAGCTAAAGAGGTCACCTATCTCTAATTAGACATTCTTCATCATGTCTTGTTCTTATCCACCCACATCAATATTACTGTCTTCATAAAGAAATACAGTTATCAAGATGAAAAGAATTACTTCTATTAAATAAGAGTAATTCTGCTATTTCTTTACATCACTAACCATAATGGCCTATTTGACTCTAGTTTAAAAAAAATTTAATAAGATGTTTCTTGGATAAAAATACAGGTAAATTTCTTAATGCACTATGTCAATACTATAGTAAAATGAAATAAAACAATTTGAAAATGTCTAACCTATGGAAGAAAAACTAAGAATCTAGATGTGGATGGTAGCAGTAATGGAATCTTTATTTCACACAGATGTTTCTTATGTACCTTTTTCTCCCTCCAAAATTCCCGAGTTGAAAGTTCTTTTCTTCATTTTCTAGAAAGCATTTCCGCCTAACATCATGGTCTTCACAGGAAACATCAGTCCATTGTATTAATCAACATAGTGATCAAACCTTAAAAAGGACTGTCCAGAAAGTAGTCACTCTCTCTCAATTCCTAAAAAAATCTGTGAGAAAATAGGCATACCCTGGGAAGAACAAAAGATGTGAGCTCTGACCTGAGCTGCCTCCCTGTTGCCTTTTATTTTAAAACAAACAAAAAACATAATCAATCAAATATGAGATAAACTTTTAACTTTAGTCGTGATAATTGGCTGGAAGTATTGGCATAGTTAAAGACCCATATTATTAGTAATGAATCAACAATTTATCATCCTATCCTAGAATAAAAATTTATGTGCACATACACACGTGCAAATGCTAAGTTGGTATAACATGCATACACATATAGTGTAAACGTGGATGAATAAAACAAATTTAACGCCTAGATATCTTTGAAAGATGTTAGTATTATTATACAATAAGGACAATAAAATAACAAAAATAAAATTCTCTAATATCAAAGAACCACACCCACATTTTAAAAAAGAATTTAAATATGTGTTGTCATTAATACTTTCCAAAACAATGTACATTTAATATTGTTTTACCTACCCTTTAAACACTGATTCCTCTGAACATTTCCAATTTGGGGGAAATAAGAGGAAAAAATCATTAAAGTTAGGGTGTAGAAAAGGAAATTTAAATACTTCTGATATGTCAGTGCTAACGTCATATTATTTGTATAGAAAACAAGAAAAAAAATCATGATAAAAGATAGTTTGTCTTATACCTCCTGTGACCCAAAATTATTATAATAAAATAAAGCTAGTTAATTTCTGAACATTAACTGTATTTTTAAGAAAAGATTTTTAGGTAAATTCCTCATTTATTTCATTGGTCCACCAACAAAGTTTGGTCTCTCTCTCTCTCTCTCTCTCTCTCTCTCTCTCTCTCTCTCTCTCCTCTTCCCCTCCCCTTGCTTTTTTTCTTTCTTTCAAAATTCTATTTAACTTTCAAAGTATGAGATAGTGACCAATTCCTATATTGTGGCCCTTAAGTTTATTTTGTCTTCTCCATTGAATGTTAGAAAATAAAAGCAAATCAGTACTAACTAGATCTTTGGATCATTCCACAGTTAAGGAAAAATAAGAAAAATCCACAATTAGTTTTTTTCTGTCACTTTAACAAATCACATTTGAGATTAATGTTTCCTCATTGACCATTTAATTAATGTCCTCAGTTGAAGAGAATTCAGCAGAAATTCTTAAAATACTTTTTTTAATAGAGTTTTAACTTCATTAAAATATCAGAATTGCTATTGTCATCAAAATGCTTTTCAAACCTTGTTATCCAATGTACTGCTCCCTCCCATTTCTTAGGCTTTTCTTATTCTTTTATCCCTTAATAATTTAATTCTTCTTAAAATAATAGAACAGGCCTAAGTGATAGTTAAACAGGTAATAGGATGAGCCACCCTGTGATGTCTTATGACAAGTAGGGTCAATCAGACATTAACCTATTTAACCCACACTATATGATATGGGATTAGGAGATCAGTCTTATGTTTGAGTGCTCTACTGAATAGCTAATCAGAAGATCTGCTCCAGGTATTATGTCAAATTATTCCCTGAAGGGGAGAAATGGATGTGTTACACCATAACTTCAGCAATGCATTCTTATTTTATCACTCTGTGTTTCAAATTGCAAAATCCTTTGGCATTTTCCTTTTCATTTGTCACTTGGCTTTAGAAGGCGAGAGATTTCCTGGAGCATATTCCATTGCATGGTTGACAATATCAATTCTACATTTGATACATTAGCAGGCAAAAAGAAAGAGAGACAAAGCCAAATTGGGTATAAATAATTAAATTTGTAAAAGGTCAGTGAGCAAGTGGCAGGAAGGAGAAAAGATGAAGAAGTTATGGGGCTTTGATGCTCAGCCCCTGGGGTATTAAAATATGAATATTATCTGCTGACAGAGCTGACAAAAGGAATGAACAATAAAAATAGCCCCAACTAGCATGAGATCCTGAAGTGTGGTTGGTGATAATCAAATGGTGACCTGTTAATTTTGCTTTAAAGGAAAATGAGAGTTAAGCGACACAAACCTTTGATTCCTACACTCTGTAGTAAATTGATGTCTGAACGACAGATCTACTCATATTTAAAAATAAAATGAATGTGGTATGTGGGCTTATATAATTTGTAGAGTTTCTGTGATCAATCTCAAAACAGCTTTGACTCAAATTTTGGTGACAATAGGTTGAAAAATTGCATCTGGTTTTGCATAATCCAAAACTAAACTTTGGAATTAAGCTCTAAGGGAGAGGTAGAAAAGAATTTGAATTTGAAAATGGAAAAACGTTACTTTTCCCGTTGCTAAAACCCATATATTTAGATATTATATACCTACACACACTTTCACATAGTATTTTACTTCTACAGTGGCATTGGGTTACATCTAGCGAGCCACAACCTGCTTGTTTTACATAACGGTATGATATAGAACATCTTTGCAAGTCATCACATTGTTTATATCTGCATGTACTCCGCTGCACATTTTAAGTTTTAAAAAATCATTTAAAAAACTTATTTTCTTATTGAGAGACATTTGAGTTTTTTTAATATTACTAACAATGCTGCAATGGATATCTTTGTACAGATATCTGTATGTACAGATGCTATTATTTCTGTGGGACAAAGCCGTACGTATAGAATTGCAAGGTCGATAGAGTATAAAACTTTTAAATTTTGATACACATTGCAAAATCACCCTTCGATAAAATTTTATATCTGGAAGAGATCATATAAAATATTTTATTTCATTTAATTTTGTTTATTGATATATGAGGATCTCTGCTTTATTCAGAAAAGGATTTGGGAAAGCTTAGAGGCTTGATTTAGGCAGAGTTGAAAAACACAGTGCCTTAATGAAGCAGTGCTGCAATATGAAAAAAGCAATTTTGATGCTAACAGTTTTATGTTTTTACTATTTTACTACAGATGCTCATAGTTCCACCCCACTTTGGACACTTATAACACTGTCTTCTTGAGAAAGTAAGACATCGTTTGTTTCTCTGCTTCTAAAGGGTTTTCCTGCTTAATTGCCCATTTGCAAATTAAAGCATATATTTTCACACACACAGCCAATTTACAGCTTAATAATGCATATAGTAAAAATTGATGAATTTTGACATCTGCAAGTGAATACAGATGTTCAGGACTCATATTAATAAATTGGCAAAAACAAATCCACTTCCATTTCATTGCAAATGAATCCAAATCTTTTTTGAAAAAGCAAACCGCAAATACTTAATTTGTGAAAAGCAATAGGATTAGAAAGCATAGCTCCTGATCAATATTCAGGACTCAAGGTAGAATAATCAGTAGGTGCTAAAAGAAATAGAATTCATGGTGCTCCTAAATAAAGCAAGAGAGAATACACCATGGTTCAGAAATCTGACATTATCTTATAATAATTATTAATTATCCATGATGTATTAGGTTGGATTCTACAAACAGACATGTTGAAGGAACTAAAGCAATCATAATTTCTCTAGTCTTCCTTGCTCCATAGAATTTCACATTTACCTGTGGATTCTGTATTAAGTCTTTGACTGAGTGTGAGAATTACCGAAGCAAGTTTAAAAATCGAGCCGGCTTCCTTCATCATTCATCAAAACTTTACCAGTTGGTATAGATGTGCAAAATAATTCTAAATTTACAGAGTAACTCTTCCACAAAATAGTATACATTTTAAAGCACAGTATTGTGTGTGACTTTTGGATTAGCTTTCACAAAAGACTACCTGTCGCTATGTTCTTTTTCATTGACTTAAATTAACAAGAGGAGAGAATGTAGATGAAGCATTTAGTCATTTGCCTGGCTTGAAACACTTGCACAGTGACAAGGTGCTATCAAAATGACAGGAAATAAATGAGTGGTTGAGAAAATGAACTCCGCTGTTTTAAAATATGAAGATATTTCTTTCTCTCGGTTCTTTTTATTTGGGCGGGGGGAGCTCTGATTCTTCCTGTGGGTTTCCATTTCTCTGCTTGAGAAGAGATATATAGCTCATGGATCAAAGCTTTGGTTTTTAAAAATCTATTATGTTCTGGAATGAGAAAGAACGGGCTACTTCTCAAAGTAATTCTTACTCCTTATACATTTTTAAGACAAATCAATGCTGAAAACATATTAGAAGGCAGTTAGAGTAAAAGAGAATTTTCAGCCAATTTGGAATCTTTTTATATTTGTCCTTTTTTTAATGTACTTAGAAATCCAAAAATCCAATCACAGAACAGATAAACAAACAAACAAAAAAATTAACATTACAAGTAGTTTCAGAATACAGAATTAAACTTATTCAGTAGATATCCCTGGAAGTTTCAATAGATTTTTTCCACAAACACTACTTACACACACACACACACACACACACACACACACACAGGTCTTTGGCAAGAAAGCATGACACACTGTAGTAAGGTTTGTTATTAAATAGACTAATTAAAGTAACTGGCATCTTCATTCATATGTTAGAAGGAAAACATCACAGATCTGTTTTTCACTTCTTAGGTCATATTGCAAACTGAGGTTTCGTTCCATGCTTTGAAAATGAACAAATTAGATTTTTGACAGGGAAGAAATCAGAAATAAAGACTTTCCATGAAGAAGTGGCCTATCTCTAGTTTCTAGAAATAAACAGCAAGAAAAGGGAGCATTTTTAAAACAGAGGATTAGAAGTGCAGCCTTTGTATAATAGGTTTCACTATTTCATAAGAGTAATAGAACAACAGAGTTGAATCTCAATTATTGGCATATGGTTTAGCTAACTTGTAGAGTTTCTGTGATCAATCTTAAAACACATTCAGGCTTTTCTTTTACCATTTACCAAGTTCTGGGTTGCCTTTGAATTACTTGGCATGTATTCAAACAACATCAACCAAAATAGAATGTAAGTCTATGTACTGTGTAAGTAATTATAAATGATTCAGGCCTGTTTTCCTCTGTTAATTTACCTAATCAAGTCAAAAATAGATTCCGAAACAGTGGCTTCCAGGTCGAAGCCATTGTATGTACGTATCTTTTCTGTCAGAATGTTCTTTTCATCAAACATGAATATGCCTCACCCTCTTAGAATAGAAAGGAAATGAAGAATGTATCTTCTTTTTTTTAAGCAGTGGTAAAAAGACCAATTTTACTCAAGTCTAACATAATTACAAACAATCTCATGGTCCAGGGCAAATAAATTAACCAGGCATAAATTTCATTATCTGTCATGATGGTTTTAGATTTGGTGTTCTCTAAAGATTCCTGCTTGCTTCTATTCAAAATCAGAAGTAGTTTAAAAGAAAATTATACATCTAAGAATAAAATAACTTGCTGTCTACTCTTTATGCATACAAATATTGACAAGTTAAATGTGATTCTACTCTTAATAGTAATTACTCATTTGATAATCCTTTTAATATTTACCATTTCTGTTTTTAAATTTTAAATTTAAAAAATTTTTTTAGAGAATTTTTATGAGTTTATTTGAGCCATATTGATAATATATGCCAGGAAGCAAGATCTCAGATGCTCCCAATAATTACCATTTCTTGAGACTATACTATGTCAGCAACTTACTCTCGGTTGTTTTTAAAATGTTCTTTGTTCTTTACTTGCAATTTTTTGTAGCTTGAGATTTATATATATATGTGTATATATATATATATATGTATATATATATGTATATATTCATATATATGAAATCGTATCAAAATATTGATGAAATATATTTTCTAGCTCTATTCTAAGAAACACTACAGCCAATCGGTTTGCAAACTGTAAAGACTATATTAATATGATGGATGCTCCTATCAATTGCAGCATTCAATTCCAACATTGTTTTGCCCACAGACTTCCTTTCAATAGAAACCATTCATAACGCTACGGCGAAAGGTGGATGGGGCAGGCTATGCTATGCTGCCAAAGGTAGTGTTTTATATTTATTCAGATTTTTGAGGTTTTTTTTGTGTGAAGCATCTTTATAGTCATCATCTAATTTCAATCTAAAAACATCAACAAATAACAAAAAACAGGAAATATAGGCACAGTAGTGGGATATTATCATGCATTATACAGATGAATATACTGTTTGCTCAAGTCCCAAGACAAGAAAACAGCAGAGTCGACTTGGAACCTGAATTTCCAGATTCCATGTACCTAGAGAAAAGGAAAAGCACTTAGCAGGGTCTTGGATATGTCACTTCCTTTCTCTGAGCCTCATGTTCTTCTTCTATACAGCAAGGATATTGATATTTTCTATCTCAAGGAATTGTGAGAATCAAGTGGATCACATGATACAGCTATAATACCAGGGCTCTCAGATAAAACCCTTCATCATATTTCCAGAAAGTCTACCATTATCCTACCTCATTTAACTCCCTCCCTTCAACCACAAGTGTCTGTGTTTTTAGTACCTATCATTCACAGTGCTGGGTTTTAAAGGAAAAAAGTGCCTTATGATAAAGATAACATGCATTAATATAAACAGTTTCTCTTTGTAAAGGGTGAAAGCTCACTTAATGCTAGTTTCATTTTCTGTGACATCTAACTGCCCTAACTTTTCTAAGCTGCAGATCAGCTGCTTGCTTCTCTGTTACTTTGGGTCCATAGCCAGCCTCACTTCTAACTCAGAAATTGACATGCAGGGCATGATTACAAGTAAAATAATTAGCATGCTATAAATAGGGCACAAACAAATTGATTAGGGGTATTAAATCAAATAATTCAACAATTGCTTGATTTCACTGACATGTGGGCGAATAGTATTTGTCTTTGGAAAATGCATTTTATAATGGCAATATGTTATATTTAGGTAAGTATTGTGCTAGTCCAGAACTTTTGAAATTCCATTATCAAAATAATCAAAGAATTGTACATAATTTTCTTCTTACCATGAGAACTGGAATATCTGTACACGACTGAGTATTTACCCAATACTCTTTGGCTAAAAGACAGCTTTGTTACTAATGTAATATGAGAATAGCAATAAAAGAAACTGAACAAACAAACCAACCAGAAATAATCCCTAAAGAATCATGGAGGAAAATGTGTGGTTGGTGACATAGACTTGACCATTACCAAGTCAAATAAATAGCAGTAGGTGAGCAAAGAGCCCATAACATAGAATCCTGTGCTAATGCCTGATTAGCTGTTTCCTAATGGCTCCTGGCTTACACCTAGGCTTCTTCTGAGGTTATAATAGTTGAGCAAGAGTGTGATTATAGAAAGAACCCAGAAAAAGACAATCAAATCTTCCAGATCTAAACATCCATGATGATAATGATTTGAACTACATATGGTTCTCTATAGTCTCCAAGGTGTGTATCATCTTGTTTGAAATCAAATGAGAGTTTGGAAGTTGTGAAGATAGAAAAGGATAGAGACCTTGAAAAGTGCAGACAGCTTAACTTTAAAAGTCAATGAAGGTCAAAGCTGCTTCCATTTATCAAATACAAATATGTGCTCTAATCCTCACAAGAACCCAAAAAAGGTAGGTATCAATGACCTGATTTTATAGGTAATAAAGCTGGTAAAGAGAAGATGTAGAATTTGAATGCAGGCTGGACTGAGTTTAAGGCCTAGGCTGTTTCCTTTTATGCTTTTCAAGACATGAAAAAAAAATAGCAGGAATTCCTAGAAGGTCATATATTATAGACTGCATGTTTATGTCCCCTCAAAATTCGTATGTTGAAACTAATCCTCAGTATGATTGTATTGGGAGGTAGGGCCTTTGGAGAGTAATTAAGTCATGAGAATGGTACCCTCTGATGAGATTAGTGTTCTTGTAAGAAAAGACACAGGAAGATTTCTCTTCTCCCTGCTCTCCACCGGCGAGGATATAATGAGAAGGCAGCGTGTGTAAACCACGCCAGAACCTGGCCATGCTAGCATGCAGATCTCTGACTTCTCAGCCCATGGAACTGTGAGAAACAAATGTCTGTTGTCAACACCGCCTCATCTAAGATAATGTGTTATAGTGGCATGAATTAACACACCGTTGTGTGTCATGGAAACAAACTAAGAGGAATTTGTGCCAGCACATGTTTTCCTCTTATGGCAGAGAGAAATACATCTTATACATGAGAAAGAAAGAACAATTAAAATGTTTAGATGTGACTACATGGTGTTTTTCTTAACAAACCAAGAAGCTGAGATTAAGAGCAACAGTCCTTCAGGGTGTATATGTAACACAAGGTAGCCACAGTGGGGTCTTCGGGTGATTTGGGCACTGACTTCCGTTGCTGTTTTAGTGTAAAAGACATTAAAGCTTTGGCTTATGACTTGGCTTTAAATAAATAATGTCAAACTCGCTTATATTATCCTTCATTAGCATACTTACTAGTTTATACTATTTTTCAATAGCAAGACTATAATGTCCCATTTATTTCTTTATTCCAGTTATTGTCGTGTGACAGTGAGGGTTGGGGGGAGAAGGGAATAAGTGAAAGAGTAAACGGGGAGATATTAGGTAGGGAGATTAAGGGCATTTTTCTCCTGACAAAAGTGTCCCATGGACTTGGAAAGTTTGAAAAACCCTATAATAGATCAAAATATTGTGATATAGGAAAAAAACTATATGTTCTCAAAGTGCAATTTCTACAAAGTGTTAACTAGTCATCATTAAAACAATTTGGAGGGAGTTTGTTTTGTTTTTTACATTTTAACCTAACTTTTTCTTAAAAAAAAAAAAAAAAGGTAGTATTAAATGTAAACAAATTGTTCTGGCTCCTCAGAAAATAATATTACAGAGTTTTAAAATTGTATCATTATGTTAAGTTACCAATGTAAAAATATGCCTTGTAGTATAGATCTTGTATATGATCCTTGAGCTCTTATAATCTTATGACATAGAGACTTTTTCAAGTAGAATAATGAAGATTGCCAAATATTGTGATAAATTTTTTTGTAGAACATATCATGTAAATTACTTTAGTCTTTAGATTTTAGGTCATTGAAACTTTATCTGCCACACTTACAGAAAAACAGGTTTTTATTTTAATTAAAAAAAAAAATACAGAAAGCAAGTTCCTTGAAGGGAAGGCAACACTGTCTTTACCTGCTGAACTATTTCTGTCTTTCCTTTTCTATTCACATCTTAACATTTCTAGGCTTAAGACATTACCATAGGCATGGCGGAGGGAGAAAATGCTGTAATGGTGAAAAATATTATCCTTCCTCCAAAACCATTCAGATCATCGGTTAACAGAGTTCAAAAGGATAGTGAGCGAATAAAACTGAAGATTTTTTTCTTGCACTGCATAAGATGAGCTCACATTGATTAATTTTCAAGAAGTTAAAACTGATTAGTATTCCCTGAGTTGGCTTTGATTCCTAGATGACATTCAGTATACCTGGTACAGCTATTATGTGATGTGAGCGGAGAAAGCTAAAACGGACAAGCAGTGACTACAAATCTTGCTAAAAGTGTTCATGAGAAACACAGGCCCGTGGGGAAAAGGTATTAGCGTATTCTAACGTTTTCCACAGATTTGCTGATATAACTAAACCTTCCTCTGGGCTCATGGGTATGAAGATGATTCTACGCTTTCCTTATAGAAACAAAAGAACAGAGACAGCTAGTTATATAAATCACAGAGAGTAACAAAATTCCAGGGTCAGCTTTCTAACAGCTTTTATTTTTGTTTCCATCAATGTAAATTTTATATGTAAACGAGTGTAGCTCATTTTAATGAACTGTATACTTTAAATGTATTAAAATGAATTATTCAAGGACACAGCAGGAAAGCAACAGATGTATCCATCTGAGGGGGGTCATGCTTAGTTTCACTTGATGAACGTTTGTTTTGTTGCTTTGAAAAATTAATGCTATAAAATATTTAAAATGGAAAAGAAAGTTTTAAATTCACTTCAAGTAAAAGAGTCTTTCCTTCTAAGAATTTTTTTTTTTTTGATGTGCAACTGGCATTAAGTAGGTTAGGATTAGCACAGTTTGTCTTGATGTGCTAAGAAAATTGCAGGAAATATTTATTAAATGTAGATGTATGACTACCCATCGCATATGAAAGAACTGCATTTAAAGAAATTTTGAAATATGGGAAAGTCAAGCATATCCTGTCACTCAGATAACTTAGAAATAAGTAAAAGGCTGACAGTATGGAAATTTTGGTGATTTGGTGGAGGAAGATAGAGGCTTATATAGTATCGGAATAGCTTTAACCATCTGGGTTAGCAAACTTCTTTAGTGGCCTTCTTATCTTGGAACACAATTTGACATTAAATTAACTCCATTTATGGATGGTTGAGAGGCATTCACCATTATTTCCTTAATGGGAATTAGCTGCTCTCATTGTTCATAAATGGCAATTCTTAAGAAAAAATTGTGAAATATTTGATAAGTAGTTAAAAAAGTTACTGCAAAAGATAATAACAGGGTCCCCAACTATAAGGCTCATGCAATCCAATGTGATTAGGAAAACAAAAACAAAAACAAACCAGAAATAGATATCATCAATGTTTGAGCAAGAACCTGTGTTTAATAAATGATTTCAAAGACTCAGACAATGAACTATCCAATTTTTACTGTTTGACAGTACTTTGTTATGATGCAGACACCAATTCACATCTCTACGTCATTTGGTCTGCTTATTTATATTTATATTTATTTATATTTATTTTCTGTTATTGTTTTTTAACCATCACACTAGTTTATTTGCACTGTGAATAGCATATGCAGACTTTTCAAAAAATTCTACCATTTAGACTTTATTGATATTTCTTTTGGCTCTAAAACATGATAAATTTTTGCTACTGTTTCATGGGTATTTGCAAAATATGTATCCTCTGATAGTTTGGTCTGCTTAGTTTTAAATAGGCTAGTGGGGGCTCTGAAAAACTAAACTTTCTTAAAATATTTTTCTAAATGGTTTGATGAAAAGTATAACATATCAGCAGCAAGCAAGTATTAGCATATTTCATGTTCCTTTTCTGTATATGTTGTGAAATTTTTGCTGCCTATGGAATAAGAGAAGACACAAAATCGATTTCTGGATAACCTCAATACTCCTTCCTTTCTCTCTCTCTTCACCTTCCTTCCTTTCCTTCTTCCCTCCCTCCCTTTTTTCCTTTCATTTTCTTGCTTTCCTGCTTCCTTTCTTGCTTTCTCTCTAAATTTCTCACTTTCTTTCTTGCTTTCTGTATCTCCAAATGAGATATAAAATTTAAAAATCTTAGTTAGGTTTCTTATATGTCTCTCCAGCCGAATAACCAGGTTTACTCTGAAAATTTTCATTGCCTCATCTATTCGGTTAGGTCTCTCCCAGCTATACCCCTGTTCTACAACTCTCTTCTCAGAAACACATATTCTGCCTAAGGCCTGGTCAAAGTTTTAAGCAACACGAACTATTTACCTCTGGAATTTAGACTTTCTTCAGATTTTCAACAATTCATTTATGCAACTAGTCAAATTAGATGGGAGTGAAGAACAGTAGAAGAATTTACTTTGGGGTCAAAGATTTTATTCAAATTCTAACTTGGATATTTAGAACTGTATGGCTTTAGCCAAGTCCTGTAACTTTCTTAGATTTTTGTTTTTATTACGAGTAAATGATAGAATTGTATTAGATTATTATCGTACCCTAGAAGATAAAATCCAAACTCTTTAACATCCACATTTCATCACATCTGACCCTTATCTTGCCTCTCTAGTTTCACCTCAAATTGTCTTACCACAAATAGTCTGTGCTCCAATTTTAGGAAAATTTCTCCCACTCTCCAATCTCACACGCCCTTTCATAATTTCATGTTTCCTCCAAATGCAATCATCTTTTCCAAACTTTTCCCCTTCTTAGGCTGGAAAATTCTCAATCAACCTTCAAGAGCCGGCTTATGTATCTTACCTGTGAAGACTTCCTAAGTGTTCCATAGTGCACTGGTCATTTTTCTCTCTTTTATCATGCAGAGTTACATGATGATCCATTTGTTCAGATACATTTCTCACCCCTCTAGAACTGACTGGCATAGGAACTGTGTTTTGTTCAAGTTAGGCTGGCACATAGTAGGTGCTAAATGCAATTTAATTATTTTATATAGATCTCTATTACTTCCTGTTGACTCAATTAATCAGTGAAGTAATGGATCAGCCCAACATCCTCTCCTGCTAATAATGCATAGAATGCTAGCATTGCAAAGGACATTCATAGATTACCTAGTTGTTCCTCTTACCCGGCTCCCTCCTAGTTTACAGAGGAGAAAGATGAGTCCAAGATATTTTAAGGAAGGTATTCAAGATTATTTGACTCCTTAATGATGTATCATGAATTAAACTCTAACTATACTACTAGTGATCTATTAATTAATTCAGCAAACATTGGTTAAGATTATACTAGTTATAGAGTTTTAGGTTGGAGATATAACAGGGGATAAAACTGAGAAGATTCTCGATGTCATAGAGTTGATACTTTAGTACAGGGAGACAGAAATTAATTACTAGAGAAATCAACGAGATATGCAATTACACGATGACAATTATATGATAAGAAAAAATGCACTATTTTATCATGCCTGTCATGTATGCACTTAACCAGAAAAATACAAAGATATATTTTAAATAAATACACAGCCTTGAGGTTTACAGAGATGGAGCTTGCCTCTGATGTACTTTCAAATAAAGTATGAATTTATTTGAATTTATGGAATACAGGCTCCCATTCTCTGCAACAGCTCACATTCTCAACTACCTTCTTTTTTCTTCTCCCAGGAAATCCTGGGTTGTTGACAAGCACTTACAATTGGGCAAAAGACAAAGAAAAATATCAGCCTTCTTCTGTACCTTCCTCATCCCCATCAAACAACAGGTAAAATTATCGGAAAGGAAAGTAGAGTAACACACTCTATGACAACACACATGCAGCCTGGGGAATCCGATGGGATCCAGTAATAACAATATTAAAAATGCCCGTGTCAACAAACACCTGCAGCTTTGAATAAACAGTGTTCATAAGTTGGAAATGGGAAGCAGAGAGTTATGCGACCATGACATGCATGCTTTTTAAAGGGAGCCCTGTGAGAAAGAAAGTGAATAGATTCTTTTTTCCTCCATCTCCTTTAGCAAATTTTTTTTGCTCAGTGCCCTACTCATTATCACATGAGAGTGGCTGCATACCAGGCATACAGCCATGGGTACATTTATATACATGATGAATCCCCTAAACTTAGGAATTTTAAGGCAGCCAAAGGATCTCTTCAGGGACAGGCAGTGCTCCCTAAGCTCATGATTTCAGTTGTGGACTCAGATTGTTACAAAGTCCTGCGCCTGAAATTTCATTTACATCCATGACTCAAGGTTCAGATCATATGTTTTTAAGATGTTCCTCTTTGGAGATAGCTCAAGGACAGCCAAGAGGAATAACCTAAATAAGAGCAGTCTATCAACAACATCTGAGGGTTCAATGGGAATCCAGATTTACTTTAGTCCTCTAGGAAGGACTAAAAAATGACCACACATCTTTGACCTAGCACGTAAGTCACATTAGTTAAACTAAGCTTTAAAGAATGCAATGTGCTTATGATTCTCATCTGATTATCAGCTTGGATGAAGATACAACTAGCTAAAGAGAACTGGAGTTAACTGCATTTGTAATGAGCCAAAATTATGTTTATTATGTACTTCAAAGTAGACTACATTTCTGAAGTAAGATAGAACACAGCTGCAGCTGGATTTGCAGCCATGTTCAAATTCATGCAGGACTTTCTCAAAGCCAAAACAAGCCCTTCATTTAGAAGTGAGCCTAACTTCTCATTGAGGTCCATTTTACCCATTGTCAGAGAATCCTGGCTTAAGAGTTAGAATTGTAGACAGACAGCCCACAGGTTAAGTTCATCAGGGTTCCCAGAAATGTACTGATAAAAATGAATCCTATTTAGCATACACATTTAATACACACCCATTGATAGAACAAACATAACTCCAGTCTTGCCACCCTAAAGAGTGCTTGAGAAAACGTGTGTAGCATCCATCTATCATCTATTTATCTATCTATATCTATATCTATCCATCTATCTATCTATCTATCTATCTATCTATCTATCATCTATCGTCTATCTATCTATCATCTATCTATCATCTACCTATCTATCATCATCATCATCATCATCATCAATCATCTTAATCATCATCAATCTCTTGGTTTCTAGAGATTTCTTAGATTTATTTATTTATTCTAGAGATTTCTTCCTCACATAGTACTTTATTACCTTCCTTGGAGGTGACGATAAATTTTATTAATAGGCTTTATGCTTTTCTCTTGCATCATTCTTCGGTCAACCAGAATAAAGTAAAATAATTGATTTTTTAAAATACCTCTCATACACTCCCACATCATTTAAAAGAGAAAATGTTTCTCCAGGTCATTCTTTTTCAATTTAAGAGAGCATCCTTAAGGGATTTAAGATTTAATTTGCCTACCATGTGGCAGTGGAAGTGTTTCTCAGAGAAACTTTGCAGATAGTATGAAATACCGTCTTGGAGACAGTTATACAGACAGAGGGTTCAAAAGAGCACCTGGCATCAGCATCCAGGGCTTAGCAGAGTGCCTGGTAGACAAGAGGCTCAAAAAAAGCAGCTTTGGACCAAATGAGAGAAGTGCTTGCTCTCAGGTGTCTAGAGAAAGGGGAAGAAAAGTCTTCAAACATCAACATTCAGGCTAGCGTTTCTTTCATTTCTTTCTGATCTACGTGTATTGCAGTTCAGCAGGACAATTCAGCCAACACTGAAGGATAGTTGTTTTTATTAACTGTGTTCCCAAGAAACAAAGCACTTTCATCTCTGCCAGGAAATCAAAGTGCCCTAACAAACCATAAAACAAACACGTGAAAACAGTGAACTAGGGTCTCTGATGCTAACAGGCTCTTCTTTGAGTGATATCAAAGATATCAAAGATAAGCTGCAAACCTAAATCTTATCAGAAAATAGTTAAATTTTTACTGAGCACTTGCCATGTGCAGGTATTTTACTAGTTCTTTATATGGATTGTTTTATTTAATCTTTAGCAGATGCCTATACTGATTCACAATCAGAAATGTAAATAAGACTCTTCAGCTACTTTGAAAGCATTCTGCATCTTTTTTATCTTTATAGATGATAATGCTATCTATTTGTATTTAGAAAGTTAAGTGACACCTGTAATATTACTTGCATCATTAATCTGAGAGTCATCCAAATTTTATTCCGGATACCTAAATTTCCCCCAAAACTAACTTGGAATCTTTCACCAGGCCCTGCCTCTTCTCCCTTCAAAATGTAAATTGTAATGTAATTAACGATATGTAAATAAATCTTGGGATATGTCCATATCTTCTACCCCTTTAGCCATCATTAGCTCTCTCCTGTGCATAGTCTTTAATAGTTTCCCTGTTTCTACTCATTTTTCTATTATCCTGTTTCTACACACATGAACCAGCACAATCTTTTAAAGATATATATTGGACTGTGTCACTCCCATGCTTAACAAGTCCCCGATGCACTTAGAATCCAGCCCTGACTTTTATGGTCGCTGAGGTCCTGAGTGGTCAGATGCAGCCTTCCACCCCAGCCATATGATGTAGCTCTGCTCTCTTGCTCCCTATGTTCCAGGTGCATCAACTGTCCTTCAACTGCTCAAACACCTCCACTCTTTCCTTTCTCAAGGTGTTTGCACATGGATCCTGTTGCCTGTAATGTCCGCTCCTTCCTACTCTTCCCCTATCCATGTCCATTTCAGGTCTTGAATGAAATAGTCAGCTCTGGAAGCTAAAATAGGTCCACCTCACTCCATCTCATTGCATTCTGTTCTTTACCATCATGGAATTATCAAAATGTATAATTATCCATTTGGAGGTTATTTGATTATCAATTGTCTCCTACCCGTATATTAAACTTTATGAGTTCGGGGACCATAACTATTTTGTTTGCCACTATATTTCCAGGGCTTTGCACTGTGCCTGGTTAATGGTAGAGACATAATAAATATTTTCTGAGTAAAAGGAATACATTCCAGCATAGATAGTTCCGCACAAGTGATTTCCCTAAATGCTCTGTGTGTGTGTGTGTGTGTGTGTGTGTGTGTGTGTGTGTGTGTGTGTGTGTTGTTAAATTGTCTTGCCTAGTCTAGAAAGTAATTAGGGCTGCTAACAAGAACACCTATCTCCCACTCCAAAAGTCTTAATGGCGGAATTTAGAATGTGCTAAAGCAAGGTGGAGGTAAATAATATTGACTTTTATTCGTGATGATGATAAATATTATTACTATACAAAATACTGAGTGCTTACAAGAAGGTGGCACTATGTTTAGGGCTTTACATGTATAACCTCATTTAACTTAATAATCCTATGAGGTAGGAAAGAGACATGAGAACTACACAAATGGAGTAAACACTAAACCAGGTTGTATCCAGAGTCTGCTGTGAGCTACTAGACACAAGAACCTGGATGATCAGCAAATGGCCAGACCACAGGGAACCTACAGGAAAATTCCTGCTGAGATTACTAACAACTATGTTCCTGTGCCTTTAATGCTGCATACCCACCCTCTGAAAGGAAAAAAGATTTAAATTGAATTCATCAAACACTGCAGGTCTCCTTCATTCTCTGTCTTTGAGAGGAGACCATGTCTCTGGCTGTGGAGCATTATTCCTTCTCTAATAAACTTTCCTATTGTCTCTAACTCTGGTGTGCACATGAATGCTTTCTATGTATAGTCAAAGACCCTCTCTCTTGGTGTAGGACTTGAGTTCCCATTTTGGGGGAGGGGATTTGCCCAGTCCTGCATCAGTAGGTGCTATTATTATTCTCACTATACAGATGAGAAAGCTGAGTCACAGAGGGGCTAAGTCACTTGCCCAAATTCCTACAACTAGAAGGTAGTAGAGCTGTAATTCTGATCTAGGCAGTTTGGTTTCAGAGTTCAATTCCTGTTGTTTCTCTCTCTCTCTCTTTTTCTTTTCTTTTCTTTTTTTTTTGGAGCAGTAAAGATACATGCACATGGTAGTAGATGACAATGCTATGAAACTCTGTGTCAGAGTATGAAGCCAAAGCATGAAGGACCCTACATTTCAAAGGAAGGACTTCATATGAAATATGAGAATCAATAAAACACACATGAACTCCTTTGCTAGAAATCAAAGTGCAATTTGGTTTGAGTATTTATTTTTTGATAACTGGAATTGAGATTGTAAAAAAAATAATTCTAACTATTGTAACTACACACAAACTTTATTTCTTTAATATAGTTTTTTTTTTTTCCCATCTCTGATTCAAGCTGGTTTTGCCCAGACGATAGCATTGTTACTGACTTGCTTTTTCCACCCTTTTCCTTCCATCTCTGTGTGCCTGTTCCTTTCATTATTAGGACATAAGATTAACTGAGTCTCAGGTCAATAATCATGAGGATAATAAGTTTTGGTTGGACTTTAGACTAAGGATAACATCTTGATTTTAGATAAGTTTTAGCCCCAGGCCCATCAAGGCACAACAATCCCACTAAACCACAGGACCAGGCCATGGGATCAGATAGGATGGCACCATGACTGAATCCAGAACCAGACACAATGATCAATTACCTCATCCCTTTCCATTTGTCCAATCAGTGGCACCCACAACCCCAATTCCCTTAATTTCCATGACTACTGATTTTTCCCTATATAATCTGGACTCTTGAGACAGCCAGGGAGCCAAGCCTTTGAGCGATAGCTCTCCTGTGTCTCTGGGACTTGCAGTTCTCTAAAATAAATCCTTACTTTCTTTGCTGAAAAACTCATCCATATCTGACTGACTTAGATATGCACAGGCAGATGTACTCCTTTTGCTCCGGTAATGCTATGGACTGAAGCAAGAAGCCAAGGTTTGGATATTCATCTAAATCCATTTTCTCTTTCTCTTTTACTTTTAGACTAAAAATTCCAAGGGTACAAAAGAGAAGTAATAGTGATCTAGCATTACATGGTAAACGACTATGCTGATACAACAATGAATTCTAGTCCACGCACCTTTTTTTTTTTTTAACAAATACAATTTAAAGATAGAGCTCATTGATGTTTCTTGTCACTGAATATATTTAATAAACTACAATAGGCTATAAAACACATCTGGAGAGTAAGATTTACCATTTTTTTAATTTAAAAAGTAAAATCTGGTCATTTTAGGGGAAAAATAAATCAGTAAGGATTAAGTGTAGGAATAATCATTATATGCTAGTGTCAGTTTAAGTTTTTTATTTATATGCCCATGATATTGTGATATAAATGCAAAATTCATTGACATATCTGTGACTGCTTTGTTAATGGAAGTCTCTACTGGGATATCCGCAAACAAACTTTTACTGGACCTTACCAGGATGTCTTAGGAGAGGAGGTACTATCTTGGTTCTCCCAGCTGAATAGATGGAGTTTTGGACTAGAGAAGAGTTCTAGCCACTTAATTGATGGGTTCAAATGCGCTATCTCTAAGGTAGGAAAATCCTCCACTCTTAATGATAAACAGTAAAATCTATTGTTTATAGATTGGCCCACTTCAAAGTCATCTTCCAAAAATGGATTTTCTAAGGAAAAAGGGGAAAAAACAACCAAAAAACACTGCGAATCTATTTGAATAATGTCAGCTAAAGTACACAACCATTTGTTTTAACCTTTTTTTTTTTTTTAAATGACATCCTGAAACTCCAAAGATGATAGATAAGGCTTTTAAGCATCATTTCAACGTCTTTGGTCAGTCACTTTCATTTTGTAACATGGAATTTCTGTTAAAACAGCAATACATAAAAAATAGGATTGACTTCAAGGCTTTAAGATGAGATCAATGCAGGAAATGGAAATGCAATTCTAGGAAGCAGCATTTACATAACACCCTTCTTTGAAAGAAATCAATGTTATTTACCTATTCACTCCCACTTATGTATGAGAGGCTTTTAAAAAGCAAACAAACAAAAAAATAAAAGGACTCTTAAAAGCAAGATTTCTTATAAGACTTCACAATCTTACTAGTGCAGAGGAATAAAGTGCACATTCTACCAGGGGCTGGGGTGCAAGGGCTCACTCTGACTTTCTCTCCTGTTTCCAAGAAAGGCTGACTCAGGGCAGGGGAGGAGCCCAAGCTGAACAAACAGACAGGGTGTGTGGAGTACAGAGTCAGGGGACGTTCATCACAAAGAAGTAAAAGCTTTGAAAAGTAAATGTAAATCAAACTTGTATTCAAAGATCATACAATTTGGAAAATTTCACTCAATATCAAAGTATAAATATTTTACTATTGAGGCTACAAAGTATCTCGGTATTTTAAACTTCAAAATTCCTCTGACTCGAAAAGCAAAAAAATGGGCAGGCACAAAAAAAGCAGTCTTTTTAAAAATTAAGTAATTCTCCTGAATCCTTAATCTCTTCCTGTAAAACACTCTGGTAAATCACAATACCAGAGAAATGAAAGGAGGAGGGATCTCCTAGGTCATTTTGGAGAATCTCCTACATCTGTGTAGGCTCATTCCCAACGGTATGCTTTTGAGAACTTTGATATTCAATGAAAAATCATCAAGGCAGGATTTTCTAATGACTATACAAGGAGTATAGGTTACAGATTACTCATGAATGAATCATGCCCTTTGGAAAGTCATAAACCCCAAATCCACAAAATACATCAATATGTCCCATCTATACTAAGGTTAAATTGTCCTCATAATGGCCTATCAAAATTTACAAAAGATGCTTTACAAAATTAAACAGTATAAAGCAAGTGTTTTCATTCTTTAAATATGAGATCTAACCTTTACAGCACAGTTATATTTTATTTTGATAAAATGTTTTTGTAACAGAGTGAAATGCTTGATCTCTCAGACTCTATCTTGTTCAAGCCTATATTGTTCTCAGGACCTTCAGGCTAATAGCTCCTGCTTTGTCTTGCATTTAGACATGCTTGCTAATCAGTAGAGGAATTCTGCTTGTGGCTTGAGTTTTACAAAAACAGCCCCTTCCATTCTCACTTTCCTTGACATAAAAGAATTCTGATCTCTACTTTCTTAAGATGGATTTGAGGAACCACTAGGGCTTCCATCTTCTCCACTGGTGACTTCTCTGATTAGAAAACCTTTCCTTACTCCAAACTCTGATGTTTCGAGTTTTGGCCTTTTGAACCACTGGGCATATGGACTTTGGAGCAGTAACATTTTAACTTTCATATGTTACTTTTCTTTTATTTTTTTTATTTCCAGAATGAATTCTTTAAATTATATTTAAAATATTGGGTAAAAAATAATTTCTCTCTATCAATGTAGGAGAAAGCTATTCATTTTAGTAAAAATGTGTTCATGGTCAAAGAAAATGGAAAAGAATCTTGGCATAGTTTTTTTTTTTTTTTTAGCTAAATCACCTGTAAATATTCAAAGAATTATAAAATATTGTAACACTTTCTGTTTTTAAGATTTTGAGTTGGAAGAGATAGAAAATGAATAGCACTGCCTATAGAGTAGAAGTCACTTAAGTCAGACTCTCTAGGGTACTCAAAAACCATCCTGGTATATGTGCCTATAATTTGAAATGGGTGCCAAATGGTATAGTTTTCCTTTAGTAACAAGCACTCAAAGTTGAAAGTCTCCTGAAAACATTGAGTTTGTCTCACTTAAAATTATAGATGGATAAATCATAAAATGACCATATATTTTGGAGGAGTAGTTAAAAATTAAATTTTAAAGTTAGTGTGAAAAAATAGATAAGCAAAACAAACAAACAAACCAGGAATATTATTAAAAAGAAGAGATATGTCAGGCGGTGGTGGGCATAGCCCTCCCAGTTATTAAAACATCATATAAAATGTTATTAAAGTTGTAAGTTAGCATAAGATTTGACAGAGAAATAAATAAACACAATTAAAATTTCAAGGAAATTTAAAAACATAAATGGTCATTTAGTAGATGAAAAATGGAGCATTTTAATTCAATGAGAAAAAATGTATTATTCAATAAATGATATTGAAATAATTGACTAACCATGCAGAAATAAAGAAAAAGAAATCTGGTTACTCCATTTTATAACTTTAGCTAAAATAAATTCGAGATTATTACAAGATTAGGTTTTGAAAATGAAATGATAAAATTAATAGAGAAAAAATAATATTTTAATATTTTTAAAGTGAGAATTACAAAAAAACTATAAATAGTCTTTTTAAAATTTGAAATGGCAAAAAAGAAAACAAACTATGAATGAAGGCAAAAGGGCTGAAAAACACCAACTTCCTTTAACATAATAAAGTATGTATAAATTAATAAGAAGGCTACCAGTCCAGTTGAAAATGGACAAGCAATATGAACAGAGTATTCAAGAGAAAAATATCAAAACTCAACACATGAAATGATGTTCAACCTGAGTTCACATTTGTCTTATAACCTATTTGGCAAAATTTAGCTAAATTAGATAAGCAAGCATGTATTATTTAACCAGCAATTCCAGTTTATGTATTTTTCCTGTAGATATGTTTGCATTTATGTAAAATAAGGTACAAACCTTATTTTTCATTTTTGTAACTATTTGCAATAGAAAAGGATTGGAAACAACCGAGGTATCTACTTTGAAAATTTTTATAAAAAAGTATTGTACATCTGTACAATAGAATACTATATAATAATTAAAAATAACAAGGGAGCTTTCCTTGTACTGTTAAGAATAAACTTAATGGTACATGATTAAGTGAAAAAAAAAAAAACAGTTGAGAAGAGAGTTTATACTTGCCACCACTGGAGCGAAATCACAAATGTATGTTTGGGATTCAGGAACAGCCTTCGGAAACATCACAATGTTCACACTAGTTCTCTAGGGAGGAAACTAGGGTGGCTGTACCACATGAAAAGGACAGCACTACTTTTCACTGTGAAGTTTTGAATTTTTAAAAATTATTTGTACATATTATCAACTCAAAATATAAAGTAAACCAAATGCACATTAGAAGAAGAATCCATCATAATCAAGTTTTAAATTTCCAGGAAAATAAATGGCTTAATGTTTTAAAATTTAGTTATGTAAGAGACAACAAATTGAGAATTAGATAATGATTACTCAAGTTATTAGATAAAATTCAGGATCCATTACCAATTAATAGCACACACACACACACACACACACACACACACACACAAGAAAAGAAAAAGAAAAGAAAAAGAACACTGATTTGGCATTAAAAATGGATACTTTATCATATCTAGTTTCCCAAATGCCCTTCAACTGGACAATAAACAAATGAGGTACAACAATTCAATGAAATGCAACTCAATTATAAAACAGAATGGACTAATGATACATTCAACAACATGTGTGAATTTTAAATGCCTTATGCTAAGTGAAGGAAGGCAGATTCAGAAGATGACATGCTGTATGATTTTATCTGTGTAACAATTTGCAAAAGGCAAAACTGTACAAATGGAAACCGGAGTTGTGATTTCCAATAATTAAAGGTGGAAGGGAGGGTTTGACCACAGAGGGGAAGCATAAAGGAGTTTTTAGGAACTATTCTGTATCTTGATATAGTTCCCTAACAATATATTATTTACATTTTGAAAAAAGTGTGACACAATTATTTTAAAGCAGATCTGGAAAATGGAAAAAAGAAAGAATAGCTAAAAATAAAAAAGAGAAAGTAAAATCTAGAGCAAGCAGTTGTTCCGTAAAATTATAATGATTAGATAAATGTATTGGTGTGACTCTTCTGCAAACAGGCACAGATATCACAGGTAATTAATTAGCATATGGAAAGGTGATACAAATAATATGAAAGGAATGGATTAATTTCTAAATGCTGCTGAGATACCTAAATAATTTAAATAATCAATTTAGACACTTATTTGATGATACCAAAGATACTAAGGAGCTAAATGTAGAGAAAGGTAAAAGGTATAGAAATGAATTCTAATAAAATCTCTTATATTTAAAGTGATTTAAAAAGAGTGCAATGGAAAAAGATTACTTTATTTCACATAAAGTTAAATTATTATTTAAAAAAATAGAAGTCAAAGTTCAACAGAAAACTAAAAAAAAAAAAGCAGGTGAGCAATGTGATAGACAAATGCTTAATATCTTTAACATACAAAGTATTTAGTTAAAACAGTAGGATTGATCAAATTCAGTTTATAAAAATCTAACTAGATAGAACTTAACCCAAGTAGTTTAAAATCAAACCCAACCTGACCAAACCAGCTCCATCTAGTTCTATTCAATTCAAAATGCTCATCAGGATCTGATCTGGACACTCGACCTGAGTCTAACCAGCATGAATTGGCTTCCATCAGTTGAAATTTGTTGGCTGAAATTTTTATAGTATCAAAGAGGTTCCAAAAGCATCATCCTGCTTCTCTTTGGCACGGATCTTCTATCTTTAACTTTTAATCTCAGTAAAAATAGATGCTCCTGTAGAATAATACTTGATCCCTCTCCTCTGGGTGGAGTTGATCATTTCTCTTTTTACTCAGCCTCCCCACCCCCGCCACCCCACCCCATTCTCTGGCTCCTTCATTACACTTCTTCCACTGTGTGTTTATCTCTTGCCTTGAAAATGTATTCCTATGTCTACTTTACATTCAACTTAAAAATATTTATTTAATGAATAAATTTAAAAAATTCAAATGTCTACTAGTGTAAAAGATATTGATTATCATCAAGTAAACTAGGTTCTAGAGTATACAATCTTTTTATACCTTCAGTCATTGAACTATACGGATTTTTTATCAAGTCATCAAGATTTGATTTTTTGAGGGGTCGTAATCTGGGATTGCTGGAATTGTTTTCACCCCAATAGACATTACTTTCTTTTACGGCTTTGAGATTTGCCACCCCCTTGTAACCACAGAAGGAATTCTACTCAGTTCTCTGAATTGGGTACCTGTATTAATTATTTTTCTAAGTGGTTCTTTTTAGCCTCAAAAAGAGTATCAATGGCAAGATATTATCTCTGCAGTATCTCAGGAACACAAGGAATAAAAAAGCATTAACAGATCCCGCTTATTCATCATGACCTTTCGGACCATTTGATGAAATGATATACAGATGAACAAAAAAAAAATGAGTCTAACGTTTTTATTATTATTATTTTTTATTTTTTTAGACAAGACAACCCTTGGTTGACCTCACAGATTGCAAGGACCTTGTCAGCTTATGATGCCTTATTTTTTTAATTTTTTACGCCTACAGCACCTGGTCTTCCTAGGTGGTCTCCCATCCAAGAACCAGGGCTTGTTCAGGGTGGGATGACCGTAGACGAGTCTAACTTTTCTAATGAGGCTTTTTGTAATATGCCTTTTCTTCTGATCCAGCTCTCAATCTTAACATACAATTTAGAACAGGGGAAAAATCATTCTACAGCTTAGTTTTTTGATGACTGTTTTTCTAGCAGAAGTTTCTACAAATTATCTTTCTTTTATCACAACAACAACAACAACAAACAATATGTTTACATTATTAACATTAGTAGAAAAACCAAAGTGTACGGTTTGCTGAAAGTAATAGCCAAATATTTCCACTCTTCTGAAAACTAGAATGACTATTAAAGTAGATAGCTGAATCTCAAGGAGGAAGGCTTTGAATGGACGAAAGAAATGCAACATTTAACACAATACAGAATTTTAATACTCATTGTATTTAGCAAATAAGGAAGAAATTTAGTCTGACATATTTGCAAATGTAGGAAAAACATGCATAGGGGAAGAGTTATTAAATTTCTTGCTGCTTTCTTCTCCTATAACATTTTCCCTTTCCATCCAAGAAAAGACATGGTTTAGTATAACTAAGTGCAATTTACATATAGTAGTTAGTATTTACCAGGAACATTCCAAGAAAATTATATTATATTTATATTACTACATAAAATTTAATCCACAGCCACACTCACAACACTAGTACAGAAAGGAACTATGATGATTTCCCTTTTGTTGATGAGAAAATTTGAGGCACAGAGAGGTTAAGTAATTTGCTGAAGATCATACTACTAAGGCAGAACTAAATTCTGGGCTCAATCAGTCCATTAACTATGCCTGAGTCTGAGCAATTTACATAAATCTGTAAGTCTCAGCCTCCTCATATCCAAAATGGAACAGGGCCTTTTTCCTAAGCATACTTTGAGAGTAAAATAGAATAATCCGTAAAGCACTAAGCACAATGTTAGGCATATAGTAAACACTTCTTTTTTCTCCACGAAAAATGTATTCATTGATAGGATGTGGGGACAAGAGAACAAAGACATTTCCTGACTCTAACTGTATCTCCCCCGACCCCTGATCTTTACTGAGATAACTGACATACAATGTTGTGTAGCGTTAAGATGGACAACATGTTAACTTGATACATGTATACGCTGTAAAATGAATACCACCATAGCATTAACTAACACCTATTCTAACTGTATCTTTTAGAAGATACTGGTGTCAAAACTGAAATTGAAGTAATCACATAAAAAGAATAACGAGAAATACTCTACGGTCAGACAAAGGGAAAAAAAGACAAATATGCAGAAACTGGAAATTCCTAAATCCTGAAGTTAAAACATGAAACCCAAAGACATAAATTTTCTTCTCCACAAAAGCCTAAAGAATGTAAAACAGTTCTACTGAATCAAGGATGAATATGGTTCTGTGCCAAAATGTATTAAGGCAGCAAGAGATTAACAATGTAAATAAAACATTTTCTGAGTGAACAGGTGACAAAGGTCAAGGGGAGAAGCTCTTGGTGCTATTGATAAAGGACTTCATTAAGCCAACAGGGAAAAAGGGTATAAATATTTATTTGAATAACACTTCAAATCAATGTAAAGGTTAATGAATCCATCCTTCTGATGGCATGGGGCATTAGAGCTCCCATGCACTGCAAGGACAGAATCTCCAGGAAGCTTTAGGAAAACAGAACCTTTATAAGGACTAGAATTGTGTTGTCAAAGGATTTTAATTAGGAAAAAAATCTAATTACTAGTGAAGAATTAATTGTAACAACCAATAAGATGGTTGCTGTTCCAATACATCTGTTTCATAACTATTTTGTTTCTTTTATTTCCATAGGCCACTACTTTCTTTTTTTTTTTTTTTTAATTTGGAGACAGGAGCAATGGAAAGTAGAAAGTAGAATGGAATGATGATTTAACCTTTCTGAGGAAAAAAGGATTTTTTTTTTTTTTTATATTCTTCAATCCTCAAGAAAGTTTTTGAGATTTAATTATTTTAAAATTTATGAAGAGGAAGATATTTCTATATGGAATCATCATAGTTGATGATATCTGCATTCGCTTTACAAACATTTACTAACAATGTATTATTAAGAGAGAATTAAAACAGTATTAAGAAATCACAGTGGCATAATGTGCTCAACTATTTTCAATTTATTTCAGTGTGCCTATATTAAGCATCTGAGACCATGTTCAAATGTTCAGCATTAGAGGAGATATAGGATAAAAAAGGCATAATTCTGCCATCCAGTGGGATAAGGCAAGTATAGAGTAATTATCATACAAAGTTACACATCACAAATGGACACCCTGTGTAGGAGAAAATGATTCAATGTGATGCAGTGAGAGTTAAGTTCACAGGAGTTAGAAATCAGAAAAATCTGCATGAAAAATGTCGTACTGATCTTTGAGCAGGATTTCTTTGGGAAACGAGGGTAGAAGAAGGGGACGCCATGCCCTGTGAATTAGTGGTACAAAAATATGCCAAGAAATCATTACCGGAAGTTGGAGATCATATTTTTTTTTGTAGTTGTTTTACCTAAAATAATGACTCTTTGCACTAATGCAGCCATTTTGGTCCTATAAGAAGTGTGACCAATGTTTACAAATCTAGGAGTCACCAGAGCACATTTCAGGTAAATATTTTTCTGATTCTATACTCTTTCATCTCAGAAAACTGTCAAGCTTCAGACTAGACACTGAATTAATTGGACACCACTGTAGAATGAGATATGGCAACTGCATGCATAAGGCTAGAAATTAAGGGTAGTTCTTATCTAGGAATAAGGGAGGTTTCCTTATACAGTCCATGTACGAGATGATGCCCATCAATAATTTTAGCTCATAGAACTCAACTGTTAAATAATATTTTCAGCTTACAGGGTAGACGTAATAAAACGATTCTCATGTTGCAAATAAGTGTACTAAAAATGCTTCATTATTCATTTCCTGCCAGAACTTTTGTGGAGTTCTACAAAATCTCTCAGTTAATTCTAGCAACACTAGCATAAATGAGGCATTTTAAACTTCTAATGAAAACGTTAGATTCCACGAACAATCTGTCAAGGGGCTGAATGACTTGCACAAGTTTGAAAGTAAAGAAGAGAAAGGGCCAAAACTCAAACTAAGATCTCTCTGCCTCCAGTGGAGGCATATAGCATATGTTCATCCACCAATTACATTCACAGAGGGAAAAAGGTCTTAGCCATGAGGTTCTGTTAGAAAGCTTATCATAAATTGGATGGATGCTGCTCTTTTCTTTAACATCATATAGATGCAGCAAAGATGCAAAACATTTGTCCCTGGAATGGGAGAAAAGAGATGGTCACAGGGTGTAAATAAATGTTAAACTGTGTCTTTTCAAAATAAATTACAGGAGAAATTTTATCTTAAATTCTTTCATCGATTACATGGATTCATTGGATTGAAATTAAAACCAGTTACTAAAGATGACTAGAAAATTATTTTTCTTAGAGATCTTTCATATTAGGTTAAGAGGAAAGAGCTTAAAGAAATTATGATTTTATGCTTCCACAGTTAGAGACTTTATCATTTTAGAAAATTTAAAAAAAAAAGATTTTATATGAACTTTAATAGTGTACAATATTCAATTAACTACATGTTAGTATTTACATTATTATTATTAGTAGTAGTAGAATTTACTACAACTAGCAAACCTAGAAGCCTGTATTTAAGATGTGTCTTACATGGTGAATAGGGCTCTATGGTTCAGTCTAGTTGTAATATGAGCACTATATGACATTAGCAGTGACCAAAAGAAATGACACAGAACAGTTCTTATGATGATAACAGAATTCTCATGTCAATATCCATGGTTAGTCTTCTGGTTCTTAGATATTAATCTTAAACTCTTCCTAAATTCTTGCAGAGTCACATGCCACTTACAAATTTCACAGTTCCATTCCTATAATGCCAGCATGCCACACATGCCGTGCATATAGATTGTTCCAATAAAACATTCACATATTCTGTCAAAGAATATACTTTTTGCTAATATAATGATAATGCAAATATTCAGAAGAATATTGTCTCTGCATTGGAAAACAAAATATTCACTATAGATTATGAAACCTGCATGCTTATTTCCAAAATAATAATAATAATTCTTATACTTAAAATAACTTTCTAGAACACACATAAGTTTTCAAAATAAAACCAGAAAAATGAGAGGATATTTTAAATTTCATCTTCACCCTGGTTATCTTTATTAATCTTTTCAAGTTCTAAGAAGATGAAAAGGCTCAAATCTTGAATTTAACTCTATATCAGTGGCATTTAAAATTGTTGTTTTGTTTTACTGTAGACCCCAAAGAGCTTTTGTTTATATAGGTTATGTCTATTGATATTTACCATTTTAAAGAATAAAACTGAGTAAATTTTAGATATTTCCTTATTATTTTTTTAAAAAGAAATAATAAACTCATTACATGATAACATAAGTGATGCATTTTTATAAAAAATATTTTCAAAAGCAAAATACAGACATGAGGGGCCTTGTTTTATATTTTTGCAAATCTCTGTAATTTCTGGCTTAATAAAAGACAGCTGGATTCTCATTCTTCTTCTGCATTTAATTTGTTGCAATATCACACATCATGTTGCCTCTGGGAAACTCCATTCTACACCCATGAGAGAATCAGAGTGAAAAAGGCGGTATTATGTCAGTATTATGAAAATACCTTGACCTTGCAGACCACTGGAAATGATCTCAGGGACCCCACAGGTCTCTCGACCACCATTTAGCTCAAACAGACCATGCCATCTTAAAGTAATTGCACATAAAAATAGATTAGTTTCACTATCTAAATTCAATATTTTTGTATGTTTTAAAGAATATTTGTATTAAAATCCCAGTATCTTGTATGTTGGTACCATTTTGATTCTTTATCAAGTCATTAATTAGCTAAATCATGCTACTAACCTATTCGCATGATCGTAATTCTATTTACCACTACAAACGTCTTATCAACAGCCTAAGCTTTTTATAGAGAGCCTGTTACCTATCAACAACTGATACTGTACTTAGAGTATGTCTACTATGTTTATCTTCGGGGAAGTCAGAGAAGCTGCAGAGATAATATAAGTCACACTCAAGTGTTCTCATCAGCAGCAAAAGAACTGGGATATAAAAACTCCAAAAGCTGTCAATCACTGTTAAGGACTGCCCCAACCCTGGGGATATAACTTCCTAGGCACTGCTGCCAATGCACTCATTGAACAGAGGCTCCCACATCCTGAGGGCTGTCCACCTAGAAAGAGGTCCTGGCTGATGGAAATAGGGCAAACATCCCGGTAACATCTACTTTAATACCAAACAGCTAGGAATCAACTTCAACTTTTGAGTCAGTTTACTTTGAAACATTCCAGTGACTCAGCTAGTATAACTATTTGATAAAAATTTCTGGTCCAAAATAAATCCCACTCTCAGTTCAAGAGGAATGGCTGTTTCCATATTTATAATCTCTTAATCTTGCTACAGGGTTGTCCTCCACCTCTGGTTGAGAAATACATTTTAGTAAATCCACTGTAAGTTTTTTTAAATCACTTGAATAGTAAGAATTATCCGTATATCATTTTTAACACATAGCAAGTATCCATAGTTGCCTCCCTGATTTTCACTTTGTGTTTCAAAACTAAGCTTTCATGTTAAGACTCAACCATGTAAAGCTTTAAGATACTTTTTATTTCACTGAGCAGTGAGATGGAGTACGAGCATCATCTATGCATTAAATATAGTCATCTATAACTTACAGCTGATATCAGTTATATGAGTTCTTCTAAGCTCTAATGATTTTTCAATAACAGGGATTATTGAAAACAAGCATTAGGAGATCTAAGAAATCACATTGGCATGAATTTAGATTTACAATTGGCATACTTTTCCTGCCGTATTTTATGAAACCAGATGGTTTTACTTAATATTCGATTTATCTGAATCATGAATAACTTGCTTTAAGATATAAGAACTCACCCTAAAGAGCTTTCTTTTTGGATGTTTAACTGTCTTCCATGCTAACATATCCTTAAGAGAAGGTGTAAAGAAACTGTAAAGTCAAAATAATTAACAAGAGTCTCTTTTTCCTATTTAACATACAAACAACCGAGACAATCGAAAATTTAAAAAATAGTCTACAGCCATGCTACCCTGAACAAGCCCGATCCGGTCTGATTCCAGAAGCTAAGCAGTGTCGGGCCTGGTTAGTACTTGGATGGGAGACCACCTAGGAAGACCAGGTGCTGTAGGTGCAAAAAAAAAAAACCAAGAGATTGTAAGATGACAAGGTACTTGCAATCTGTGAGGTCAACCAAAGGTTGCCTCGCCTAGAAAAATATAAAATAATAAAATAATAAAAAATAAAAGAAACTAAGAAAGTTCTCTGGAAGCTGTTTAGTAATGTAATTTAGAGATAGTTTGGATGATATTCAGTTGTAACAAGTTCTATGGTAGTCTATTGGTTTTCTGTTGCTGCAATAACAAATTAACAAAAATTTATGGACATAAAATTACACAAATTTACTGTCTTATAGCTCTGTAGGTCAGAAGTCCAACATAGATCCTATTTGGCTAAAATTGTGATGTAAACAGGGCTGAGTTCCTTCCCCAAGACTTTAGGGGAGAATCCAATACTTTACTTTTTTCAGCTTCCAGAGACTACCTACATTCCTCCCTCTGTCTTCAAGGCCAGCAATGGTGGGTCAAGTCCTTCTCAAAAGCATAACTCTCATCTCATCTGCTCTTCTTGACTTTTAAGGGCCCTTGTGATTACATTGGGTCCACCCAGATAATCCAGAATAATTTTTTCTATTTTAAGGTCAGTTTATTAGCAACCTTAATTTCAAATGCAACATTAATTCCTCTTTGGGGAATTAGGAATTCGATTTTGGGGGAGGGGGAACATTATTCTGCCTACCTCAAGCAGATATTTACTTATTTAACAAATAATTATCAGTATTCTTCTGTGACATGTATTGGATTAGATGCCTGAAACATGAAACAAAGAGCAAGGTGCAATCCTTACATTAGTAGGGCTCGTGGGCTAATTGTTTAAAAGTATAGAGAAAGATACTCATCAAAGTTCCTTTTAGAAAAATGTCCATCTAATGGGACAAAAGTGTCTTGGAAATATATGAAGTTTAAAAAATGATCATAAATATGACAGTTTCCTATAAAATATTTCTTTTTCTGTACTGAAAAATGACTATAATAACAGCAAATGAATTGATTTGTTATTCATAGACTTAAAGAAGAATACAGAGAAAACAGTTATAAGGAAAAAATGATGGCTGGTTCAGAACTTGCTTAAGAGAATTTTTCATTCATATTTCTTTTAAAATATTTTCTTAAATTTTGCAGATTTTTCATTCTAAAAAATTAGATCATAAATAATAAGTTGTGTGCATGGGCAGGCTCCTTGATGGTTACTTGGAGAGAGTAGCAGGTGTTTAGGTCAGGACGCTATCCATTTATCCAAAATATGTTAGAATGTGTTTTTAAAACAATGCTAGTAAATGAGATTCTAGATTTGGAATGCACTAAACACTTAATTATTCAGAACTTGGTTTCCATGGCTTGTGTCTTAATTGGTCTTAAGCCACTCAACCCTTTTTGCTTGCTAATAGGACTCATTTGGACAACAGACACTAAATGCATTAACTACTAATTAGTGATACTGACAGAAGGCAAAGCCCAAAATTGTCTTAGAAATAAAATTAAGGTTTTATAATTTATTTTGTACGCGTTTACTGTGAAATCTTCAATGCAGAAATGTTTGAAGACCTGAATGTAGTTAGTATTTTAGAAATAATAGATGAGGAGGACTTGTGACTTTGGAGATAGAAAAACCTCTTCATCTCTCTTCTCTATTTCATTAAATTATGACTGGGTAAAATAAAAAAGATTTCTGAGCCAAGTAGAGACTCCAAACTAATTCCGCTATTACTCATTGATGCTTATACATAATTATGGAAAATATATGGTTAGCAAAGCATGTTATATTAATTAAAAACTATAGATTTTAATATAGTATTACATTATAATAGGAATAATAAGCCAATGTAGTAATTCCTCTAGGCAGAGAGAAGAAATATCATGCCAAAAGGGGCAAAAGCATAGGCCAAGGAATTCTTTTCTGTTTATTCTCAAGATATTCACATTTATTATGTGAAGAAGAGGGATTAAAGGGGAGAAAGTACAGCATAGTAATAGTGCTTAACTAGATCCAATGGCAAAGTTAAGATGCAGACATTATTTCAAAATAAATTAGGCAAGACCATTTGACATGTTAAAAACAGAATTCATCATTGTGCCAAGAAAGAGTTATTTAAAGAACTAAGAATTAAACTGCCACATAACTAACACCTTGAAAACCAGTCTTGAAAAAAATGAGACATTCTAAAAGTAACTAGAATCTCAATCAAATTTTTTCTTTTTCTTGCGAATATTAAGCACCCTTTTCCCTCCTCTCTTTTTTCTCTCTTTCCTCCCCCTGGTATATTTACATATACAAATGAAAATTTTTATCAAAAATTAAGAAAAGATTTAAAAATTTCTCTCAATGTCTGCCTCCAAATTTTTTGATGCTTGTTTAGCAGGAGCTGTGTACCCTCATACATACCCAGGGAGTTCATTAAAAGCAGACATAAGTATGAGGGTTATTCAACTCGTGGAATTATGCATCAACTCCAAAGAACATTTACTGAGAATCTATACTGAGCTAAACAATAGCCCTTGAAATGACAGAAAAGAAAGAATCCCGGGTTTGGATAACTCAGTGTCAAAAAAATAAAATATTACTTCAGCACTGTTCAAACTTCCTAATCTGCTCCTATGAAGGTTAGAACTTCAGAGAAAATCAAAGGAAATGTGAGATTAAGTAAGGAAATCTACATTATTGTTGAAAAACCTTTTAATATTCTAATCAGAAGTCTCCAATTGTTCAGCTAGAGATCATCTCTTTTACTTCAGCCAACTACAGGCATTGCATACTGGAGCTCGTTGTCAACGTCACCACTCTACATTTATTCAATTTATCACAAATTCCTTTCTCTGTGACCTTAATTTTTCATGACTGCATCTTACTTTCACTTTGCTTGCCTTACGACTGTTTCCTAGTTCCTAATTCCCTCCCATTTTTATCAACCATCCACCTCTTCATGGGCTCAAGTGCTTTGTGGTTAAACATGTTACTGCTGGCACTTTGTCCTTATCTTCTTCTATACCTCCCTTGCTGAATTAAAACCCTGTCTATGATGTGTCTACTGTCACTAATATTTCACTTCATCATCCTTAATATGTGGTTCATAAGTGCTATGGTAAAAAAAACAAACAAACATGAAAACAATATAATTGGTCCATGAAATTCATTTCACTACTTTAGTTGGGTCTACCTTCCTCTAGCATCATAAATTTTAAATCAAAATGTAGTTCCCCATCACAATTTCTAGAATACTTGCCTTAATTCGAGTTCCCCAAAGTCAGAGTCTGGGACGAGGTTGTTTAATTGGGAGCTGATGTCAGGAGGCAGATATGATGTAAAAGGGAAAGAAAGGTAGGGAAGAAAGAAAATCCAATAAAGGGTGCCTCATTGAGCTTGTTACTTCTGTGGGCAAACTCCTAAGGAACACTTAGAATGTAACTCAGAATTGTCCCTACAAAGGACAAGAGGTCCACTCTTATGCACTGATTCCCATGTCCCATTGTTTGAGGGTTGTCTCAGGGAGTGATAACTACCAAACTCTGCAAAAAACCTATGTCGGGTTGAGTAAGATTTTACAGATTTTTCCCTGAGGTAGAAAAGTAGAGAGAATCAATGGATGCTTGAGATGAGATCCATCCGGAGTGTATGGAGACTGCCCATCTCATTTGCAGCTGCAAACACAGGTGGGAAGAGGGGTTATAGTATCAAGCACAAAACTCATTCCAATCATTTCTAATCTCCTGAATGCGATCCCCTGTACATCTTCTTTATCCAGATTTAGAAATGTAATCATCTCTCTCCCCCATTTCCCTCCATCCAATCAGTTACTCAAAACGTGTTTACCTTCGCAGTATCAGGTGTGTGTGGAAGGTTGAAAAATGATTGACCAAGTCCACATGCACAGAATTCAGACAAATTCTAAGGCTCTATTGACCTTGAAGTTGTCAGGCTGATTCGTAAAGTTCATTAGTAATATTCCAACAGTGTTTCATCATGAAGCCACTGTATGTTTGGTACATAGAAATAATCTAGGAGGTATCACTAACATTCAAGATAAGAAGCTTCATAGAAAGCAGCTACTATTGCAAAATTCCTCTTAATGAGAAATCTGAACTTGATACCCAGTTAGGAACTGTAGCGCTTACAAAGTTTATTAAATAAATTATGTTTTAGTTTCACAGAGATAAACAACTCAGTATTAGGTAATGCTTCCCCTTAGTAGAATTCCAAAGGTATATTTTTGCTAAACTGTACACCATAATATTTTTCCATAGTTGCTTTTGTGGACTTAATAGACTGGTACCACTGAAGAAATTCTGGTTGGGAGGGTCTGTAACATTTTCCACTGATAAAAACTTGTACATTTATTGCTCAAATATTCAAAATTTCAGAATATGTCTTTTAATATAAATTTCATTTAAGCACATTGTTGATATTTTATTCTGGGGGAAGTTTTACATTTAACAAATAACATTTTCTTTCTTCGTTTAAAAAAAAGATCAGATTTTAAATATTTTCCTTACATGCTCCCATGAAGTATACAAACATATTCACAATACATTTTTTAAATTTACGTCAACACACAATAGTAAAATTATATGTCAAAGCATCAAGAAGGCACAGTTTTATTTTATTAGAAAAATGATTCCTCCGTCAATTATTTGTCCAAATTTATTGATCACGAGATTTGTTAAAAGATCCCTAAATATGCTGAATTTTCTCTCAACCCTTTCCTGCTTCTTGGAGTTTCTTAGGGATTAGAAATAATTATCTGAAGAGTAAGAAAATCATACTAAAAGATAATTATTCCATTTTCTTCTGGAAAGACTGCTCCACTAATAAGAACAGGTGCTTACAGGCAAAAGTCTAGTTTGAGAGCAAAACATGATTTATTTTTCTACAAACTAGCCTGCACATTCTGTTCATCAATACCTGTCCCTACATGTGGAAGCCTTTTCCACATCACTCTTCTCTGGGGGCTCTTTGAAAGTGAGCCTTTCAAGTTCATGCCCTATAGATCCCTGAAGTGTCTGGGAACTTACCCTTTGCTTTTGCTAGAGGTTTAAAAATGAAACGCTTTGGGGTTGCACAACATTGCTGTGCAATTCATTATGGGACAAAGAAATGTCTGGGGTTAGGCAGGCAAGCAACTAATGATCCTTCATTTTGTCCAGAAAACATCAAGATCGATACGTGGGACATGCAACATTTATGGAACATTGTGTTTTCGTTTTCCTCTAGGGAAGGGAGAAAATGCTGGATGATCTCTTTCTAAGCGTGGCTACAATGATTGATGCTGTTTAATAAACATCTTTGGCCTCTCCTTCCCACCTGCTAGTAACTACACAGATGTCTGATCTTTGTTAATTTCCTGTACTATGTATACCGGGATTCAAATAATTTGATTTTGGGCAGGTATATTCAGCTTCATTGATCCAGGTAACCAAAATCAGGGAATAAAATAATTCAAGTGAACAGAGCTAGTTCTGAGAGGCTGTAATAGGCATTAATTAACCATGATGCATTCATTAGCCCTTTTCTCGTTTAGAAAGAAAAAGTGCAGCTCGCTGCCAGCGTTCATTTAGCATCACACGTAGGAATGCTACATTTTCTAAGAATTGACATTTTCAGCAATTGAGAATTTACTGTATTTTGTAAATGGAAATACCACTACTAAAAACAGAATGCTATAAATAGAATGATATCATTTGTTTCTAAAGACTATTGATATACCAGTGCGATACGAAAATAATAATAAAAGCAAGATATTTTTTGGCAGACTTTGGGAGTAAGGTTAAGACTGTAATCCACAAGTTGTCTTAGGGTAAATGCTGCAACCACAAGTGCTACTGGTGAGTATTCTTGGGACAAATAGGTAATGGGTTAGAATTAGATCTTTTATAAACAAGTAGGAGAACCCCAGAGAAAGAAAGCATGAGTCCAAAGAAGTATCTACAGTTTCCTTCTGACTCTCATAATCTGTCAAGTATCAAAACTAAATGCCATCATGAAATGTATTTAATGAGCAAATTGTTCCTAGAATGATGCAAATAAAAATGGAGGCAGTAACATAAATGTAGTCAATGTTATATGTCCTTGTATACATCCTTAACTATGATGTTCTTAGAATCTGAAATCCAGAGCAATGTTAAAATTTTGGGTTGAAGTGTATTTTTTTGTGTTTTTTTTTTTTTTTTTTTATAGTAATGTTACCGTAGGGGATTTAGAAATTAGGTGACCATATCGGGGGCGGGGGGGAAACAAACTTTGCTTCTCCTTTAAGTAGTATCATTGCCAAGAGTGACAGAAGTCAAAACGGCACTATATTTGCCCATGACATGTGTACATTTCCCCAAGTCATCTCTGAATGGAAAAGTAAATTTCATACCAATGTTCTCTACTTGCTTAGAGTAAGGTTAAAAGCAGGGCTCTAGTAATGAGAAAAAGATAGTCGATTTAACATGCCATCTTTTCAACAGTTTTCTTATGGCCTGAGAATTTCAGGTCATTATTGGGTTATTGTGGGTCCCTCAATCACACAAGCTTAAGGCATTTTACTGAAACAATCAATGTGAATTTTATAAAACCACAAACTTCTGGATTCAAAGATATCTAATCTTGACAATGTGGAACACTGAGATTTTTAAAATAATTTCCTGAATTCTATTTTAGTTAGAGTTAGGTGAGATCAATTATAGTTGGTTTTAATTAGTACACCCACAAGCAAGAGCAGTCTCTCTAAAATTACATTAATATTTAAAAAGTTAGGAAATTGGTCACTTCTTTCGAAAATACCAAAGGCATGGCTTCTGATTTGATATCAGAGCTCACAGTGACATCCCACGCACAGTCTTCAAGGGGGAATAGATAACTGGATTAGAATATGAGTTTCTGAAAATAGATTTCAACCACCTACAACAAATAAACAATGAGGATCACTGAAGGCAAACAGCACACTCCCAAATTTGATTATACTCGTTTTGACTTAGTAAACATACCCAATGAGGTCATTTTACTACTTTATCTTTTGAAATACCTACATCTTACATTATATCCTCTTTTATTCCACAGAGAATTTAAATATCAGAGATTAAATGTGTTCTGTTAGCATTTGAAGCCTTTATTAAACTATCTGACTCCGAATAGATAATTAAGCAAATGCAAGTACTAATGATGATCGATACTGTATATTTAATTCTACTGTGTTGAGTGCAAATCTCAGAAGCATACAGGTATATCTCTTAAAAGTTTTATAACTGAACCGAATTATTTTGCCTCTCATGTTCCCATGAGATAAAAGTGAATGAGAAACTCTAAGTTCTTGCTATTCACAATGTTTCCATTGGGTGTAGCTATGATATTAGATAGGTTGATATCACAGCCTGCATATTTCAGAAGAATGCCCAGATGTTTGGGAGATTTTTAGTGACTCTCTTTGTCTTTAGCATTAAATTGTATTAGTCAGCTGTATGTTTTATTGGAAAACCAAATAAAACAATTTCAAATCGATCAAATCAAGAAAGATTTCATTGTTTTTTTTTTTTCTGAAAAAGAAGAAACCTAAAACACAGAGACCTGTATTAAAACTTGAATCAACAATGATTTCTATATAATTTGCTCATTCTTAAAAATTTTATATACCCATATAATTCACACATAGTTTGAATGTCTTCTATATAAATACACATCTGTTGTATAAAATAGGATAAATAAAGAGAAAATCCTCTAACCATTCAACTTTTTTATTCAATGATGGGTTTTGAATGGAGCAGTATCTTAAATTGCTTTTTATGCTAAAAGAAAAAAATAAAAAGTATGTCTCTTAAAATGCAAGGACAGCTTACATGCTGAGATGTAAACTGCTAACTCTTTTCTTAACAATACTATATGTCTCCAATAGGATCATAATGCAGTCAGTTCTCAAGGCAACGTTATGCATGGAAGCTAACCAAATCGTGTTACAGGCTTCACTGTGTGTTGACTCTTTGATTAACCAAGAGATGTTACTTTGGATTTTCCAGATCATTCAAGTATCAATCTGAAGGGCCTTTCTCCTTTTCTGACATCCTCCTCAAACCAACCAATTCATAAAAAGACCCTGACTCCTCCACATAACATTTCTCTTTTTGCTCAGACTTTTTCTTCCATATAACCTCAACATAGTCTAAGGAATTGAAATGTTCAATCCCTGAACTCTTTAACTATGGATTTTAAATAGTAGACACATTACATAGAAAATGCTATAGAAATCCAGCTTTAAAAGTTCAAAAGAAAAATATTATATGGCTGAAGAAGTCACATTTTCCTCCTAAGACTCACCAAAAACAAAACAGCAACAATAAATCAACATGCGTTATAGTCAGATATCTCTTTATCTACTTGCAATTCTTATTTTTTAGCACCTCATTCAATCTTTAATGCTTTTTATGCATGAGTAAGATATATTTTTAAATTTACTCACCTAACATTAAATACTTTCCATATATTCTACTACCAGATTAATATCAGACATTTCTGCTTAAGCCCTAACATGTAATATATTCAATTCTTGCATGTCAAATGCAATTCTTAGTAACATTTTACAATGTGTGTAGTTAAGAATTTTGCCTTGAGAAATGTGAGATGTCCTAGGATGGTCTAGATTGGTGTTCCTCAAAGTATCTCTGATGAATGAAGAGTTTTATTAATTATTTTCAATATATCGATAACTGATAGTTTTGAAAAATATGAAATTTATGCACACAGATTTTATGGCAATGTCAAATTGCTATAAAGGTTTCTAAATGCTTACTCTTGGTTTCCGTGCTCTTCTTGCTATGGATTGGTAAGATATGTTTGAAAACTGGCATCGATCTGTGAACTCTACTGTGAACCTCACTGTTCAGACATTTTATAAATTAGAAAGCGAGATACTAATATTTAGTCATAAAATTTCTTCACTTTAAGTGCATTTTTAACTGTTCTTTGCTATGGTTTTCTTCTAATTCACTTAATAGAATTAGCAGCAGAGATTCAAAAAAAGGCCAAAGAAGAATCATCAAGAAGCTTTGGGTAGCTTTGAGAAAAATGAGTTGTTACACAGGATTAAAAATGGAACATTTGCCCGGCCAGTAACCAACAAAGGGCCTTACCATGTACACATTCTAACAACAGCATTAAGCCTAGACGCTTTTGAATGATCGTTTTATGGCAGTAGTCCCCAACCTTTTTGGCACCAGGGACTGGTGCTCCTACGAGAATCTAATGCCTGATGATCTGAGGTGAAGCTGAGGCGGTGATGCTAGCACTGGGGAGCAGCTGCAAATATAGATGATGCTTCAGTTGCTCACCTCCTGCTGTGTAGACTGGTTCTTAATAGGCCATGGACCAGTACTGGTCTATGGCCCAAGGGTTGGGGACCCCTGCTTTATTTCTTACCTGGGATGCCTGGTGGTGTTTTCAGATATTTTCCATTAAAATGTTGAATTACCACTTCACATTTTTCAGTAGACTCCATTCTGGAAGAAGAAGTAAACGAGGGATCATATACTTTTCATGAAGTTGTGCATATTAAGGAAAAAATAAATAAAAACAAAAAAGGAAATAGGAAAGCCATGGAAAAGCTTGATTTGAAAATATTACCAGAGAATTTATCAATCACTGACATCAAAAACTCATTGTTTAGAGTATTATTTCTTATATGAAAAGTTGCCTACGTGGCTGGCTCCGTGCTGAGACTTCACCCAGAGGTAACACCGAGGCAGTATCTTATTTAATTCCCACAACGTTTGGCAATTGAAAGTGCTTGATAAATGAGGCTTAGAGGGATGAACTACTTTGCCAATAAGTGTCAGAGCCTGGATTGTAACTGAGGCCTGACTGACACCAAAGGCGTCCTGTAACTGCTCAGTTATACTGCTAAGGAGATTAAAAAGTCGTGACATCATCACCATCACGACACTGTTACCAAAACCCACTGGGCGAATGATATAAAAGAGAATTGTTTGGTGTCCCAAATGTAGGATGAAGATGTAACTACACAAACCTCAGGTCCTGAACTTTTTTAATTTTGAATTTTGAACAATCCTCTATTTTTTTATACTAGATATCAATATCGCTAAACTGTATTTTTTTGTGCCAATTTTTGTCATTTCATATAGAAGCTAATGAATGAAAATTTTGAGCCATACTATCTAATGTCAATATTGGCAGTGTTGCCATATCTTAAGTAGACTAGTATCAGAGATATTTCCTAAATAATCAACTATAACTGGGCTTCATTATTTTATAAATTCGGATGGGGAGATAAAAATTAAAGTGTCGATTCTGACTAAAGGAAGTTAAGTCCTTCAACAGCACACTAGAGACAAAAATAAATTTAAGAAACAACACATACATATGGAAGAATGTGCATGAAATGTGTGAAATTTGTCTAAAAGGCAAAGTATAATTATAATTTTGGACTTTCTGCTCTGTTATTGATATGAGCTATCTTAGAATGGAGCCCTTTGACACAAGTTGTAAAATTTTCCTACATCTAATCCTATGTGTATTTTCAGGATGTGTTATGTGACCACATTATATGTAAAGGATACAAGATAAGGAAAAAATATGTAAACAAATGCCAAATAAGTTATACATTTATTACAGCTATCGGAATTGAAACGTGAGAGGAATTCCAGAAGCCAGGGAAATTCTGAAAAGTGGGCACATCAGGCCAGAGGGCCCTTGGAGAAGTAATTAGGGCAGGGGACTGGTTTTTATGGGGAAACTATTAGAGCAAAGCCGAGAGATGCAGACAAGAGCATCTGAGTTACCAGGTTAAAAAATTTGAAGATGGTATTCAGAGCATGTTTTATCTGGGGAGCTGAAATTATTTTCTGACTCAAATTTTAAAAAGTTTCTGATGTACATTCCAGCATGGAGTGGGGGGACATTTTTCCACATTGATACACATGGCAAATCTCTACCTACTAAGCAGGACTGGCTTTAGGGTCTGACACCTGTGCAGAACCACAGAGCCACACTCTTAGAACAAGTCTGTACTTGGTTTAAAACTCTGTTGTCATCATCCTGAAATTCTTAATAATTTTCTAACAAGGGGTCCTTCATTTTTATATTTCATTGGGTTCCACAAATTAAGTAGCTGGTGTTTGTATGACAAGAAAGTACAGGAAACTAATTTGACATTAATCAATTAGTATTCATTCATCAAATAGCCTAATGGATTCAAATAAGTGTTATTTTGAGGATGATCTGAAGAATGAATTGATTTTCTGTCCAAATGGAAAAAAAAAAAACTCTTTGAGCTTAATAACATGCAATTAAAAATGATAAAAATATAAAAACAAAGGTAGTATTTTGTTCATTTAGTCACAATTTCTCCCAAATCAGAAGATATTTGGATCAGAAAGGCAAAATAAATCTTTCCGCATTCCAAATATTTAAGAGTGGCTAAGTACAATTTTCCTAACTTCAAGTTTTCTTCTGGTAGAATCTTTTACAGTAAGTCTTCTAACTTTTTTTTTTTTTTAAGTAGGAAACTTCCATTTCTAGGAACAAAAGAATTCTAATTCTGCTCTTCCTCTCTTCCCACAGGATCTACTATCTATTGTCTCTTAGGGAACATAACCTTCCTTCCTAGCAGAGACGTGAATGGGAGAGAAAACCTAAGCCCTTAATTACTACAGATGTTACTTTATGGAATTTTTATTTCAGGAGAGCTACAGAATGAAAAGCTTATGCCCCAGAGCCCCCTCCCTGTTCAAGCTCTCTCTGGGTACTCATCTAGATAAAAGGCAGTTAAGAATCTAAAGCTTGCTTGCAAGAGTCCTACAAATCAAGTCCTTTCTTTGTCTTAATATGACATGAAATTCTAAATGAAGACTAAAACTAGATGGGTGTGCGTGTGTGTGAGTGTATGTGTGTGCTTGTTGATTCTCCATATGTGTTTTAGGGAATACAGAAAAAGGTAAGGGAAAAAAATCAAGTGGCTAACCCACTCGATTCACCTAAAATATTTTTGTTCTGGTTTGAAAGACTCAGGTCTTCCCTTTTAGATTCTATGTACGATCGTCTTTTCTTAAGACTGTTTTAAAGCCATTCAAGCTGGATGGGGGCTGTTTCTGCGAACACAAAGACAGCAGCGTAGATTGTTCACTTTAACTTCATTTAGATTTAACTAAGTGAATGTCTACAGTGAGCCTTTAGAGACTCTTGTCTCTGAAAGAATAAATGCAATAAAAGTCTGTTTTCTGTAGCTGCCGGCGCTTAGTGTCAAATCATGTTATGCTGCACCACCCAGCAGTGACAATTTCATTTTAATACACGGGGCACATTTTAACAAGGCAAAACAGTCCCAACAAAGATGGCAATATAGGACCTGCCAAAGGGAAAGGCTCAGTGTTCCTCATGCATTTTATATGGAAGCAGAAAAAAAGTGAGACCCAGGGAGCTCTGGGGGGTGAGAGAAGGAACAGACTGCATTTGAATAGCTACCTCTGAAGAACGTGCCCATTTTCTTCTCAAGTTTCACAATTAACTGCTTTGAAATGCCAGCTCAAACTATCTGCAATCTGGCACACGCTTCAGTTGAAACTGACACTAGCATTATCAAGTGGGTCTGAAAAGGCTGCATGCCAGACAAAGCTGCCTTTACATGTCCCTTTCAGAGGGGCCACTGAATCACTACAACTGCATCTATTCTTCCTAGGCGGTACCTGAACCCCCCTCGCGTCCCTCAGAACAGCTCGCGTGCCAGGCCAACCATTCACCCGACAATACATTAATTAGGTTCTTACAAGGCTCTAATCATTGTATAAAGCTTAAGGGTTTCCTGTTAGGTCTGATGTTTAAGTATAAATACACATTAAAGGTCCTATTTGACATTCTTTCTTGTCTCAGTGCCTAGGAACCTGGCTTCAGTCATTCAAAACGCACCACAGAATTGTGATTTTTTTTAAACTTTTTAAATTTTTTTCAACAGCTACTAAGAGGAGCTAGTTTCACAGCCAATACAATTCCCACAGGCAAATTACATCAGATGAGAGTCTGATCCAATATTAGTAGAATGTTCTGGGTCAGACTTTACATGCAGAGGTGAAAAACTATTTTGCAAAACCATTCACAGCCTACCTATCTCACCCCAACAGAGAATCTTTCAGTTTATGACCTTAAAGCAATAAGCATCATTGAACATGTATTTAAAACAAATCCACCCTGTCATTTATTATGGTTAATTAGAGGTTTCCACTATTGTGAAATTTTTGTGGTTTTGCAATCATAGGCTCTGTACAAATTATTGGCAACTGAGAACATCGAATACTGCAAGCCAGTCATCCCTCATTTCCGGTAAGATTTACGCAAACAGTCAACATTAAAAGATTTTTTTTAAGTACTAAAATGTGCACTCCTGACATTTCAAAAACAAATTATGTCATTACTTCTTAATCCACTGTAAGAGAAGGAATAACAGTGAGTCCCAGGAAGAAAGACGAGTGAATGAAATGAATTTTCTTCTAGTTTTTGCTATTTCTTTTCTTTCTGCCAGGTCCTTGACATTCTTAGGATACAAGTACCATAAGTGCCACATAGTGAAGCAGAGTGACCTCTCTGCCATCTCCCTTTACAGAAACCCAGACGTTAGTCTTGCTCAGCTTTACAACACATTCCTCTTAAGAAATAGAATTGTGGACAATATTTGACCGATGAAAACCCACTCTAGAGTTTTGGAATCACATAATTTCAAGACTAGAAATGACTATAGATATCAACTTCTACATTGTACAGATGAAGAAGCTACCACTAGAAGACTGTGGTTGGCTTCCCTAAGTACCAGTTAGGGGATGAGCCTGGGATAGAACACTTGTCTCTTGACTCTTAATTCAGGTGGCTTATTTGGAAGAGATGGAGCTAGACTGCTGGCCTCATGTCATCCCTCCTGACTTCCTATACTGATCCTGCTAGTTCCGTTCCATGCAGCCACTATTTAACTAGGGCAGTTGTTCTAAAATATGGAGCTATACCCTGATATGACTAGATGGGCATTTCACTTCTATGGCATTCTTTCCAAAAACCTGTCCATAATATAGACCCTATCATGAGAAAAACATCAGACAAACCCAGATCTAGAGTCATTTTCTGGGATACCTGGCTAGAAGTATTCAGGAAAATAACAAGGAAAGTCTGAGAAACTGTCACTAACCAGAGCCAACTAATGAGACGTGGCATCTAAATGCAAAATGGTACTCTGGATCAGATCCTGGAACAGAAAGAGGACATCAAGGAAAAAAAAAATAGTGAAATTCTAATGAAGTCTGGAGTTGAGTTAATAGTAATATACCAATGTCAGTTTCTTAATTTTGACAAATATGCCATGGTAGTGAATCTAAGTGTGAGGCATATGGGAACTCTATTATCTTTGTAACATTTCTGTAAAACTAAACTTATTTTTAAAAGTTTATTTAAAAAATGACCGTACATTATAATTATCAGGAAATGACTTTAAAAAAATACCAATGTCTAGGCCCCAACCCAGGAGATTCTGACTTAATTGCTTTGGCATGAAGTCTAGGCACATAGTATTCAAAGCTACTCAGGTGATTCTAGTGTGCAGCCAAGGCTGAAAACCACTCTACTGGAGTTCTATGTCAGGTGCCCTAAACTGGAAACCATCGACCAAATTCAGACTTCAGGTATGTTTTGTTTGGATGGCAAAGTTTTTGGAAAATTCAAAATCATTGTTAAAATTTAAAGTTGGGAGACTTCACATGAAAGTTTGAACTTTTGATTCCTCTTAAAGATGAGATGATCTGATCTATGTTTTTTGTATGGTTACTATGATATAATTATAAAAATAAATTTGTTTTTTTGTTCTCGGTTCCTTACACAGACTCCTAAAACCCTTGGAATTTTCTGAGTGAGGATTGTCTTTGTTATCTATAATGAGCCCCTTTTGACCATACCTGACTTTATGTTAATGAGATGACTCAAGTGAGTCTCTTAGGTAGCATCAGGATAAGGCTAATCACCAGAAAGACCAAGTGATCAGAGGGTTGGAGCTTTCAGCCTCACCATTCAAACTCCAGATTGATTGAAGAGGGGCTAGAGATGGAGCTCAATCAGCAATGACCCAATAATTTAATCAACCTTGCCTGTATCATGAAACCTCCATAAAAACCACTGAAAGATAAGTTTCAGGAGCTTCTGGGTTGGTAAATGCATTGATGTTTGGGGAGGTAGTGCACCCCTAAAGGGCAGGGAAGCTCTGAGCCATCCACATACCTTTCCCCATGCATCTCTTTTGGCTGTTCCTGAGTTATTTCATTTATAATATACCGGTATACCTGTAAAGTGTTTTTCTGAATTCTGTGGGTTTCTCTAATGAATTATCAAATGTAAGGAGGATCATGGGAATCCCTGAATTTGTAGTTGGCTCAATAGAATTGTGGATAGCATGGAGAGAGTTTTGTGGGACTGAGCCCTTAAACCCATGGAGTCTGATGATATTCTCAGTAGTTAATGTCAGAATTGAATTGAATTGTTGGATATCCAGTTAGCATCAGAGAATTGGAGAACTGGTGTAGAAAAATGACACATATTTGGTGTCAGAAAAAAGACTTCACAGCACCCATGGTGTGGAGTTGAGCAGTTCCTTTCTTTAAACAGAGCCAGTTTGCCAACATTCCTACCAACTTATATTAATTGCCAATCTAAGGCAAAGAAGTGGATGTTATTGTTGACTTTGCATTGCTTTTTTTTTTCCTCATGAGAGTCAAAGAGAAAGAAAAATACTTAATTTATCCATGTGTACTGGTGTTTTCTGTTTACCCTTCCTTCGTGTGTCTTCTCTGCTCTGTTCTATGCCCCCCAAAAGTGACCTTCCTATGGATCATATTATCTTGTTTCCCTTATGTGATGGCATTTCATTGGGTTCAGCCACCAGGGACCTAGTGGGAGTAGAGAGAAGTATAACCAGTTCTTTGTCATTTTCTCTCTCCTTGGTGCTTGTCTCTCTGGCAGGAGTGGCTTCCCTTTCTGTCCACAACTTCTCCAGACAGCACCTCTGTGAAAGCTCTGGGCCTCCCTGGGCTCTGGGAACACTTGTCCACTTGCCTTCATCTCTAGGAGTAGTAAAGGCTTCCTTCTGTTGCTCATCTCTGGGCATCTTAACATCTCTTCATCAGCTCCCTTAACTCTTCTCATTTCTGTAAATATTTCTTTATTCTCCTCTCTTCAGTTGAATCATTTAGAGTGAAATTCTGTTTCCAGCCGGCACCCTGATGGCTATACTTTAAAACTATCAATAATCGAGGAACAAAATTATCTGAGAGGCTGTGTGTTTCAAGAAAAATGGAAAAAAAAAAGTTTTCTTACACTCAATCTGGGAACTGCTTCTCTCACTTGGATAACTGACTACCTCTGATGGATATCCTTGTCTAGATGCATCATAGATTCATGTTTCAAAAGGAATTTTGGTACAGAAACGGGAAAAAAATTAATTAAAAAAATTAAATCTGAAATAAAGGAAAAATCAAGCAGTATAATATGCTCAGGTCTAGAAAAAAATCTTCTATTAAATGCCACTGGAATATATTATCAATTTTAATCAGTCTCTGAGTTGCAGCCATATTTTATTCCTAGATATTATCTGTTATATCGCTTTTCTTTCCCCTATGGTATAACAATTTTGTCTTTCTTCTGCTTCCCAAATATGACAAACTTGGCCCCACCATAGATCTTCTACTTCTTTTTTCCTTTGCCTGCCCTGTTCTCTTCCCTCCCCAACCCCACCAAGAGACTCTCCTGGCTGGCTCCTTCTTACCATCTGCATCTCCCTTTAAATGCCCCCCCTTCACAGGGCTTTCCTTCTACCATATTTTCTATTGTATCCCTATGTTTTATTTTGTTTTCATGATACTTTAATTATTTGATACTAATTATTTGATATTATTTGATATTTTATTATTTATTTGATTATATGTTTTTTATCTCCTCAAGTCAGTAGAATGTCAGTTTATGGAAGCAGATATTTTTCTTTAGTTTACACTTCTGAATTACTGTATCTAGAATAATTACTGGCATATTAGTAGTGTCCAGACGTATTTATTAGATGAACTGAATGAATGAATGCATTTTACATATTAGGAAAGGAGGCTCAGAGACTTTAAGTAACTAGTCCAAGAATACAGAAAGGAGGTGCAGAACTAAGATGCAAGCTAAGTTATTTCTGGCCCATAAAGCCATGTTCATAACCACACAGATATAGAGAATAGGTGGGTTGGCTCAACTCACAGAAAACTGAGAATGTAGAAAAGATACTAAATAAAAGAGACTCTCACACTTGCAGTGTAAATGACATTTGCAAATCTTTCCTCTTTCTTGTCTGGAAGCAGACAATCTACCTCAAATGCACAGTCTTTGGATGGCTCAAGAGTCCAGTCATAGTGTGCACTGAGAGCAGATACAGAGCAAAGAGATCTTACAGGCCCTGAGCACACTGAATGGCCATCGTTACCAATCCTGCAGTAACACAATTCTCCCTCCTCAGTTTCACATGGGTAAATCATATTCAGAACTCTCCTCCCATTCCACAGAAGGCTGTCTTTGGAATCCAGTCATCTCAATTTTGTAATAATAAAACAATAAAGTGTATGTTTTTGCTCCTTCTCTAACTTTTTACAAAGTCTAAAAAAGGATAGAGCAAGAATTGAGTCCAGGAGATTGCAGAATCATAGACTATTTGATGCAATTTAATTCATTTGTTTGTTTGGTTGGTTAATTTGGATTTTGAAATCCAGGTCCCCAAATACAGGGAAAAGAAAGCAAAATGTTCTGCTTTCTGTAGCCATGATCATGACTTTCTGATGTAAAAGAAATACAAAGAGGTGGTGAGAAGAAGCAGATGAAAGTAAACAAAGTGACACATAAAAAAGGATGAAGACGCTGGAAGGTGGGCCAGGACTTTACGCTCCAGTGGGTCACATCTGCTGGCAATTGGGAGAGGAATTGAAATCACCAAAAGGAATAACAGCCTTTATTTTCTTCAATCTCAGCAAATACAACTGTAACCTGTTTCTGTGCAAACACAGCTGTAGTTTTCATATTACTAATCACTAAGTTTACATTTTAAAGATTTTGTTTTGCTCACATTGGATTTCCTAGTGCCATGTGTTTGAGTTAGTAATGGCAAAAGAATTGCCAAAACGGCAGGGGAGAAATTGTTAACGCAAATATGAACTTGACGTAGATATGATCAAAACACATTCCAGACCATAAAAACACATTTTAATAGGCTAGCTGGTCATTTTAAATGAACATATATTTACCTAAAAAAGGAAGTTTGGGCATTTGTTTTATAATTCTTAAAATTCCTATGTTTTCATTATGCTTATTCTGAATCAGAGTCATCATTATATTTCACCAGGTGGAAAAAGCTAGAAAGAAAGAAGTAGTATCAGGCAGTAGAAGGTAAATCAATAAAAGTTACTAAAAGAAAATTCAAAAAAAGAATATATTTAATTTGCTTGAGTTTTACTAATTAGGCTGATATTTGTCTGCCTATAACCATGATTAATTTTTTCCTTCGTATAAAGAAAGAAGAACTGCAATTATTTAGCAAACTTGCTCATTTGGTAGGGAGAAGTAGGACACAGGGCTTCCCGTGTGTTAAAAGTCATTCAAACAAAACTCCATGAGAATCAAATTAAAGGTACTGAAGAGGGGTGGAAAATACTACAAAATACAAAGGTCTGTGTGCTTAGCAGTCTCTCACGCTCTTTAGCTCACCAGGGGACAGTAAATGCATTTCTTAAAGTGGGTCTGTGTTCCCAGATGTTGAAGCCGGATTAATTGTGAATGCTTACCCCACTTCCCCCATCCCTTCTCCACTTTGGGTCATTCTTTACCGGCCTCTCATAACACTCTTTCAATGTGATTTTTGTTAGACAAACGGTCTCATGTTTCTGGGAATGGGAAATGGATAACACGAACACACAGTCATGTCCCTCCATACTTGAGCTGATTTATGCTCTGATCCTCACTCTGGAAGGCAAGGTAGGCTGTTGGCACCCATTAGCTCTGCAGTAGTGGGTCTGACTGTCTGACTGTCAGCATTCCCACCATAAACTTCTGTTTTTAGAGGTTTATGACTTGGCTATAAAATGCTGCCTGGAGGGTGGTGGATCTTACAAAATTGGTTTAAATTACAAGAGAGTAAAAAAAATAAAATAAAATAAAATGTCTGTAATTTCAGACACTATCTGGTGCTTCTGGAACTCTGAAAAGCCTGTAATTGTGTTGTCTGTGCACCTTATTGGCATTCAAATCAATGCTTTGAAGTTCAGCGTTTTAAATATAAAATGAAGATACTACCTTTACTTTGAAGAGATGGTTATCAAAGAATATTAAGGTATAGCTTGAGAGTAAAATAAGAATAGGAGTTTTCTTTCTAGTCGAAACAATTTTAGGATCTCTTACATATGAATCAAGGACCACATCAGGTGGTTAGAAGTGACTAATGGTAATATTCAAAATGAAGCCTGATGAAAAAATTACTTAGGTTTCATGAAATGGGGTAGTCGTAAATTCAAGAGATATGTACAATTTACTAGGCACAATTATAGGATGGCTGCTCTCCCAATTGAATAAGCATTTCTTTTAACAGTGCCTATGACAATGTGAACTTTTAGAGGAAGAAACAATTTGTGGGCTGATACTACCATAGTTTTCTCTATTATTCCAGGACACCGATTTCAAAATTAGCTTATCGTCAAGTGCTATCTCCCTATATACTGCTATAGTCAACAAACAAACAAAAACAAAAACTTAAAGAGATTTAATTTATTCATAATAAAAAATTTAGTGAGGATCAATTACGTGTCAGACACGATTCTAGGTGCCAGGACAAATATGAAGAAGAATATGGCATCGCCCCTACCCTTGAGGAACAGAAAGAGAGATAGCTTCGTGATTGGTATACTTTGAGAAAGTGGTACAGTGTAATTGAGGCAGTAACAGGAATCACTTTCATTTGAAAAAATCTCTAAGAATGAGGACTAGCAATTGATTTTTGCAGGCCCTTCAGATGATTCTGAGAACAAGTCTTATGCCCTAAGGCAATGTTTCTCAAATTTTGGACAGCATCAAAGACACCTAAAGTGCTTTTTAAAACATAGATTGCTGTACCCTACCTGTTCCTCCCCCATCCCACTGCTGAAGTGGGGCTCAAAAATTTGCATTTCTACAAATTCCCAAGCAATATTGGGGCTGCTTTCCTAGAAATTCTACTTTGAGAACCACTGTCCCAAAGCATCCATTGCATGTAATCCATTAACTTCTCTCACTAGCTATGTAACTATCCTTCAGAGATTTGAGAAAATAGTGGCTGCAATCATCTCTGTTTTGTCGTTCAGAAGGGGAGCTCTCCATGAGAAAGGCCGAGTGGAAAAAAAAGATGGCATTTTTAAAAGCAGGAAACTTGTGTAAGAGTTAATTTGTGAATGATCAAGTTAAAGCAATAGCCATCACTGAGAAAATGCAAATCAAATGTTAAAGTGTGAGGAAGTAGGAATTTGAGCAGATCTATTTACATATGAAATAGTCAAAATCATTTTCTCACTCCGTGTTGTTGATAAATCATGTAGGATTCTGTTCCTTGGAATTTCAGGTCTAAGATACAGGGAGAATGAAATACTAATTCTGCATCATTTTTTTGGCTTCTTAGAAGAAAAGCAGATTCATATTCTTTTGCTTTCTTAGGCATAAAAAAAAATCATGGGCTCAACTTGAACCTAGGTTTTCCTTTTCAATTCACATGCCACTTCCTGACACTGGAAAATGCATGATTTAAAGACCTAAGTTTCAATATTGGAATGTGACTAAAAATTCATGTCCAAAGCTCAAAGTTTTAAAAAACCATTTCTTGGAGTTTAGTCATTCAGGAACTTCTTAGAAAGATAATTATGCAATCTACCTCTCACCCATCCATCCCTTTAACAACAAAAAAGAAAATTTGACTTAAATAAATGTGCAATCCAGTAGGTGAAGACAGAAATTAAATAGCGACTTCATTAAGACTGTAATAAATTTTATTTAAAAAACACAACTTTGACAGGAGCTACAGAAGAGCATCTAACTGTCTGAAGGCTGGAGTTAAAGGTCAGTGAAGGTTTCTTTGAAGAAGAGACACTTAAGGGGATATCTGAGGGATGAATAGGCAGAAACCAGGGAAAGATTCATGTATAACAGTCAAGAAGGACAGCTTATGTCTAGGACACGAGGCAGGAAGACAGAAGGCCAGGAAGATGAGCAATATCAGGGATAATGATGTCTGGGAGGTCTGTAAATCCAGTTATTCAGGCCATATGGAAAGGAAGTCAGCAAGCGCCTGACATGATCAGATTTGCATTTTTAAAGAATCACTTGTAGTTTTTATTCAAAATGAACTGAAGGAGTGAGAGGCTGCATTCAGAACAGACATGAAATAATAATTTAAAATTCTTATCCTTATTTAGTTCCTAAAGGAAAAAAAATTCATAGGTTTTACTCTTTCATGATAGCACATGATTATCATTTTGCCACTTACAATGTGCATTAGTTGGTTCTACACTTAAGAAGAACATTTATTTTAAGCAAACTCAAAGTGTACAGAGAAGATACAGATGAGAGAAATGAATAGCCCAATTTTTATGTTATGAGCTAAATTGTACTCTCCCGACTCTCAAATTTATATGATGGAATCCTAACTCCTAATGCCTCAGAATGTGACTGTATTTGGAGATGATGGGGCCTTTAAAGGGGTTTATATTAAATTAAATTAATTAAATTAATATGAGGTTATACGTGTGGGTCCTAGTCCAATCTTCTTTTGAAAAGAGATTAGGACTCGAACACAAAGGGAAGACCAACTGAAGACACGAGGAGAAGACAAGCCATCTACAAGCCCAGGAGAAAGGCCTCAGAGGAAACCAAACCTAATGACATCATAATCTTAAACTTCTAGCCTCTAGAATTGTGAAAAAATGAATTTCTGTTGTTTAAGCCACCTAGTCTGTTGTATTTTGTTATGGCAGTTCTAGAAAACGAATATACTTTGTACCAAAAATTCTTTGTTTTAAAAAAATAAATCACCATAGATTTTCTTAGAAAATGTGTTCTCTTGATTTGAAATATGTTCTTTTCTCAGCAGGAGTACAAACGAAAGAGAAAAACAATTCGTCAGAGATTTTGCGGGAGTGAGAGGTAAGGGAAAAACCAAAGGAATGTGCATGCTGTGTGAAGTGAAGCATAATATTGGTCAGACTTCCAATCTAGGGTCCTACACTATCCAAGAATGTCCACACTGGCAAATTTCAGAGACCCGGGTGGTACAGTGAGCTCTGCCTTAACCATGAAAATCAACAATTAACAATGTATGCTTCATGCATACATTCACATCAGGAAAATTTTCTTCATTCTGCCTATTTCTCTTCAAAATAATCAAACACGTATCTTGTATATGTCTACCAGTCTACTATGTATTGAACATTGTGGGGAATATAAAGAATTTTAAGACACTGCCCATGACCTCTAGGAAATCAAGTTAGAAATCAGTTAACATTGACATTCCGGTTTGTTATCTTTCAAAAGTGGGTTAACAGACGTTGGTTTGGAATGGTTTCCCAAGTGATGGCAAGATTCATCATAGATGGACACACCTGTCTGCAATGGACTGACCTCTTGATGACACGAACAGCCATACATTCGTCCATGTTAAGTCAGCTGGAGACACATAAACACACCAAGCCATGGAGACACAGCTTTTACTTTTCTTGTTTGTCATTGAGCAGTTTCTTTTTCTCTGTGGTTTCTTGAGCTTTGTTTCTCATGAAAGCACAGCAGGTACAACTATTTTAACTCTGTTCCTGGCTGAGACGCTCTTTTGTAAACATTCCCTTAAAGTTAAAAGGGAAAGCCGTTTTTCCTTTTCTGACAATGAAAAAAGTACAATCTGCTTTTTTTTTCTGTTGAGTAAAATAGCAAAAACACACAGCCAGGTCCTCTTAAATGCAAATGCCCCCTTGACCTCCCCTTATATTTCCGTGTTCCTTAGGACTTTCCAAGAACTCCTATTTCTCTATATTTCTTCTCATTTCTCTTATGCTAACTGAGAAAGTCTATCATCTCAATCTTCAGAAATCAATGAAAAACCATTTGGATGCATTGTTCACCACATGGGCTCTTTAGCTTTGGGGTACTGGGTATTTGTTATCCCTAGCAGAATTGGAAGCATCTGATTTTGTTGATCTATAGGCATAGAGAAGACTAAAGACTCAGTAGGCATATCGTTATGACTCTAGATACATATAAACATTCTATGTATATATTTTAGCAAGCAAAACATATTTATAATTACATTGGAATTTTTTGGCTTGAAGCAAAGAGATGGAGAATTAGTTTGATAAAGTGCTTTTTTTTTTTTTTTTTAATTCTACTGCTTTGGGCCCTAGAAAGGAATGGAATTAAAAGGAAAGTTTTATACAGCGCAAATGTTTTACCTGGCAAAGCCGACACCTCTGCTGACTCCATTAGCATCTCTTAGTATTCTTGTGGAAATGACATGTCCAAAGGGTTTCAGCATATTTTCAAGTTCCTGCTCATCCATCGAAATGGGGAGATTAGAGATGTATAGGTTTGTTGGATCTTGTTCTTGTTGCTAAGGAAAGGAAAGAAACAAATGCAGTCAGTTCTAAATATTGAGAAACGTGTTGCACAAATGGATAAACTTTTGATTAAACTGCAATCTAGTCTCCAATTTCCAGCACCATCTTGAAAGTTCTTCCACTATGACACTACTTCCTTTAACTGAATCTTTCCTTGCCAGATGTTTTTCATAGAAACAATATCATCGATGAAAACCCATCTTTCTGCCAGCCTTCCTTAGAAAAGACTAATAAACATTTATTGCAATTGAACTAAGGTAAATATGTATATTCTTCTCTATTACCACTAACCACTACTTCTACTATTACCAATCTATCTACCATTGCCACTAGTTATAATGTTGCATTCGGTGAGTACTCATAACATGCTAGGCATTGTTTTAAACATTTAATATTTCGTTCAATAATCCCAATAAATACAATTGTTACTGTTTTATAGATGGCAAAATTGATCCCTATCTTGCCCAAGTTATACCTCATAAATGTCAAAACCAAGGCTAAAATATGGAGGTATCACAAAAGTACATGGGCTTCACTGTCCTGCTATACTGTCTCCCTCTAGACTAATGGGAACAAAAATTATGGTCCTAGAACAGCATCATCAGCCTCAGCATCACTGGGGAACTTGCCAGAAGTGCAAGTTCTGAAATGCAGAAATGCAAACTAGTAGGCCCCACCCAGAACTACTGAATCAGAAACTTGAGGGTGGGCCAAGTAATCTGTGTTTTGAAAAGCCCGCCAAGTGATTCCGATGACTGCTCAAGTTTGAGACTTGTTGCCATAAAGCATACATAAATATTTATATGCAAATATTTATATGCATTTTCTAATCCAGCAGCAATAGTGCTTACATGAACTTTGCTTAATAGAATGGAAATCAAACAATTGTTAGCATTAATTCTATGTGTATAAATGTTCTCTATTTCATGCAATGGATTAATAAATTGGTACTTAGTTGTATGTATATCTCAAAATAAAACAGCCATATATCTGACATAATTAATTATTCTTAACAATAAAATATATTAGATATTTCATTGAACCACTATATTTTAACCAAAACAACAACTTCAGGATAAGCGAAATTAAATTAGAGAAAAGAAATCCTGAAGTCTATAAGAAATGACAATGTGTAACAAAATATCTTTTGTGAAGAGATATCATATTTTGTAGAAAATCTGACATTTTAAGCATGGTAAAAAGTACGATAAGCAAAATTTCAAATATTATTTCAGGTCAAGAAACAATTTTGGAATAAAACTAATCTCCATTATTTTTAACAGCTCTAAATATTCAGATAGGTCCTTATATTTTTATTATGCTTTGAGATGAAAAAGATTTATTATTAGGTTCGTTTTTTAAACATAGTTTAGTTATAAAGCATTTTTAGCATCTTGCAAAATAGTAAAAATAAACATAATCAATCAGAAAAAGACAACATGGCTTTAGTATTTAGGAATTGGTGTAAATGTAGAAAATGTACAAATGTAGTCAGCCCTCTTCTCTCTCTCTTCTCTACACACACACAATACACACACACACACACACACACACACACACCCCATCAATAAACAGCATGGATCCGAAAAGGTGAAAAAAGAGATTTTTTCTTAAATCCGTCATGATCATATTTTTGTTTTTTTTTTTGTTTTGTTTGTTTATTTTCTGGGGTGGTGAAAAAAAGAAAACGTGATGTTTCAGATACATAATAACAAATCTTATGCACATACAACTTTCACATTTATATTATTCACTACTCATTATTTGATTTTAATCTTCAGATCGTTACTCCAAAGGTAGCTGGGCAAATGTCATTATAGTTTTTGGATAATGAGGAAGTGGAAGTGTGGATGATTCATCATCTTGTCCAAGGACAATTCAATAATTAGAGATGGGATTAGAATTATATTTATCGACCAAGTTTCCTATCTTTCACTCAGTGTACTTTCCACTAGCTTGATGTTTCTCAAGCTTCAACCATTTGGATATCATTTTAGAAAATTTTGCCAGCCATGTACTATTATTTCATTTACAAAAAATTTTTCTTTAAATCAACATACCTTTGGGCTTAAGTCAATTAGTTTCAAAAGATAAACTAAGCTAACTAAAAAGCCATATTGCTTGGCATAAACAGGCTACTGTGAAATAGAGAACAAATCCATGTTATTAAATTGTACTAGAAAACGATTTGTTTACAGAAGGCTTTGACCCTCATGGTTGACTCTCTCTTAATTACAAATGAGGTTCGTAATTAAAATAGGTGTGAGAAACACACTAGCACCAGACAGTCTTTTTCCTGAGAAGACTCAGAATTGAGAAAGAATTAAGAACAACTTTCTTAATGATTTCTGGATCCTGCACATCTCTATTAACTCATGTTCCATGAGAGATAGATACATGTCCCATAGCTTGGGAGTTTCTGTGTTAACCCAGAGCTTCTCAAAGAGTGGGCAACAACACACGGCAGTCCTGTGAATAGAATTTGCCCAACATTCTGCACTCCTAGGTCTTTGATCAAGCTAAATAGCTATAAGCAACCAACCACCCTATTCCAGGGTACTGTACAGATTTTTTTCTTTTTCTCTAGGCAGCAGTGCACCAGTTTGTCCTGATTAAAATCCATTTCTAAATTCCCCAAGTGTAGAATGCATTGCAGCTTCTCAAAATGGTTTGCAATAAACACAAAGAGCTTAGTACATAAGGGATTTCCCAGCAAGCTATTTTCTGAATCCAAATTCAAACAGTAAGGCCAACTCCTTAATTTGTATTCACAGAGACAATAAAGCATTGGACAGTGTCATTCTTTAATTTGTATTCACAGAAAAAAATAGCATTGGGCAAGTGTTATTTATTAAGTAACTCTGTCCTTTGAAATGCAGTATTAGTTTTGAATATATTTGTTGACTTGACAATAAATTTTAATTTTTGCATAGAGTGAACTTTAGAATAATACATGTATTTATATTTTTACTTTCAATTTTATTTATATATCAGGTTTATGTAAATAGATGATGACTTTCAAAAGATTCTTGAACACTATGAACCAAAGAGCACTTTCCTATTAACTTTTCAGAAAAAAATTCTCATATGATCACTGCAATCTTAAAGAACTTTAAAAATCTTTTTTTTTTTTTTTAACTTAGTGAAATCTATGATGATTCAGCTCCAGAATGAATCTAAGGGGTCATCTTATCCAATCTGATCATTTAACAGATGGAAAAAAAACAGAAGTTAGAGGAGTGGGTATGACTTTCTCAAGGTTGCCCAGCTAATTAGTAACACACTAGAAATAGAACCCATGTCCTTTTATACCTGGTCCAGTGTTCTTACCACTTCATGACACTGCTGTTGCTTTTAAAATCCAATGAATAATAGACAGCAGTTTGTGGTCCAAAGGAATATTAGTACAGACACAAATAAATATCTCAGAACTCCTTGTTTTGTTCACTTTTGCTTATTTACCAATTAGCTTTAGCTACTCAGTTAAGGCTATGGGGGAAAAAAAAGTTCCTAGCCTTAGCCAGCATTTTACACGTAGTAACTGAATGAATACTCTGCAGTATACATATACTTTACAAAAGTATATGACAATTCACACACCCATTTTATTTAATTGACACCATAAGTAACTCACCCATTTTGGTCTGTTTCTATATTTTTCCATCTGTATTGGGATTTCTTGATTTATTACTTAGTTTTGTCAAAAAGTGGTGGAAAAGTTAGAAAAATACCTTCTACATTGTTAATGGGAACAGAGATAAGTCATTTCATTTAAGAATAAGTCATTTTTCCAAAATGACTGGACCTTTCTTGATTTTTTTTTTGTGTGTATGTAAACTGTCAAAATAAGATTTATTGACATTTGCTTTTTAACAGTTTAAAACAACTTCAGAACTTCATAACATTTCAAGGTAGCTGAGCAAATGGAGGATAAAAAGTCATTGCTCATATCTAAATCAAAGGTTATGTCTGGGGCTGCGTTTTTTGGATATGCATTATGGCTATTATATACATGTGATTCTGAGAAAGGTAGTAGAAAAAATTTGAAAACAATCTGATAACACTCAGGATTGGCAAAACTATATTGAAATATTCAGGAAGTAGTTGCTGGCATCAGATACTTTCGAGAAATATTTCTCAAGTTACTTGGAGTGGGGACCATTTTCAATCTGTCATGGACCAAGATTTGTAAAATATAATAAACAAAAATTAATAGAAAATAAAGTAAAATTTAAAAATATGCAAAATGCAAGTTTTAATTTTTTATGATTACATTCAAGAGACCAAAATTACATTGAGATTAAATGTTATGTTAATACAAAATTGTTATAAAAGGTTTTTTTATGCTTACTCTCAATTTCTGTGCTTATTACATTACAAACAAGTACCATTTGGTAGAACAAACTTTATCTATTTTAGGAAACTATATTCCTATTTTTTTCCACCAAAATATAATTCTCTATGGGTCTTATTGTTATTAATTTTTTGCTTATTTTATATACTATCAAGTGTTTTTTAATCACAAAATTATGTGTAGCCAATTTATAGTCATTTTTGAACTATTAGATGGGTTCAAAAATGGGTAAAGCCATTTCAAGATGAAATATCCTGAGTAGTGGTGACAAAACACAAACATGTGAGTATAATATTTAAAAATACATTAAAAGGGATGTTCATATAGACTGAAGATAATAATATTATTATCTTACATAGAGTGAGTTTTATGATATTCAATGTGTTTTAGTGTTATTTTCTTTCAAATGGTCCTTTATAATAACTCTATGAGGTAGAAAGGGCAGGAGTTATTATTTCTATTCTACAATTGAGAAGGTTGGTTCTGATATTGTAAAAGGGTTATCAAGGTCACACTGCTGGTAAGTAAATAAATGATATTATAAATAAATTTTTTTTTTGATTCTTGATCTAGTAGTCTTCATACTACACTATACCAATTTGAGATTGCCTATAAATATTGCTATTATTGGATATTACGTGTAGAAAAGAAAATCAGTGGGGAGACAAAGGAGCAATTGTTTTTTTGTTTTTTGTTTTTAATGGAATAGTCTATTTTAAATGTTTTAGCAATTTAAAAATTAATAATAATAAAAACTAAATGTTCTCTCTCATCTTGAAAACAGTAGCAGGGTGTTAGAGCCTCCTGTACTAACAAGCCGAAAGCCATCAAAGTTTTAAAACTAGTTTAACACTAACTTTGCACTAAGATGTTCTCACCCTTCTAGCAATATTGCCAGCATGTTTGACACATGGCTATGGAGTTAGAGCACCTTGAGATGAGACCTGGAATAAGCTTACCATTATAGAAATATTTGTTTAAGTATCATATATGTGTATGATGGTTAATTTCATCTGCCAACTTGACTAGGCCAAAGAGTGCCCAGACAGATGGTCAAACATTATTCTGGATGTAACTGTTTTCTGGATGAGTTAAACATCTGAATCAGTAGACCGAGTAAAGCTGATTGCCTTCTTTAATGTGAGCGGGCCTCACCTAATCAGTTGAAGGCATGTATAGACCAAAAAGTTGATCCTTTCCTGAGTTAAGAGAGAATTCCTCCTGCCTAATGGTGTGCAATCAGGGACTTTTTTTTCTGCCTTTGGACACAAACTGAAACATTGGCTCTTTCTGGGTCTCAGGCTTGCTGACTACAGATCTTAGGATTTGTCAGTCTCCATAATTGTATGAGCAGATTTCATAGAATAAATTAATGCATATATTTTTTTCTAAAGAATTCTAATACAATGTGTTAATTTTGTCGAATCTGTATTGTTATGAAAAAATGACACAGGTTCAGCTCTGACCTTCACACTAGGTCTACTGCATCCCCTAGCCACACAGTCATGGCCTTTGAAAATGAGAAGCACAATCTTCCCCTAAGATAGGTGATCCAGAAGCATACACTGAGGTAATGCATTAAAGAGTAAAGGGAAAAGTAAAGAAAGACTGCCAAGAGGCAGGCTTTCACCCCTAAATGATGCCTAATAAACATGTCCTCTGTCCCATTTTCTAAGCAGCGATGAGGGCTGCCCTGTGTTTTCAATTGCCTTCTCTCTCCACTAAAAAAGAGGGTGATTTCTCTTTCCCTAGTTTCTCGTGGTGATGGTTAGAGGAGGCTGCCTATCACTTTTTCCTCCCAAGGCACCTGTAAGAATGACTTCCTTAAAAAAATAAATAAATAAATAAGAACAATTTCCCTAAGAAACACACATTTTAAGAGAAGCATTTAATTATTTCAGATTGAACCTAAGCACAGCATTGGCAATTGGAGCGCATGACCTCAAGTTCAATCGGAGGGTTTAATTCTGGATAACAAACTCAGCAGAGGCCTGACTGTGAAAGCATATTCGGTGCTTGGGCCAACCTTAGCCACCAGTCATCTGTGCTGTTCTTTAAGGCTGGGATCAGCTTTTACTTCTAGATCAATCGCGTAGCCTCAAGTTGAGATGAGCAGTGAATGATTAAATGAGCCTCTTGAGTCTTTATGACTGAATTTGCATTACCTGTGGTCCTGGAACAGGTGGCCAGATTGGACTCCTGGCTTTCCTTGACTTCTCCCTCCACATGCACCTCATGAACTCGAGCTCAGTATCACCAGTTATCAGCCCTGATGTGATGGTTTCTCCTGTGAGAAAATGCTAAATTAACATTTTACAATATTGAGATCTCTCTATAGTTTTATTGTAATATATTACTATATCACAAATATGTATGGTCTTGTACTCAGGTCCTGACAGTCAAAAATGAGAACAGGAAACAAAACTATAGAGAACTACTCAATATTGTAAACAAATCGCACCACATTTTCTCAGTCTAATTCACTTCTCTGAAGGGCTTCTCCATAAATATCTATTTTATCAGCCTGCTGCGAACTCTCGGATAGAAAATTGTCACCTGATTTGTTGATAATGACCATGATTTTCCTTTCTACAACTGGAATTATGGAATGGCATAAATATAGTCATGAGTTTATTATGGTACGTTATTCGTTTCTTCTGGAATAATCACCACAACACATACAAGTAGAGAACAACAGATGCAGACCATTTTTGTATCTTCTGCCTAAAACATGACAGCTTAGACTTGCTGAGGCCACATGTATATCTGGCATACACACACAAATGGGTCACTGGGATGTGAAAGATGTTAAGGACATAGAGTTCCACTCAAGGGCAACCATTTCCATTATATTGTACCTAAATGACACCCCGAGAGCACAGCACAAATGATGACTCTTGGAATTGTGCAACAGAGCTCATGGGGCAAACCCTATGTCTCACGAAATTAGAGCAGCCTGATAAAATATGACACCCTGTTAAATTTGAATTTCCTATAAATAAAAATTTTTTGTATAAGTATGTCTCAAATATCACATGGGCTCTATTTATACTAATATAACCATTGCTACATAGGATTATTACAATCAAGTCACATAAATTATTTGTTGGACTTCATATGATTACCATTTTATAGTACGATATTATCTAATATTTATTTTAAGCTTACTATGTGCCAAGCACAATGCTTTAAAATTATTTAAATTAATTATTCCTTAAAACAACTCAAGGTAGATAGAATTAATGCCCTCATCTTACATGTAAGAAAGCAAGGTAATTGCCCAAAGTCACATAACTATTAACAAATGCAGCTAAAATTCAAATCACAATCTATCTGAATCATAGGCCTAAGATTTCAAACTCAGCACAGTATACTTAATGTTTGTCTCAACTTTTTCTGAGAGGTATAGATTCCTATGGGTGTTCAATGTATAAACCCACCAGGCAGCACAATCCACCTTTCTAAGAATGGAAATCATTTAATCACACTGAGGGAGTGATATAACAAAAGAAAGTCCAAAGTTAAGTCTTACTTACAAGGTTGGAGCAATAAAATGTCACAAGTTATTAAGAAAAATATACCTGGCTAGTTTTCTTCTAATGTCTATTACATAAGAATACATTTAAAAATGTATGTTTACTGTATAGAAAGTGAATATCCACAGCTCTGTACATAAAATGTTGCTCTTGCATTGTGGTTTTGCTTTAGTCTACTTTTATTTCTAAATTGTCCAATGTCAATTTCATGGAAAACCGGCTTTGTAAAGCCAAGCTTATTACACATGCTATTGAGGAACAGAAAACAGTCAGCTCTACACCAGTACTTTTTTAAAGAAAAATAAATTCGGCTGTGCTTTAGAATGTTGACAGTCTCTGTGAAGGATGGCACATCCTAGGTTTAAATCCTTGTCTTTCCAAAGAGAGCAGAATAGGCTGCAAAACATTTGGTGATCTATGATCCTTAACATTATTTTAGAGAAAATGTGTGTGTGTGTGTGTGTGTGTGAGTGTGTATCGCACAATAAAAAATGATTTATCAATGCAAGAATGCAGGGGGTGGCTGGGAGGAACCTGGCTAGGTGCTACTTCAGTGCCTCCATTTCTTATGTTAACATTATGACCCTGGCAGAGAAACTTCAAAGAGGAGGTACAACAGTGGGTTAAGTGTTCGAATGAGGTAAACCATTTTGTCTTTTAAAACAGTGACTTCTATAATCATCATCAGCTTTTATTTAGCACATATATGAAGTATAATTTTCTTAAAACTCATAAGTGGGAAAGAGATAAGTTTTATTTGTAATGTAGTCCAATGATGAGTTAAATGGTTTCACCAAGACTGCCTAGAAGATCAATGAAAACGGAATGCATACATCTGTTTTCTGCTCAGTTCTATCTCTAGAAAACCTGTGGCTTAGTAAGCTGGTACACTTGAAAAATTGAAGGCACTTAGAGTCACAACACTAATCCAAGTCCAAATCACTTGTTGATTTACATATCTTGACTCAAGGCACTTTACTAAATAGATCATCCACTTATTTTTGACATCCACTTATTTATTAAATGGATCATCCACATATTTTTGATCATTCACTTATTTATTCACTCACTAAACATTTAATGTTCCAGTATATGCCAGCCATTGAGCTAAATCCTAAGGACACAAACAGGATAGGCCAATGATTCTTGCCTGCCTTAGAGAGTTGAGCCTAGTGGAGAGTTTACAACTAAATTTCAATAATAAAGAACTATTTTTCTTTAGCTAACTCATTAGTACAGCCAAGAATGTAAACATCTGCCATGCTCTTCTAACCTATCACTTGAAATTCTAGTTCTCTCAAAATCGTGATTAGACTATCTAAATTATTTCTACGTGGTGTCTCAGCTACATGATGAACATAAAAAAATAATTCTTGAAATATAAAATCTCCCGGAATATGTTAAGCCCTAAGATAACCAAACATTTCAGTTTGAGCTCAACTATTTATATATTTTAATTTCAATAAAATAATTTCATTCATAAACCTCCAAAAAACATTGGGTGGGAATAATCTGTGAACAGATAATGACATGGTGACTCTGACATTAATCAGTTAGTTCTGTAGCATTAACTAGTTATTAACATTTCTCAGCAAATTTTCTGAACTTTAAAATAAAAATATCAATACTAATAACCTCGGAGTGTTATTGTGAGGTTTCAATGATATAATAAACTAAAAATTTAGTAGCATGCCACATATATAGGAGCTTAGTAACCCACTATTATTTCTGTAATTATTATTAAATTATAGAAAAAGAGAAAATTAGGATATTTCAAGACGATGGTTCCTAATTAAAAGTGAGTTGTGTTCATAAAAAAAAATATTGCTATTTAGAATCTGTTCCACTGAGTTCCTCATAGGTATAGACTTAGTCACTATTATATTAAACTATGTGAAAATGCACATATTAAGCTGATGATGAGATCCTTAAAATGTAGCCACTATATGAGTAAGAGAATCTAGAAATATACCATGGAGGTAGAGGGAAGAGAATACTGTTCCTATCACTCATGAGCTAAAAAGATTAATGATTTATTACTGGGCTCATTAATCAAAACCATGTGGCTTTTTTTTTTTTTTTTTTTGGAGCAATTCAACTGTTCAAGTCAATTAGCCCAGCAAAGCTATTACACCAAAGAAGCTACAATGTTATTCAGACTTCCTTGGGAGTATTTAGAGTATAAAATAAATGCTATTATTCAGAAGATACCAAATTGCTAAGCTTCTTAAATTCATACAATTGGGAACCTGCAGTACATTAAAATGCTGAAACTCATTAAGAGTCTTTTTTTTCCCCCAGCTTTAGAATCATTGGCATTCTCAGCCCAGTTAAGAACAATAAAACGCTCCCAGCTTCCAAGGAGAAAGTGGCTTGTGTTCCTTCGGCTCCACTTCAATGAATCACTGAGGCAGAACTGGCACCTAACCTTTGAGACAACGGCAGCATCTGCTGGATTACCCTAATACCTGAATAGGACTGCAAAATTAGCTAATATGCTATGCTAAAGAGAGAAAAGAGTAGCTAGTTTATATCCATCATTTATTGTTCCCTTGTTACAATTCTATTCAAAATTGGAGCGTAAATATACAATTAGTAATGACTTTAACCCATAAAATAAGAATCTATGTGTCTCTTCTAATATAAGCAAATCACTAAATAAATGACAAATTCCTTAAAGTAAAATGCAACCTAATAAATGTAGAAAGAATGTTGGAATTGCAAAGCACCACTTGGCAACCATAATAGTAATAATGGGGTAAGGCAGTTGATACTATATTTGAGTAATGTACAGTTCAGTGATTCTGAATCTTGCCCCCTCAAGGGACACATGGCAGTACATGGAAACATTTTTGTTTGTCACAACCACAGTGAGGGGGCTGCTACTGGCATCCCATAACATACAGAAAGCTGCCTACAAGAAAGAATTATCTGTGAAAGAAGGCATCTGTCATGCCATGTTGAGATACCCTGGTATCAACCCCTTTAAAGAAGAAAAAAAATATATGCTATCATATACTTATTACTATATATCATTATACATTATATATTTTATATAAGTATACATAGTAGACTCCCAGTGTTGACTTGGTTATTTTTATTAAAGAGAACTTAAATATGTTCATTTAATTATGAGACATAAATGTCTCTGTTTGTAGCTTGAATGCAGCTATTTAACGAAATACACTTTAAACTTGCATAAAAGCAAAGTTGCATAACCAATACAATTTAATTAAAACATTAATTTAATATCATGGATGATGCTGTTATGCCAAATCTAAATTGCCATTTGCAATGTGACTATGCTACAGACTGCTGCAGTACCAAATATTTTTGAAATTCATGGGCTATATTCTTTTTGCCTCATGACATTCTGATTCTTCCACCAATTTTATCTATTTGAATTACTGTGAAACCTTCATCTAAGCATAGCTTATGAGTCTAACAGCATTCATGTGGCTTAAAAGCATCATTTACTGATTAGGTCTACCTCATTCTTTCTTCATTAGCCCCACACAGAGACAATAGGTCTCCACGGCACTATGTGATTATAGACATAAATACAGACTGGTCAACCAGATGACCTCAGATACGCTTTAATCCATTTTTTAAGGCTGTCATAAAACGAAAAGCCCCAAATTTATAAATTCTCATCGAGAACTCATGAATCCTTAAAAATTATTTCTACAGACTCCAGAGAAAAAGATGCCGGTACAATAAAAAATCACCAGGGAGTTCCACGGCTGATCTGGTTTTAAATTCAGAAGCACTTATATATTAGCTACATATAAGTTTATATATATGGAGATTGTATATATATATATATATATATATATATATATGTATATAGGTATATATGTATATATGTGTCTATGTATATATGTGTGTGTATATATATGTGCATACACAAATACATACAAACTCTATAATTCTGGACTAGTGAGCTCATCTCCTTGATTCTTTGTTTTCTTATTATTTAAAAGAAGGCTACTGCTACCATAGAGTTACTGCAAGGATTAAATGGACATTTTATAGATGTAAATATCTATGTTTTTTCCTCTTACATTTTAAGCTAGGTGCCTGCCTATATTTTCTTCTTAAGTAAATTAGAAACAAAATAAAATTAAGCACTCGAGGGAATAGGTAACTGTATCAAGTTTGGAAGCTTACATTAAAAAAGCACTAAATCGAATTGTGAATATTTACAGGTAACGGTGTTTAATTTATTACCTATTCTGTGAAAACTACCTGTTTAGCATAGAGGAAATCAAAAATCAAAGAAGACAAGTAGGAGGGGCAGTGATGACAGAACTCACGGGCCCTTTTATTTTTTCTTTCCATCTCCATTTCCCGTGAACTTTTAAAAACTGCCAAATTGAGACAATGATTAAATATGATAAAATTTACATAACGAAAAAAATGATGAATTTCAGATGAACTGAAAAGAAAAACACTATAAAGTTCACAGAATTCAAAAATGTTTTCCAGGAAGGTAGAAAATCCAAATTCCTCAGGCAAGAAAAAGCTTCCTGGGCACAGAAAAGCCAGTGGGACACAGTGAGCTAGGAAACAGTGGCATGAAATGACATTGCAAAGGCACACAGGGACCAGGACATAGAGGGCATCGTAGGCCATACTGGGCCTACACGATGGGACCTGAGATTAGTTCTTATGTGCAGAGGGAAGGCATTGAAGAGGTTAAGTGTGGAAAATCATGATCTGATTTTCTGAGAAAATAAATTTGTTTATAAGAGAACGGAGAGCTAAGAAATGGGGCAGGGTTCCCGTTAGCTGAGAAAATGTTGCAGTAGGTCAGAACAGTGATTATGGAAATAACAGTGGAGACGGTGGCAGTGAAAAGTGGATTAAAATTTTGTTTTCAGATAGATTCTACAGACTTTCTCATGGCTGGGATGTGAAGAATTCGAAAAAGTAAGGTGCAAGGATAATCTCAGGGTTTTGACATGTGCATCTTCACCCACATAATTACTTTTAATCGTGATGGAAGACATGGAGGGTTACATTTGTAGAGAGACATCTACAACTCTCTTTCGGATATTTGAAGTTTGACATAATCATTAGACATCTAGGTTTGTGATCTGACTCATTTAGTTTCAACTAATAAGAGTAGCGATCATGTTTACTGTAAATACTTGGGAATCTTGACATATCCTAAATCCAGCTTTTAAGGCTAGCTTGGCCAAACACATTCATAGAACTAAGCAGACAAAAAGCATATTCTGTTTGCAAACAAAGGAATGTACAGATTGGTCCATAAAATATTGTATTAAGAACCAAGACACCTGAATGATAACCATGTCCAATATTTTCTCAAGAAAGAAAAGACTTGTCCAAGTTCTCAAAGCAAGTCTGTAGCTGGAAATTACATTATCCCAGCATGTTGGACTCTGGTTCAATATGTCTATCAATATGTCTACCTTATGAAAACTTCCAGACTCTTACAAAGAATATTTTCACAATGTACAAGTTTCCTTCACATTATTTGGTTGTAGGACCTTGAACTAAAAGCATGATTTGGTCCCACCTAGACCTGCTAAATCAGATCTCTATTTTAACAAGAGCTACAGGTGATTCATGTGTATGTAAGAGTTTGATATACATTGTTTTACAAGTTAAATTGCTCTTGGTTTTAGGGAGGATTATTAAGCATACCCCTAGGTTCACATAGTATAATGACAAAAACTGGCATTGTTCTCACTCAAAAGATTAACTAGCACACTCTTATTCAGAGAGGAATGCTGTCATTAAGAATAAACAGTGTGTGTGCATGCACTGACTTGGAAATGTATCCAAGATACACTGCTGCATTTTTTAAAAAGCTAGTTGAAGAATACCATGTAGGACGGTATTACTGATGATGCTCGGTGCTTGCAGTGTACATGCCCTTGAACCATCTGATTACAACACAAGCATCGTGAGCAGTCACAGGCATTGTTGCTAGTCCCATAGAAGCACATAAAGGGGATCCTTTCACTCTTCCTTTTCCAAAGATTGCTCATCTGTGCACAGGCATAGCCCAAGGTATAGGAGGGTTAGTTAACACCTCAGGGGAAAACTTCAACCAATAGAGTATAGAAGATGGAGAATAAATTCTCCAGCATCCTTGACTGAGGTGCATTCCACATGGTTCCTCAGAGGTTCCCCAGCAGAACTGAGCTCCAATCACTCACAGCCAAAAGCTGCTTAAAAGAACATCCTTTTTGGACTTTTCTCCCATCTGTACGTTTCCCTCACTTCTTTACTTCTATTTTCCGGGATCACTTCCCCAATAAATTAAGCACACTCAAATATTTGTCTCAGAGTCTATTTTGGGTGGGAAAAAAACTAATGCTATTTTTAAAAAGTGTATATAATACAGGTATGTGATATATACAAGTATATAGACTTGAACCCATGCATGTATGTACATGAAGCTAGAAGGGAAGATTTATATACAAAAATGACAGTGTTGGTCTCTGGGGCGGATTTACACGGGACTTCTACTTCAGACAGTTCTGTATTATTATCATTGTCATTTTACATTGAATGTTATTTTTATCAACTAAAAAAAGGGAAAAACTAAAAACACTGTCTACCTGTCAGTGTACACTACACTAAAGACAGAGCGGCAAATGTCAGTTCATACGAAATTACATAATAAGAACTCTTGTTTATGATTATTCCTCTGTGGCTTCCATTTCACATGAGAATCTGACGGGTAATGACAATGGGTCCCTTCAAAAGGGTGGCCTGCCATGATTTTTATGATTTTTCCCTCCAAGAAATGCAAAATGCCTGTGACAAACTGTGAAGTCAAGGATCCAGAAAAGCCACAGGGCATAACGAAGAGATCTAAACAGGTTACTAGCAACTTGCAATGCAGCTAAATCTTTTTCTCTTTCTCCTTTTTTGCTTCTCCTCCTTCATTTTGAAGTCTGCACTGGAATCACCGAGTCTGAAGTTTATCATTCAGGAGATGAGCGAGAGAATTCTAAGAGTTCAAGCCCCACTCTTCTGTGTGGGTCAGTGACCTCATTACCGTATACACTGAAGAATGGTGCTTTTACAGAAATGGTCAAAGATTTTTAAGAATCAGAAATTTAGTAATTCTGATGTAAACAATACCAACCCATATAGATTGAAAAAAAAAAAACAAAACTGGAATTCACGATTCTTGTCATAATTTTCATTTGAATACTATGATTTCACAATTCCTATTTCAGAAATACTTGGGGTGAGGACAGGGACAGAAGAGAAAGAAAGGAAGAGAGGAGAGTGTCGTAACTATAGGAATGACTGTATGAGCTTAATACTCTTTACAGCTGGGGAAAAGGTCCTTGACTAGAAGTGAGGAGAAAGTGTGTGGCAAAAACAAAACCAAACGAAAAGTATAGTAATATCAAAAGAACAGTGTGAATAAGGAGCAACAAGCAATGACAGTAGCCATGACTGCTTCTTATTAAGCACCTACTAGGTGTTGAGCACTGTGCCTTGCATTTTCCCCAGTGCTTATATTTAGCCTATGGTGGGTATTACTGTCACTGCTATTTTTCAAATGAGAAAAATGGAAGCTCCTGATAAAATAAAGTACTGACCTAAAATCACGTGGCTGCCAGTCAAGATTCAAACCCAGACCAGTGACTGCAGAGTCCAAGCTTTTAAATGATGCCAGACTACCACCAATAGCATAATATGTGCCATCTCAAAATCTAAAATGATATGCATTACAATCAAATGCTATAGCTGAAATTTAAAAAAAAAAACAATGTAGTATATATGTGATAGGTGATAGACAGACAGACTGACAGGTAGACAGATAAACTTCTTAATTTACTTCTAATTGCCATAAAGGTGATTTACCAAGAAAGAAAGAAATTAGTATATACTGATCTAGACTCCATTAACGAAGCTTCAGCAAACCAGAATATACCAGGATATGTGGGACAAAAAAATTAATATGAAAGCAACATGTAGATTTTTTGGCCTGCTACTATCAGAGAGTACTTCAAAGCAAAACTAGAAACAAATAAATATCCTACACAGTGAGAAAGTTTAATTACTATACTTCCACAGGATGAGAAATCTTGTGGTTATTAAAGTGACTCTTATAGAAAGTTTTGATTAAAAAAATCAATGTTATAAAGTTATATGTGAAAAGAAGGAAAAAATTGTGTTAGCACATACACATTTGTACAGAGAAGAACTTGAAAGGAACACGTCACTTGTGGTTATGGTTATCTGTGGCAGTGGTATCAAGAATACACCTTTTCTTCTTTCCTACCTGTGGTTTCAATGTTTTTAAAATAAAAAAGATAAGACTTGTTGCATTGCCAAAATAATAAACAGTATAAATTCAGAGTTTAATTTGCATTTTGTTTGCTTTTAAAAAGCTGTAGGAGTCCTTTGCTTTTTAATAGAGCAACAAGTGAATATTTTGGCCCAGTTATCTCTGCCCAGATATCTTAACTCTAGTAGCCGTGTGAGTATATCTAGAGTATACATTTCCAGAAGCAGAATTACTATATCAAAGAGAATACAGATTTAGTACGTTTACGTATTCCCCCAAATTTGTACCAAATACCTCCACCAACAATATATAAAAGTTCCATTTCCTTCACACACCTACTAGAGCAGTATGACCCATCTTTTAAAATTTTTGCAACCTATGGCTGAGTTTAAAGTCCACTTATGCCCTCTGTTCTTAGAGCCTTTGAAATTCAAACATTATATTCAGGATGCTTTCCTGTTTCCCTCCTTCCCTCCTTCCCTCCTTCCCTCCTTCCTCCTTCTTCCTCCTTCCTCCTTCCTCCTTCCCTCCTTCCTCCTTCCTCCTTCCCTCCTTCCTCTACTCCTTCCCCTCCTTCCCTCCTTCCCTCCCTTCCCTCCTTCCCCTTCCTCCTTCCTCCTTCCTCCTTCCTCCTTCCCTCCTTCCCTCCTTTCACTCCTTCCCTCCTTCCTCCTTCCCACTCCTTCCTTCCTTCCTTCCTTCCTTCCTTCCTTCCTTCCTTCCTTCCTTCCTTCTTTCCTTCCTTTCTTGCTTTCTTGCTTTCTTCACTTCCTAGGAATAATAAGACAGAATGAAAGATAAAAAAGCATCTAAAGGTAACCAGACTGGTTTAGGTTTTGTGTAGGCCAAATGAATATACACGGAAGAAATATGCACAAATATGATAAAGCATTTCAGGCACTAAATTGAACAATTACAATGCCCCAGCAGGTAGTATACCCCTGAAGAAATGATTTGTTACCACAGAACTGGCCCATATTTTCACCTCTGACCTTGAGACTATTTTTTTTTTTTAATTTCTGTTACTAAATCTTTGAAATGAAACTAACAATAGAAACAGCCACCCAATGGGCAATGAGGATTTCAGTAGTTGCACATCCAACATGCAGGGAGATTCTCCAAGGAAAGATGCTGTCAACGCAAGTCACTATTAAAATGTGTGCTTAGTCACATGATTGAAAGAGGATAAGCACTGACTCCAAAGAAGTCAGAGCAGGTAGTCTTATAACTTTAGAAAGATCTGCTTGGCTTAACCTATAGGTAGAAATTTTGGAGAAGCATGGGAAGGTAGAGTTGTAAAAAGACAGTGTGGCATACAGAGTGAAGAGCACAGGACTCAAATTATAAAAACTCATTTAACCTGACCGGTTCCTTAGCCTCTCTAAATCTTGCTTTTCTTAGCCATAAATGAAGTTGCCTATACCAATATCACAGGGCTGCTAGGAAAATTAGTTGAGGGCATTTATGAAATGCCCAGCACAGTGTTAGGTATATGTGGTCACCTTTCATCCAGCCCCTGAATTTCACATAGGTTCATTAAGAAAAAAAACCTTGCTTAACTGGAGGACATTATTTTACATTTCACGAAGGCAGGGAAATCATCTTCCAGAAACCATTCTTAAAACCAAAGTTTCAAACAAAACCACAAATTGGGCAGAGGTGGGGATGGTGCACACAGATGAATAGAATTATCCTGAAGAAGTTGCTACTCATTTCTTTTCTCCCAAAATTAAAACAATTCTCTATTATCTATTTGATGAAGCAACACAAGATCTCATTGTGCTTGGTAACATGGAAAGTATACAACACGCTACTCAAATAATAAGACTGAGGTCCAGAAAGAAAGATTTGCCTCAAGGCCTATAACTGCTGTTATATTCATCATGGGCCAAGTTTCAAAAAAGAGCCCATTTGATGTTGCCCCCATTTCTTCAGTGCATGCATGTACATGCCCAAATATCTAAACTTTTCTACAACCTAATCCTACCTTACATGTTAAATGAGAAAAAAAAAATTAAAGTAACTTGTTACATACAGCTGATCTTTGTGCTTCTAGGAAGAAGAAAGCTGAATATTTACTCTCATCTAAATCTTATGTTCCCTCACCTATATGTGATCCCTACCAGGTTATTTGATCAAATCTCATGTTTAAATTCCCTCTGTAAGCTGTATCTCCAATCCTGTTTTTTTCTTTTGGTCTCCAGACTCATATACCCAACTGGGTGCTCAACATTTCTACTAGAATATCTCATAGACACTGTCTCCGGCCCCAACTTACTTCTTCCCGGTCCTCTCCATCTTATAAATGGTAACTTTCCCATGGCTCAGGCCACGAAACTTAAAGGCATCCTTGATTCCTCTCTTTCATTTTACCTTTTACATTCAGTCACTATATCCTGTTAACTCTACCTTCAAAATCATTCAGAATTCAGTGACTTCTTCAAATCTCTATTAGCGTCTCCTGGTCCGGTCCCCGTCATCTCTGACCTGGGTTATTACCATAGCCTCCTAATGGGTCTTCCTGCTTCCATCCTTGCTCACTTTATAGTACTGCCTCAACTCAGCAGATCAGCAGATTAAGTAATCTTTACAAGACTATAAATTTGGTTATATCACTCTCCTGCTTAAAAATCTGAATGGCTTCTCATCTCACTCAGAATAAAAGCAAATGCCCATAAAATGACCAACAAGCCCTGCCCTGTTCTGTTTTCACTGACTCTTGCTCACTCTGCTCTAGCCACTCAGCCTTCCTTGTTATTCATCAAACACTCTGGGCGTTTTTATGCCTCAGGGCTTCTGTACTTGACGTCCCCTTTGCTTAGAATCACTTTTTTTCTAGAAAATCACATGGTTCTCTCCCTCAGTTTCTTCATATCTTTGTAGAAATGCCAGAGAGGTCACCCCTTACTACTCTATTTAAAATTGTACATATCTACCTTTACCTCAATCCCTCTACAGGCCTCTTCTTTCTCCAAAACAGTATAACATAGTATGATTTAGTGTATTTTTTAAAATTTTGTTATCTTACTCCCCATGGGAGTGCAGGCTTCACAGAGTAGGGTATTTTTTTGTATTGTTCATTCATATGGCCCCAGCTCCTAGATTAGATCCTGACACACAGCAGATAGTCAATAAATATTTGTTGAATGAATGAATGAATGAATGAATGAATAGATTTTTAGCAAAGTTTTTGAGCATGCTTGGAAGATGCAAGGATATTGCATATGAACATGCAATAAAGTAGGAAGTATTTTCTTATTGATGTGTATGGCCAGCATGTTTAAAGAGAATGTGAATTGCAGAGGCGGCAGCTAGAGAATTTTCCTAGGTCAGAACCTAAAAAAGGTACAAGTATGGTGATATCCTGATTTTTCTTATGGTGTAGAAATGACCAGTCTCTTATGTAAAGAGAATCCAGCATAGGATGTGGCCCTGTAGGCATGTGGCATACTCACAGAATTAGAAAAAAAATTTCTGGGGATTAGGCTGCCTGTAGGCTTCCATCACAGAGTCTTCTCTTCGACTCTAGAGATATTATGCCAGGTAGCTTAGGAAAATACCACATTATACCGTACATTTCTCTTCAGTACAAAGCAATGTATTTTAACATCTCATGAGGGTTTAATTATTCTTATAAGAGGTAGAAAGTAGACACTCAGAACCAAGAGACAGTGAAAGATTCTTCAAAGGCATGGAAGTGAATATTAACTGAAGAAAGAGAAAGAGAAGAAATACCAAGCAATAGATAACTTTTCTAAAGTCTGATTTTACCAGGAATTTGTCATTTGTGGCACAAAGGGGTTTGCTTGATTCACAATAGTTAATAAAAGCTCAATACTCAATATAACCTAATAGATATTTGTAATAGCAATCAGTCACCAGGAAGGTCATAAATACTACTATTGCCAAAATCACATCATCACAGAGAAAATTAGGGCTGACTTTAAATCTTCTTTTGTGAAAACAGAAAGCAACTCTTTCTCTTAGATAATGACCCCTAAAAGAAATTAAAGGGGAAATTTCTAATTCTCTAAGCTGTAGGCTTTACTTTGAGGGAAAATATTCTTTTATCATATTTAAGCATATAAAAGAAGAAAAAGGAAAAGCAAAGTGATCATCCAAGAACTCCGTTATTTACAAGTCACCCAAAGATATAATTTTTAATGTCTTAAATACTTACGCTAGTATTCACTTTCACATTGGTAAATAATGTATTTGATTTGCTTTGTTATTTTCTTTTTCTTTAGTAATTAGAGTTGAGCCAGATACTTGTTCATTCACAAAAGGCAATATCCAATCCTTATTAGGAACCTTTCCAAAGTTTACAAAAACCCATCCTATTTATTAGGGTAAGCCAGGGTAGACCAAAGATTAGAGCCTGCATATGGAGCCATGGGAAGGGAATGACCCTTGGCGGAGAGGACTGGAATTTGGCCTGGCTTTTGCCACAACTTATTCTGAGACCCTGGCTTGGTCATTTGACCCCTTTTGGCTCTGGAGTTTCTGCATCTGTTTGAAATGGTTGTATTAGGTGGTCTCTAAGGTCTCTTTCAGTTCCAAATTCCATGACCGTATTCATGAGGCAACCTCTTAGGCCATGCTCCAAGTTCCTCCAAGGCCAGGAACATGACCAGCTATACACACTCAGGCCAAATCCACAGACCCCAAACAGCAAAACTCTTCCCAAACATGTTTGGGACAACTCAGAGAGCCAACAAATGTGGAGAAAACCATTTCCAGGAATAATCTAAGAGATACATTCAACAATGGGCCAAAATTATATACTCACTTAATAGAGGTGGAGTTATGAATCTAATCCAGCTACAAAAAAACAGGAAGGGTGACACTAAGCTTTGGACAGGGTTACAATGGGGAATAGTTCTATGTAAAACTGGCTGCTATCAGAGCTAATAGGCTGAGAAAGATGATCCAATATTTGGGAACAGTTATGGAAAAGTTTAGGGCTTAAGGTTTCTAGGTCTTGTGTATCTTAGCTATATCCGTGTTAAAAATGTTGTACTGAAATACAACATTTTAGGGGAAAAAATGAAAATATAAGGGGGAAATAATTATTTATATATTTTAGAACACTTTAAAAACTTTACAGAAAATGCATATAATAATCACTGCTGTTTATAAGAATGAAAAGCTTTAGATCACGTTACTAGGCAAAAGCACAGCTCAAAATCCTGCTTTTCAGATACCATCTTATATTGACCTTACATTTTTTTAAATAACATTTTGCTGTTTTCAAGGAAGAGATGAGAACAATATTTTCTTTAGAAGAAGTAAATCTCTTATATTTCTGAATGTCCTGAGGTTAAGAATGTTAACAGCTCATGGATGAATTCATTAGAGCAATTTATAATCAATCAATCAGCTCCTAGAACTCATATTGCTTGTCTCTTTTCCCACAAGAAAATAAACATCATGAAAGTGGACACGATGTCTATTTTCTTTATTTATATACTCAATGCCTGACACATAGTAGGTGCTCAAATATTTTTTGATGAATAAACTAATGTGTCTTGTCATATATAATAATGGTTGTATAAACAATTGTTCATACAGAAAAATAGAGAAATTAAAGTATTCCCATAAGGCCTAGCATTAATTCAGCACTGAGTAATTAAAATATACAGAGAGCAGCCCAATACTTCTTAGAAGGCCCCAAAGAAAACAGTAACTTCTTAAACTCAATCCTAGAAGTTCTAAAAAAAATGGTGACATGCATGTTCTGAAGTTTAAGCTGGATGAAGAGAATTCACTGAAATGAGACAGATTATGGTTTCCACCTCTGAGCTAATACATTATGTTTTCACTGGGAGTTGATTTTATTCCTTTTGATGACACAGAACTGTTACCCACTAGTGTTCAGCGTTTCAGAAAGAATATGGATACCAGAGTCAGGCTGTCTGAATCTGAATACTATGTCTGCTACTTTCTATCTGTGTGACCTTTGGTGACTTACTTAAACTTTCGGAGTCTTAGCTTCTCATATGTTTAAAGTGAGTGTCCTCACAGAACTTCTGGAGAAACAGAGAATAAATGTAGAAGCACTCATATAGTGCCTGAACAAAAAATATATGCAATGAAATTTAGCTCTTATCATTAAGATATTATTTACTTTTCATTAATTAAATTTAGTTTTCCTAATAAATATCTTATTTCAATGAAAAATAAAAGTCCACATAAATTTATAGAGCTTGAGTTCTTTTTTATTCACTAGTCTGAAAAGAGAAATAGATAAAAACTTCCAATGGCGGAAAGGTGAACTTTTAAAATGAAAATGGCTTAGGGGAGTGAGTGGGGGCCTTGCCTTGTGGGGACAGCATTGGCCGTGGAGATGGCTGGCTTGTATAAACCATATACACTGCCATGAAAAAGTAAATAATAAAATAAAATAAAAATGGCTTGAAGAGTTGCTTCTTTGTTGAAAATGTTCATACATGTAACAACCAAGTTCGAATGGGTGATGGAAATTTCTCACAGGTATCATCTCCTTCCATTTTACTTGCAATTGCTAAGGAAATTATGAATGCAATTTGAAAAATGGCAACTTGTCTGTCCCTAAGTGTCTTTAAACTATCCCTTCATTCAATTGACCCCATGTTCATTCTCCTGCTTTTTAGTATTCTCTGTGATTAAAAAAATACCAAAAATGTGAGTTTTATGTAAGGTAATGTTTTATTGTTATGATTATATATGATTATAGCTTTCTTAGAGAAGTAGTCAAATGTAAAGATAGTCTTTTTTCAATTATCTTCAGGCATTTTTTTAAAATTATATTTTTAAATATGTATTACGTAAGGCATTTGTAGTCAATGTAAGATAAAAGTACTTAGGGAAAAACATAAATGATTCTGGATAATTCATTGTTTTAGTTTATCTTGGCCACCACTGCTCTCTCCACTGTAGATAATTGAATTGGCAGCATCAGTGAGTACTGATAATGAAGGCAGTAATTCTTTAAAATCTTAAATCAAGACGGTAGACTTTTTTAAAAGGCAAAAATTCATTGGTCCGTGCACATAACTCAAAAACTGTAAAAAGTTCTGCATACACTAAAGACAATATACATCTCACAAAACAGAATATTGTCTTTTGATTTCTTCCAATCCCATCAGGAGCTGACAGTTGATCCTAGATGTAAAGTTAAAGGTCTGGAAACTTTCTTCAAGTCATATACATAACATTTCTATTTTAATGTTAGCTAAAAAGTTGTTTACATTGCTAGCAAGACCTATCAAACATAAAACAGGATTACAATTCTACAATGTCACTTGCAGTGGTAATTGCAAACAAGAAAAGAATTCTGAATGTGTCTGGTTACTTGTTAGCCGTAGGTTGTGTTCTCGGGGAAGCTGACCCTGCAATGGAGTTTAGTGTGCATCATGTGTGTTAAAGAGAGGCTTTGGGATTATCACCTGTGAAAGTGAATGTGAGGAAGCAGGACTGGACAGAGGGAGAAACTGAGCTGTGATGCAGGCCTGACTTGGCTCCCTAGTGGGAACTTTAGAGCTAGAATGGTCCTTAGTTGTTCTGCACTGGGTTGATTAGTTCTACCACACTGATTAGGTCTTGGATGTGGTCCATCCCAAGTAAGGCATGACCTCAGGCCAAGTGGCTCTCTGAAGCCGAGATAATACCTGTTGGGAGCTGACATCTGAAGGCTGTCTATCAACAAACCTACCAATAGTTGGGGCAACAAGTTTGTCACTGGAGTGACATGTGGATGGCATGTCACAGTGTCATGACGCCCTTTAATACTTCCCAGGTTGCTTAACTCTCTTATGATTCCTGATAGGTGTGGGAGACACCGGTGTAGAGACCCAACCCACAGTCTGTTTTCCACCAGCGGTAACTGGCTTGGATCCACCTCACCACTGAAGGAACAGTGACCATTGCTAGAATCATCACAGTCCCCTGAGACTTCTTTTGACATCTTAGTGGGAGTATCAAATCCAGACAATAACAATAAAGAAGAAATTAAATTTATACAGCTTTATTTTAATACGTTAGCAAGGAAAATGAATCACTTCTTAGAAAATTTAATTCCAACTCTGTAGGGATTATACGATTTATTATTTTATTTTTCTCCAATGGAACACCTGTAGCAATCAATAATTTGAGGAAATTTTTAATATCCTTGTCTACATTTTGAGCCCAAAATAGCTATGCCTCTGAAGTGGTAGCTACATTATTTCTTGAGATTTAGGTCACTGACTATTTAATAACATAATCAGCAGGCTTTAAAACTTTCCATCTGATATTTCAATGAAAAATAGAGATAATCAGTACTGAAGGTCATCTTCAATCTATCATCTTGCCTCTTGAATTCTAAAAGAAGGTCACTTTGGAAATTGACCTCCTCTTATGTAAAGTACCATCTAAAAGTGTCAAGTGTTAAAGAATTAAAAACAAAAGCAGCATACATTGCTGTCAATCAGTAGGGACTTTGTTCTGCTCTTTATTGCAAAAGGCATGATGCTCTCTAAATGGAAGGAGCAATCAGCCCATGTCAGGCCTGCCACCAGGAACATTTGACATTGTCACACTGGAGGGCCATCCTATAGACTGGACCAACCACTTACTGTTCAATGGGACTTAACAATAAAACACACCACAATAAAAGTGTCGGCCAAAAGCATCGTGGCATATAACTATAAGCTGTCTTATATTTTATAGGCTCTCTAAAATAAAAAACCTTGACCTGTTTTTTCTCAAATGGGCTTACTGGCACTTGACAGTTTTTCCATTCCTACTTTTGTTTGGCAAGAAACACAGTAAGAAATTGTCCCATGGCAGAGAGAAATGGCAGGGGGCCAAAAAACAAAAGTGTCTTTGATTTCTGTAAACATGAACTGTGTCTAGTTTGGCCTTATGTGGGATTGAAGGAATAGACAAAGAAAAAGCAAGGCATACTTTTTTCTTATGGGGGAAAAAAAAATCAGCTGTGTGTGTGTGTGTGTGCGTGTGTGTGTGTAAAAGGCTGATTTAATGGTTTCCTTGTTAGTTGTTTTTCTTTTGTTTTTACAGTAAGGACAGTGATCATGAATCCATTGCTATACTTATAAAAAAACATTTAACATTAAACTGTATTTCCTAAATAAACAGGTCCAGAAAAGATGGCTCTTAGAAAAAAGTTACGGGGATGCCATTAATCTCTGATATTATATTTAAATATTCTAGCTATGAGGATGAATATGTTTATTGACTCAATCAGCAAAATCTACCTAGGCATAAAAGTAGACTCTGGCTTATTTCATACAGCTTACTTCATTTCTTGCAATAATACTTTTTTTAAAAGCGAAACTAGGCATTGCAATACTTTGTTTAAAATACACATGATAAAACTTCATACTTTATGGTTATTTGGGGGAAAAAACGTTAATGTAGAGAAACATTTTCCAGATGTGAAAAAGTTACCTTCATGGAAGACATTAATCAAGCAGTTCTTATAAGTCTCTTAGATTTTTCAAGCCATACAAAGGCAGAGACAATTCATATAATATACCTCAATTGAATTTAAAAGTACATAACATACTCCTCACCATTTGTTTGCCTTCATAAAAAGATCCAACAGTGACCTCTCTGAGGACTCAGGATTATGTCAAGAGTAAATAAACAGCAAACCAGTTTTGGAAAAGCCTGTATTTCCATCCTTTCCAATTAAAGAAAATGGATATGTGATAACTGGGAATTTCAGCTCTCCTAATACAATCTTCTATTCTTAGGGTAATTTGGAAAAACCATAGTAAAAATGCCATACGCAAAAGTTCTGGGAAAAATACATGAGCCACTGTGGTTTCGCTAAAGCATCCCTCTGTCAGCTAAGGAGTGAGCGTTTAAATGATGGTGATTGAGTTTGAGAACATCCTTTCCATTCATGGCTCTATCCCTGAAGATCAGTGAGTATTTCAGTATGTCACTGTTGGTCTGCCTGAAGAGTCTCTTGAGGGAGAGTGGTGTAGTGGGGTACATGTTTTCTTACTATATAAATTCTGCATTATACTGAGTCTAAGTTTCACTCAAATGCATCCTTGGAGATGTCTTTTATAGACAGCTCCTCCTTCACTCCCCGCTCCAGCTCCACCCCCCAGTCCCGGTGCTACCTGTGAGATAAACAATGAATCAGAGCAATTGAGTCTGCTCAGACCTGGAAGTCATTATGTGTCACTCTTGATTGATGTCATGACAATATCATAGCATCCTTTGCAGAAAAGAACAGAGCAAATCGGGGTTATAGATACTTCAATATTTTCAGAGATTTTATTAGAGGTGGGGGAACCATAAGTATCAATGCAGGAAAATACAATCCTGGACTAGAATGTTTCTGCAAGAGGGATTTTTATGACAATTTTAGGCATACCATAGATTCACAACTGTTTATGATTTCTCTCCCTGACATCAAGTGACAGGGTTCTCATGATCAACAGCATATGCTTTCTTTGTACCAGGGACCAATTATTCTGTCACAACAGACTGGAAGCCTTCAGCAGGTGATATCATGTCCTTGGAGCTTCAATGACTCACAATTACTAGAACCAGCTTGATGTGACTGACAGCCACAAAAGGGAAGGCAGAGCCCTTGCTGGTACACCTGCTGCTTTGTTGAAGAATAAGGAAAAGCTCAGCTAGTACTGCCTTACTCTCTTGTTTTCAGGCAGTAAACAAACCTGAAATTACCACAATTTCTTACGTGAATACTAACATCAACCGTGTAGAGTTAGCATCGCCCTAGTTCTCAAATCTGCGTAGCAACACTAATTCCAGCTCTAAGTCTAATCTCACTAAAACCTTGTGATGTGATTATGCTATGATAATGCTTCTCTGTGAATTAAGGTTTGCATGGGGGTTATAAGTAAAAGGAAACAAGTCAAAGGACGTGGAGTTGATTCAGTGTGAGGAATGACTAAAGAAAAGGCATGGGGAGGAACGAATGAAATGTAAGCACTCACAACAAGAAAAATGAACTCTGGTACATTTTTATATTTATTAAATGCCATCTTTTTTAATACTCATCATGCCTGATTTCATATGTTTTCACTCTTCGTGCTTAAGTTCTATGCATGATCTCTTTTATGCTCTGGAGAGAATTCTCTGATTCTAGTTTCAAAGAAAAGGAAGATCTGCTACAACCTGTTTTTCTTGTTGTTGTTGTTGTTTTTTAATGTTACAAGAGCTAAAAGGGAGAAGAAAGTGAACTTCATTTCATAATATGCCACTTTTAAGGAATATCACCTGATCCAAAGGAAAACTGGGGAATTTATCCCCATATACTTTTTTTTTTTTCTTCATAGAATAACTTTTTAAACTTCATACAAGATACTAGATTTAAATGACACACTCTTGTGGATCAGAGCTGCTAGGAAATCTTTCAACTCCTTACCCTTCAGTGTGACTGTAATGACTGGTCAAGTGCAACAGGATTGCCATACACTCTGAACATGACTGAGGAAGCTATATTTTTATTTGGTGAATCAAATAGCACATAGCTTAAACCTAGTGTGTAGACACAAACGCAAGGGAAGGTTGACACCAGGAAGCATATCCCTTTGGGAAACCATGGGGTCACATTTCATTTAAGCTACTGTTTATGTGACAAGAGTCTTGCTAACTTTATAAATTTAGAATTACGATCTAATCTTGCCAGGCAATGGTCAAAGCTAACAAATGCCGTGTTGGCCTCTTTCAAGGAAAAAAAAAAAAAGATCTTTATGAATAAACTGCTTACTCTTCAGTAAAGATAAGTTTAGTAACATGTTTGTTTGTTTTTCCTGTCAAAAATCTAAATTCTTCATTGAGATCTAACATTTTTTTTAGTAATTATTTCATTCAGAAAGCTTGTAATCAACACAGCAATTTGGAAAATAATCTCAACATTTTTAAGTAACGATAATGCAACTGTGATGCGAAGGAAGGAAAAAAAGCAGATCTAAAACTGGCTGAATGCTCGCTAGGTGCCAGCCACTTACATGTGTTTTCTCACAATAGTTTGGTGAAATAGACACGATTATTGCCATTTTACTAATGAAGAATCAGTGACTTTGGGAGGATATGTCATTTGCCCAAGTTGCCAGAAATTAGTTGTTCTGTTGTCTCTAGCGGCTTCTTTTACCTTTAAAAAAATGACTAAGCATTTAACAAAATGTGGTAAAGGCCAACATGCATCTGTATTCCTATACTGGGAACAGTATAAATCCCTTCTTGGAATGCACACACGTATTTTACTTTACTTTTAACCCTAAAATAGAAGCAACAATTAAATTAATATTTTAAATTTACACAGATCTCTTAGAGTAAGATTAGGGATCTGGAATCTTGACTCTCTTCTAAATCTATCCTGATGAGGTGAGTTTTTACCTACTTCAATAGTGATTGACTTGCTAGAAATGGAATGATGAAAAAGAATACTTAGTCTAACATGGCACTAGCAGGGTAGAACTTTAAGTCAACCACTTGTACTAATATTCTGGGCATTATGGAAATGTTGGCACGCATGTACTAATTTGCATGCACTGAGGCAGAAAATTCCTACTCATAATACTTTCCAGGTGATATTCAGATGACCCTCCTAAATAGCATCCATAAAGTAGTATATGACAATTAATGTCTTCAAAATGTTTGCTATAGGTGATGTTTTTAGAATTCCACCAGTCTGTGTCAAGTTCCCCTGACCAATACCACATTCTGAATGAAAATAATGTGTACATGTATTAAACCACTCAAGCAAAAGAGGTACGCTTTCTTGCTTCATCATAGTCTCCATGGGGGAAGGCAGTAGTGCATGAGTGGAGCCTGGAAGCAAACTGTCTGAGTTCAGCTTATATTTCTTCTATAGCTGCTTAGTTCTATGGCTACAGAAGTATAATTCAACCACACATTTCACTCACTGTATTTAAATGTAAATGGGGATGATTATAAATACATATACACACCTAAAGGGGTTGTTTTGAAAGTTAAATAATACATTTAAAATATTGCAAGATAGCACTTGTATCTATTAGTGACATCCAGCACTGACATAAATAATCAGAAATGTTAGTTGTCATTTAACTTCTCTATGGCTCTTAGTCTCTTTAGCCTTCAGGTTGGCTACTCAGCAATTCATTCTCCAAGGTAAAGGGAGAGGGCTTTTGTTTTAAGGTTTTTGTTCTTTTTTGGGAGAATGTCTTTTTTT
>NW_024351543.1:16532971-16705411 GCF_902729225.1 Pteropus medius
GCACCCACACACATAATCGCAATCTCCCCCTGTATTCTCAAGATACATTACATGCAGTTCCTCAATTTGCCTTATTTTTTTCGTTTTTTTTTTTTCTCTCTTTTGAACCTCTAAACCTTCCTATAAGATATTCCCTCCTTCCAAAACTCCCTTTCATCCCTTGGCTAATTATACCTTTGTTTTCACTTTTCCTGGAAAAAAATTCTAAAATATTGAGTTATAATTCCTTCCTCTGTACCTACTTGTAATTTACTATAGCATTTCCCATACATAAATTCTATAATTACCAATTATCATGCCTCTTTAACCTCCTAAACTCTAAGATCTTCGAGAACAGGTATAATTTACTATTTATAGGTGTATTACTAGGGCTAGCCAACCAACTATTTGTAGAATGGAAATTTTGAGACTATGAGTCCTGCAAGAGATGTAGGAAACATATTCTAGGAAAATTTTAGAGCCTCATTGGGTCTTATCCTATGACCTGCCTCACTGGAAGGGTTTCAAACAAGACAGTCTGGTGTTGATTCAGAAACACATGAAATAGAATGAGAAAGAAGTCCTAACCGTCCCTGCCTTCACTAAGAAATTACTCCTTAGCTTATTACAGCAAAGAGCCACCATAGTTTGATGTTTAACTGTAACACATCTCTAATAGGCCAAAGGGCAGATAACTAAAAAGTCAGAGAAACATGTTTCTGGGATCAAAGGATTAAGAGAAAAGAAAGGATATCCAGAAGTGACACTTTCCAATAGTGTGACTTTATTTAGGATTTTGCTCAAATAGCCTAGACTGAGTTTCTTCATTAGGAGGTCTCTTAGAAACCTCAATACATATATGTTCTAGGGTGCCCATTTATTTAAGCTAAATAGCCATGCCAAATCTAGGCCTCTTATTCAATCTTAGAAAAGTAAAATAAAATACTAGGTCATCATCATCCTTTATACACTTGCTAGTTGAAGTAGGACCAGCAGCATTGGATCACCTGGGCATTTCTTAGGAATATAAAATCTCTAGCCTGCCCTAATCTATTAAATCATAATTCGAAGGAGGTCTCACTAGACGGTAGTATAGGTATACACGCACAGTTGTTTAGAGTACAAATCAGAATACCTTTCCTTATTTGTAATATAGCAATATGTATTAGAAGGTATAATATGTCTATAAATTATGGAGAAGTCAACTATAATATCATGCAGATATTCTAATGTTTATGGAGAATTGTTTTTGGCATGGGTAATACTTAAACCACAACGTAAACTGAAGAAAAGGCCGCAGGAGTGTATAAGTTTCTCAGTCTCATGCATTTAGGGTTGTGGGTGTGTGAAAACAGAACAAAAGCTATAGGACAAAGTTAACAGTATTTCTCTCTGGGTGGTAAGATTATATGTGATTTTAATTTTCATCTTTGCACAGTCTAAATTTTAGCCATTTGAAATCAAAATATATTTACAGAAAAATTATTTGTATCTGCTCAAGGCTCTTCACTGGTACCATATTTTTTGTAACAAACAACTGGAAACGAGCCAATTGCCCTTCCACTGGGAACTGGTTAAATAAATTGTGACATAGTCACAAAATGGAACTTCATATGCTTGACAAAAATGAATGGACAATGTTTACATGTGCTGTTATAAAGGGAGGGCCAGGATATGCTGTTATGCAAAGAAAGCTAAATGGGGAAAACTGTGACTAGTATACTATCATTTATCTAAAAATGGGGAGGGAGTATAAATACACATGTTTTTGCTTATGTAAATAAAAAATAAACTGTAATTAAAAATATTTATGTGTGGAAGAAAGAAAAAGGGCGGAGAGGCAAGGGATAACAATAAGACTGACTTAAATACACTTTGTTTTATAAATTTTACTTTGAATGCATATTAATATTTTTATAATTATAATAAAAATTAAATTAAATAAGCAATCACAAACACTTGAAAGTAAAATAAAACACCCAAAGGAGGATACATTTGGTGTTATAAACATACAGAGAAGAACTACACAAAGTAAGTTTAAATATACAGTAATTTTGCTGTAAATCTCAACTGAGATATAATTTAAGGAAAATAAAAAAGCTATAAAATATTTAAAATTTTCAATATCATATTGGTGGTAAGACTTTATTATTATTCTAAGGCTCATTTTACAAATAACTAAAAACTAATGGTTTCCTTAAAAACCAAGATTTTTGATATAAAGAAAAGAAAAACAGATATAAGATCAATGAAATGAAATAAAAAGGCATGGTCTCGAATTTGAATTGAAAATATATTTATGAAATCATGATATATTTTATCTTGAAAAAAAAAATCCTGTTCCTGTCCATTGAAAATACTTAGAAACAATGACTAAAGTAAAAGCAATGAACAATCTCAGTACCCAGGTTTTGTTTTTTAATTACCATTTCCTACAGAAAGGAGCCAAAGCTCCTTGGAAAGTTAACTGACTCCACTGCTGGCATAGGAAAAGCATAAAATGGCTTGGAATATCTTGCCCTACCTGAAAGCAAAAAAACCTGAGATTACTAAGGTTGTGTTAAAATGAAGGCTATGGACTAAACTGTACTCCCCCCATCCCCCCAATTCATATTGAAGTCCTAATTTCCAGTGTGATGGTACTTAAAGGAGGGGACTTTGGGAGGTAAACAAGTTCAGATGAGGTCATGAGGGTGGGGCTTTCATGATGAGATTAGTGTCCTTATAAAAAGACCAGAAACCTTGCATTTTTCTCTGTCTCTGCCATGTGAGGACACAAAAAGAGAGATGACAGACAGTCTGCAAGCCAGGCAGAGCGTTCTCACCAGTACTCAACCATGTTTGCACTCTGATCTCAGCCTTCCAGCCTCCAGAACTGTGAGAAATTGTTGTTTAAGCCACCCATTCTGTGGTATTTTGTTTAGTCCCCAGAGCAGATTAAGATAATGACTCAGAAGCCAACATAAAGACATTCCCACTGACCTCAGGTGAGATACTTTAAGCATCAATAAGAAATATAACTGTAGTGGATTGAAACATAGCAAATATATTTATTTCCATGAGTTCAAAACGATTTTCAAAACGAAATAAAACAAAACATAATAAAAAGAATCTTTACTGGTCATCTTTATAAAATGATAGGGAAACAAATTATATTTGATTACAAGGGAAAGAATTAAGCATGTATTCTGCCTTTCTTGTACATATTATATTACAGAGTCACTGAATAGTTGAAAAGTAGCAGTTTCTCTTTATAAAAGTATCTCAGCTAATAAATGAGAAAGGAATGACAGAATTAGAATATCACCATTTTGCCATTCCTAATGGATTAATGAATCTGGACAATAATCACTAAAGGCCATCGCATCATAAAAAATAAAAAAGAAAGATAACCAGACATTATATCCCTCTTGATGGAAGTGCATACCACCATTTGTGAAGTAATCTTCAGAAACCTCAAAGTCTACTTATCAGTTCATGAGAAACACAGGGTCAGAGGAGGATACTAATGACACTATGGGGATGCTATAGCAAAATCCAAACCATAGAAAACTCTATAGGACAAATAACTTGGTTTCTTATTTAAAAAAAAAAAAAAAAAAAAAAAAATCCAGTGGGGGAAAAAAAAGAGAGCTGAAATGACCTATAAATGAAATAACATTTAAGAAACATTTTATTTAATCATATGTATAGACATTATTTAGATGTCAATTAAAACGAATTGTTTGAAACTTTTAAGAGAAAATATAAACATTGACTGAACATTTGAAAATAATAATGGATTATAAATTTAGGTGTTAATTTTGGCATTGGGGCTATGGTTTTTAAAGAATCCTTATATTTTAAAAATACTTGCAGAAATATTTATAGTTGTTATATTTACAATTTGCTTCAAAATAACCTGGAAGGAAAAGCAGTGAGTGGAATTACAGATGAAACAAGATTACCCATGAGGAAATACTTGTTGGGTGACAAGAACAAGGGTCTTCATTATACTATACTCTCTGCCTTTGTATATGTCTGACATTTTTATAATAAAAATGGAAAATACTTAAAAAACCAATAGAAAAATGAGCAAAGTACATTAAAAGATAACTTGCAGAATTTAAATAGCTAATTCACATATTTATAAGGATTAATATCACTATACAGAAAAGTGTAAATTAAAACCAGAACTTATTTTTCACCTATAAGATTAATATGAATAAAAAAAAGAGACAGGTTTAAAAGCTAGGCTTTGTGTTACTTAATTTACTAGCCTAAGAAATGAAAACAAAACAAAATCTCAGTTTCTTCTATGGTACCCTTGCCTTAGCAAACTGCTTCTGAATGAAGATGTAAAGCCCTCACTAGGATGGGAATAATAAGCATCTTGAATATAGTTTGGAACAAAAATCCATGCCATCATCCATGCCATAAATGTTAGTCTTTAAGTAAATGCCTAGATTCTTCTACAGTGTCTCTCTTTTAAGTGTTCCCTTACGCACTGGCCAATTTTAAGTCAAATGATGATTCTGAAGACTTGTAAGATGATATAATGATATTATGGTGATGGGGGAGAGACAGAGATTGAGATCTAAATAATTTTGAATTTTTAAATCTTTTTTCAAAGAGCTACCAGAGGACAGACAGCCCAGCTATAGATCCAAGGACTAAAGGAGATTCAAAGAATCACATTCATTTTTGTGAACAATGAGTTATTATTTTGGTTTGTTGTATTTATTGGTATATCAAGGTCATTTCATTACATTATATCAGGCTCCACCCATTATATACTGTATCTTGAAAGTCGAACACCATCACTCTTATGTTACTCTTATGATCTCTAAGCCAAATACAGCAGGATTTGAAGACAGAATTTTTTATACTATTTTTAATGTTAATTCTAAATTTTTTTCTTGTAACAAAAATTGGTAATTACATTCAAATAGTCAAAATAATTATGAGTAGGCTCTATATATTGAGTAAAATGCCTCCTCCTTAATAAACATTAGGAACGGTACACATGGAGTTCTAAAATTTTAAATATTTTGAAAAAACAAATGGGAAGACTTGAGAAATGGTAACAGTAAATGACTGCACTCATTTTTCCTTAATGTGTTGTTAGACATACACAAATTCTCTTCACGCTCACGTGAAAGTGTTTCATTTAAGCCGCCATCTTGACCAAACTATCCATAAAAATTAGCACATTTGAATGATTAAACAAGGAAAGAAAGTGTTGAGGAGAAATCAAGTTTTCTCTAAATATTATAATTCTCCATTTACCAAATTCATGACAGGTCCATTATATCCTGGCTATAGAATTTACATTAAAAAAACAACAACAACTGGTTTACAGTGTTCACAAACATAAACTATTCCAGTTTTATTATTCCAATAAAAACAACAAATTGTTGAATCTCTGTTTTCCTCTCTCACCAGGGATTACATTTTGCCAAGGTTGCGTTTGCTGTGCATGTAGAATTCTGTGCATTACTCAGAACTTTCTGGACACTTATAAAACTGAAGCCCTGTGGTTATAAATAGAATAACAGGAGTCTGAAGAAGGAACATTAATTTCACAGGAATGTAGGCACAGCCACAAGCCTATCCCTTCAGGGAGCCCACATAAAATGAAGCACCAGGTAGGAAGATTTCTGTGTTGCTTTTCCCCCTTAGCTATTAAGACTGAGGTGGAACATGTCAGAGGAATAACAATTACCAGCAATATAACAAAAGGACAGAAACTGGTAGAATCTGTAAGTGAATGCACTACTAAGCAGATCAGGTAGCTCAGTAGTTATCTAAATGTTTGTCTACTACATTTCCTCCTTTGTGAATCAGAATAAAAGTTAAAAATAAACTCTGCCCTGGCAGTTCATGGATAACACATTGATAAGCAAAGTAGTTCAGATGGGTAGATAAAGAAATGGAAAGAAAGAGGACTTACGTGAAGCCCTGACCATGTTCCCCCAAAGTTTCATAGAGATCAACAAGAATGTGGGGTCAAACTGATAAAGATGACTGTGTAAAGATTTATGGTTTGGAGGAATTTGTGTAAAATTCCATAGGTGCATTAAAGCTTTTCTTTACCAAAACTATGTGTGTTTAAATATCAAACTTTAATATAAACCTGCTACATCTCCAATATTGTATATTTGGAAAGATTCTTACTAAAAGCTCTCCAAACCTATACCAACATTACTGTATAAGTAATTACATATATGCTTTTGGTGCGCATTTATATTCCCTTATCCTTCCCAGCACAGGACACACAGGTCCTGCATTTCTCTGTGTGAGGATCTCCCCGGCTGGCCAGCGCTACTTTGTCCTCCTCTGTATCAAAGGGCTAGAGAACTAACAAACCACTAGGGGTGATCCTTACCTAGTGACTGTCAAGGGTAGGTATATAAATACCCCAGCTCCCTCACCCTTTGGATGTGATAACTCTGAGGTGTGTGTCTTGCTTTAGCTCACGGCATTGTCACAGTGGGACTGAGCTCTAATAACCCATTGTGGTAGTTGGCTTGATAAGGTATTCTTCCTCGTCACATTTCTCCAGTCCACTACTGGTGTTTCCTTCATGTCCCAAATAAACTACTTGTTCTCAAATCTCTATCTCAGCATCTACTTCTTGGGAAGCTCGAGCTAATACAGTAAATATTATCAACTCTCAAGCATTATAAATAAAATGATTTTATAAATACCTAACTTTCCTTCTTCTGGCTTCTGTTCAGAAAGGAGGAGCCAGCAGTCACCTGTGATACAGTGTTGCTGATGTAACAAAAGATTCCCCTTCGCAGTATTCACACAGTGTGCGACATTGCTTCTTAATTGGCTTTCATCAATGAAAGTTTAATTTTTTCTGAGTAATTTAAAAGAGCACCATTAATTAGCCTGCAATAATAATGGCAGATATCATTTATCTAGCACTCATTATGTTTCATTCTGTGTACTAGGTATATTTATTTCACCTATGAGACAAGTACTATTACAGCTCCCATTTTAAAGACGAAAATACTGACAGCCTGTCACATGAAGCCACATAGAAAATAAGGGGCAGAGCTAGTTTGAGAAGCCAGGACTGCTTGAATTGGGTGCCTGAAGCTTCCATAAACAAGTGTCACCATCCATCAGTGGAGTGAATCAAGATCCTCGGGGAGTTGTTTAACAGAGGACAAGGGGAATTTTTACAAAGTTGGTGCCTACGGGATCTTAGGCAAATAAGAGCAAAGAAACATTCAAATCCAAGAGACTGGTCTTGATTTAGGGGAAACGTAGCAGCCAGTGACCCCTGGACCCAATCATTTGTCCTGTCACCATCTTGCTGCTCAATCTGACCAGCTCAATCAACAGAAGAATAGAAAATAGATAAAGTCAAATTGGAAATTAATAACACTTTTGCCATGGGACCTGGTTTATACTTTTGGGTAAAATTAACTTTGGGATCATTTGTGAAGCTAAATTAAGCAGAGTTGGCAATGTATTTAAGCAGAATTTGTTCTCAGTGCCGCTTACCTACAATTTCCTAACAATAAAAAAGAAAATTCATTATTTGTCAGTAAAATTTAGTAAAGTTTCATAACTTCCTACATTCACTCGGATAGTTCATTATTATTAATTTTTCACATGAAATTGTTGCCTGAGGACTAGCTGAGAGTCCACTTAGAGTATTGCACTGGGGAAAAAATAAAGGCAAGAAAGGAACCCAGCAGAATATGAGATGAAGATGAGAAAAACTAACATTCAAAGGGTTAAATTAATAATTAAGATTAAATTCTATATGTGGAGTAAAATGCCCCATCCTTAATAAACATTAGGAATAGCATAGCTGACACAGAGTTTTAAGACATTAGAAGAGAACTTAACATTTATGGAATGCCTACTATACGTCCAGCCAATTGCCCACATTATTTGATTAAATCGTTAGGGGAATCAAATAAAGTTTGTATGCCTAACCATTTTTTTTTTATTTATATAAGGAAAAGGTCACATAGCTAAGACATGAAGCCATTTCATGCTGACTTCTTGCCTCTTTTATTTACACTTTTTTATACTCTTTTGCACAACTAGAGTAAGAATTTCCTCAGCCTAAACAATTCATGAGATCCTAATATTAACAAATCCTACTTTGTTATTAGTAAACCTCAAAAATTTGGAATTTTCCATGCCCTTTTAGCACAGGTATTGTTTCAAACTAAAATATTGTTCTCAAAACGAGGTGTTGAGTGATAGAGCAGGGGGAGTCACAGTGAGCACTGAGAGGCTCCAAACAGCCTGGAACAGCAGTGGCAAACAGCAGGCATGCTTAGGTTATGAATAACGGCACCAAGAAGGTTTCTCCTTATACCCTCTGTGCTCAACAACTGTTATATGAATATAAACTCATCTGCTTTGCTTTCCTTTTATTGTTTTTTAAGTATCTTTTTTACTTTGCTAGATTTTTAAATTCAGGGAGTTTGGGTGGGGTCAGGACAGTCCTTTTTTTTGGTTTGTTTTAATGCTTCCTCCTCTGTAACCACATCTAGCATAGTGCCTTGCACAGAGAATGAATTTGAAACTTAACTGAACTCTAAATTAATGCAAATTCTATATTACCTTGAAATTCATAAACCATTCTATTAATTAAGAAAAAAAAGAAAAACCTCAAGCAGAAAAATATTGTGGCTACTTACACATATATATGGATTTCCAGACTAATTTTTAGCCTTTCCTAATCCAATTAACCCAGAAGTGAGTACTTCTTTCTAACTAGTTCTACAGTAATAACTTTTAAATAAAATTAACTAAGTCAGCCCTATAAAATGTTTTTAAAGCAGATTTTTTTTTCTCATGGATTAACGGCTGTAGGAGATTTGCCCTTCTATGACATGAAGCTGTCTCCCTAAAATTGTAGAGAAATGTGTTCTAAAGACAAAGACGTCTATAAATGATTTTGGGGGATGGGAGTTGGAAATAAAAGAGAAACACAGTTTCGCATTTGGGTTAAAATGTATGTGTAAAGAGACGATACAAGTAATCAAAATTTAATGAGAACTGGTTATCAGAAACAGGGATAACTGCTGCCCATGGGTATCTTGCCCTTTTTTCCACTAAGAAGGGAGGATCTGTAAAACTAAGTGAACATACGAGTGAAGTATGTTAGGCTTTTATATATGTTAATATTATTTAATCCTCACAGTAATGTTGTGAAGTAACATGTTCTATTTTACAAATAAGAAAACAGAGACCCAAGAAAATGAAGTTATTTTCCAATATCACAATCAGTAAATGACTCTGGAGAAATAAATTGGTGTGCTTTTCTTTTCCCCTGTTCTCTATCGGAGAATTATTTGCTCATGATTTCAGCCATCCACTAGACAGAGGGCTGCAAATGGTAGTTATACACAACTTGATCACAGAGGAAAGACCCAAAATTCAACCACTTGGGACATGAGAATGAATCAACTAAAAATCATTTTTTGACCTAAATACTCTAGGATATGCTTTTGAAACAAAAAAATATGTAGACCACCTCTAGTAATTTTAATATCTCAGCTAGTTAACATTTACACTCACTTCTGTGGAGCTACACGCAAATAGGCATCCCCATAAAGACACTCATGTGTGCATATGTGCACATGCAATCAGTAAATGTCATTATTCCTCAAGCATCACATCTCCTTAAAATATCTTTCAAACTATCCACAGAAAATTATATTCACGAATCTAAGATCTATGCATTAGTCCAACGCATCCAACATCACAACCATGTACTCTTAATGAATGTTTTCTGGTGAGCAGATGTCTTTAATTTATCTAAATTTGGAGGGAAAAGAAAATAAAGACCTTGTATTTTAATCAAATATCAAGGTGTTGATTTGTCATAGAGAAAAGCATCTCAACAGATCACTTTACTCTCAAGATGATTATGCAGAAATGTTTTAGTTATTATAGTATATGTTATGGTACACGCTTATGGAAATATACATGTAGATGATGCTGTCTAGTAAAAGATTTAAAAATTTTTGAATAAAGTAATCTTATAATGCACTCTTCCATGCCAAAAAATAAGTGAGCACAATACACCTTTTATAAAGCAAATATAAATACTGAACCTGAACACTTATCATAAAGAAAAGAGAACATAATTACTCTCAATGTTATATTATATTGTCTGCTTTATAAAAGACCCATCTTAACATCCAGACCCTTTGTAGTTACCAGTATATTAGGTACGATTAACCAAAAGCAACATAGCTATTTGCATTCTCATGTGCTTTGCTGTAATATTATTAGGTGGTCTGTGTAGAGGATCAGAGAAATGATACTGTCATGCACCACCTTCTCTCGTGTGTCTCCCACTGAAGTAAGGCCTGAAAAAGAGGCCTTGAATCACACTGAATAATATCTAAGAAAGGATAGAAGGGGACTACAAATAATCAGTTCATTGATTACATTATCAGATAAGTTCTCCTACTGTAGAGTTTACAAGAACAAGTTGAAATGATTTCAGTGTTTTTCCCTTATTCTGCTGTTTCATTTTTATTGTCAGCAAGTTAGGACACTCAAACATATTCAGATTCAACTCATTAAAGCCTTTAATGTTTATTGCTATGTCTAATTTGCAAAGAAGGTCTCAGAAAATGAATATTGGAATGTGGTACCAGAGACCTAAAAATTATACCTTTTAAAGTCTTAGCAAGCTGGGTTGAATGGTTAGAAATGAAGATAAAGTAAAAATAAAAACATAGGTATTTTAAAGCATGTAATGAAGGGCCACACAAGTATAAGACTTTTTTTTTTTTTTTAATTTGATCACTACCAGCATTTAATCACCATCTAAAGAAATTCCTAGGAGAAAATCCTCATTGTTTTGTGTTTAGAGATAAAGACAGTTTCTATAGATAAAAATATGGCATTTACTTCCTATAAGTGTCTTTTTCTGTTAGATTTAACTCTAGGGCAGAAGTATTCATCTCTGTCAGAGAAATCAGACCAAAAATAAAAATTTAGCCTGGCATTTATACTTCTTACATGACAACTGAAAGGAGATTCAAATCATAAACATCAAGAATTAGCCATCTTGTTTATTTATTTTTTCTTTGGGGTATTTCTGTGGGACTTCTTGACTTGCCTTCCTTAAATAAGTGGAAATGAAGAACCCACTGAACAAATGATTGGCTATTATAAAGCAAAGTTTGATTGGTGTCGTCAGAAATCACAAACAAATCATGAGAAGAGAAGCAACAACAGCACGTGCTATTATTTCTTCTATTATTTCTTAATAGAAGAGCAAACAGAGAAGTCACTTCCAAGTCATATTTGGGTCAATCTTATCAGACAAGAAAGATAGTCCTCAGTTCAAGGGCAGGTATTTTGGATTAAAGATTACTAGGTGAAGGACAACTTAAATCATAACTTTTACTTATAAAAGTAAAATTTAAAATAAATGTTATTTTACTTTTTAAAAAAATCCCTATCAACATCATATAAACATTATTTATATTATTTTATGTATTTAAAAGAGATGAAGAATAAAATGTAGTCTCTAAGAAGGTACCGGAAAATCAATATCTTAAGCAATATCTCATCCTTACCCATTTGGGTGGCTAGCAGCTGGATTATCAAAAAAGCAGTCATCTTAAAGCACCTTCTTTTCTAGAGATTCTTATAAAGATGTAAAATGAGGCTGCAAAGACCGAGAGTGCTCTGTAATAAAAGTTCTTTTCTGTCTCTTTCTTGGTCTAATAACCCAGAAAATAAAATAATTTGCATAGTGCTTCTTCAAGAGGTAAGAATTCAAGTTAATCAGTACATATAAACAAACTCTATTGAGGGCTTTATTCTGTCAGTTTAGGATAAACCTTCTATATATTCCACTCTGCTTCTCTGGTAAATTTTCTTAATGAAATGTTGTAAAACTTACAAACCATCAAGTCTTGCCATATGAGTAAAATTAAGCCCTCGAGAATCTCTACAGTTTTGTTTTTTATTAGCTCAATTTTAAATATTCAAAATGCATGGGTCATAAAATTAAGCTTTAGGCTGCACTTTCACATAAGTTAATCTGTGTACTTAAAAAAACATTTTAAAGAAAAAGAACCCTAAATTTCTATCTAAATCCATTTTTATAGGCATGGAGAGCACAGAAGCAATGGCAGCAAGATGCTGTCACTCTCTTAAAATTATGCATTTTGCTGTAGTTGAAGACAAGAAGAATATCCAAGGGACATTCTAATAAATAAGTTTAAATTCCTACAACAACTCATTTACATAAATATATTTGACCAAATTCACAAAATCTAAGGGAGGCAGGAAACCAATATAATTAAAAACAAAAAGTTTAGCTCTAGAGATTTTGGTACAGGGTTAATAGGTAACTTAGCTGTGAGACTGTCCCATGCAAAGACTGAATCATAATCTCCTCTTTATAAATTCTCAGTTCTCTGATTTTTCTTTTGAAAGCAAATCTTTCTACAAATTTCCATCAAGGAACATCCTGTGACTTTCCGTGCTTGACTTCATGATCTCCATTAATCAACATGAAATGATTTTGATATATCAAACTAAAGATGAAATTTAAAATGCAGGAAACTGTATTCTTCTAAAAAGATGTAAGTGGGAATATATGCAGCCTTTAAAAGCATTACAATTTGTGGACATGGAAGTGTCTCCTCTGTTTGTTCTCTTCTAAACTGACAAAAGAACTCCTATGAACAAGAGTGTAGTATGCCCTTCACCTTGTGATAAAAATTTTAGAAGTAAACAATCTATCTTCAAGAAAATGAGTAAATGAAATCAATGCATGTGAAATCATTGGAATACAATTTATTGCTTGAGAATGGGGTACTGCTAAATACAATAGGAGGTGGAAGAAGAGAAGAAAAAAATAAAAGAAGGTTCAAGAATCCCTAATCAAACAGAAAGATATCCCTTGCTCTGGGAAAAGCACTGTACAGTAGGGTAGAGCTGAGCAAAAATAAAATCCATTTACGTGTTCCATGAAACTGCTATGAAACTGTAACTATTCTTTCTATTCCATGCAGTTTCTTCAAGAACCATTACATAATAATGTGACTGTTGTCTTTTCAGGCAAGAAAATATTAAAACACCTATAATCTGGAAACATTCTAATACATGTAATTATGATTCTATACTCTAACTGACTTCAGTTCATGGGGATAATAATTCCTTCAAAGCTAGTTGTCACCACAATTAAAGAGGTGCATATCATTTTATGACATTTCACAATTTGTTATTTGTTATTTTTAACAAATCACAATTGTGAAAGTATTGGTATCTCCCCAGCAACCTAGAAAATGAGAATGCAAAGTTCGATGACCTCTATTTTTTTTCTTCAAATCAATGTTTTTTATGATATAATGTTTTTGTTTGTTTGTTTGTTTGTTTTTGTTTTGTTTGTTTGGTTTTTTTTTAGACGAGGCAACTTTTGGTTGACCTCACAGATTGCAAGGACCTTGTCAGATTATAATACCTTATTTTTTTATTTTTTAAATTTTTTTACGCCTACAGCACCTGATCTTCCTAGGTGGTCTCCCATTCAAGTACTAACCAGGCCCGACCCTGCTTAGTTTCTAAGATCAGACAGAATTGAGCTTGTTCAGGGTGGCATGGCCATAGACATGACATAATGTTTTATATTTAAGAAGAAACATTTGTCCATGTGTGCCAACATAGCATACCTCAAAAGACTTTGTGTCTAATTATCAGTTATTTCTCGTTTATTTCTCAAAAAATAATTAGCTCAGTGCCTGTATAATGAAGTAAAGTGGGGATTAAATTGAGATACTTCCTGTCAAATATGAACAGACATTCTTTGCTCTACAAATCTGAACTAAATGTCTTCATGTTGAAGGAAAAGAAATCTTGTAGGTAATAATGTCCAAATGCTGAGATGATTTTGTCAAAACTAACTAAAAAACATAATACATGCTGCCTATGGACCAGATTCTTTGAAGATTCTATCCTTGGGATTATTTGCAGATGATCATATGGCTTTAAATATCAGGGACATAAGATACATTGTGAAGGGACTGGATTAAACAGAAAGCTAGCTATCTGCGAACTTAGAAAAATCCCTTTATGTTTGGTGGCTTTTAAAATCATTTATACTATAAGTAACTATTTCCTCAGTTAACACAATTGACAAGATTCTGCATAAAGGTATACGTGAGACCTAAAAGAAAGGGAAAAAAAATTCTGACTCAAAAAGAAGCCACACATAAAGAAAATCCACAAAACATGCTGCACTTTCAAAATGTATGAACTCATTCTTTCCTGGTACTACTCTGAGTACAAAACAAAATCAATGATATATATTTTATAGCATGGAACATCTAACTAGTGCCTGCCATTTTATCTCAGAGAAAGAAAGGTAATATACACGTTTACTAAGGATAACAGGCCCCTACTCCTTTGAGAAAGAATTTATTTCCCCCAAACCTCCGAATTTTGTTGCACACAGAAATTGAAGGAAAATAAACAATAAATATTAAAAATTAAGGTGTTTAAAATTACACCCTATTGTTTTGGAGTTTGAATGTACCAAGATGGCTGTGCAGCATAAAAAAAAAGTTGCATGTGCAATTAATTCTTACTCATAATTCTTTTTTACTTAAATTAGAATTGTTCATGATCTTCTATCCAACAATAAATATATGTATCAGCCAATTCATAGACACACTAAACTTGCTAAGATGGAATAAAATAGTTCTTGATACAGAGGAACTCAAGGAGATAATATTTTCATTGAGAGACATGAAGTTAGATCAAAATATGTTCTTTAAAGTGATAGAGAAATAGCCAGGATGAAGCAAGGGAGAACTCAATGGGAAAATCTCCTTTGTCCACCTAAGTAGCCAGAAAAAGGTCTGAGATGGGAGTCCTCCTGCGTATGTACTAAGTGTTAATGGGCATTAACCTTTCAGGTGTGCCTGTCTGAAGTCAAAAGTGCCTTCCATAGTAAAGCGCTTACTGCCACCTCTAATAAAGAAGCTCCAGACAGGGGCAGCTTTGCCATATAATTAGAAGTCGGGCCCTCTAAGCCCTTTTGGAAGGGTCATTGGTAAAGTACATAAGATGGAAAACCCTCATTAGATCTTCCTTATTTATTCAGCTGCAGAACTAGGTGATGGCGGAGGTGGTAGTGATGTAGACGGTGGGGTGAGGTGGGAGTAACTGTGGCAAGGAGTGCCCATTGAAGACTGCCAGGAAAGGTCACTGGTGTTCTTATTAAAGTGAAGATGTAGGTGACACCTAGATATGTCCTAAAATAATGCACACAAGCCGTTAAGGAAAGCTCATTAGAAACATGAATTTTTCCTGGTCATTATGCTTACTTGTTAAAGATTAAGTCCTGTGGTTTGTGCCTATTTGTGCAAATGATTTCTTTCTAAATATATGTATATGCTACTTTACATATCCATCCACTTATCTGTCTATCTCCATGGCTGAAGGAGGGTGCCAGCCAGTACTTATCTTGTGTCAAGTAATGCCCCAAAAAAGATTGCAACTAATAACCTCTCCTTTATAAAGAATGGAATCATGACCTGTTTTCTGCTTATATGGACTCCCAAGAGACAAAAAAATATGAACTTGGAATAGCAGCTAAGCAGTGACCTAAGGATCTTATTGGACATATAAAAGAAAAAAAGCAGATCAAAGTATCAAAACTCTCTTTATAAAAAATGCTTAATGGGAATTGTTTTTTACCATTGGAAGATGTAAAAGTTATACGTACACAGAATTTATGAGGAAAACTTTTGTTCAAAGTACCTTTATCTAGCAAATGAGCAGACAACTAACAAAACAATGTATTCTGTGAAAAATGGCCAGTCTGTAGCTGTCTAAATACAATACTATATATAGTTAAATAAATCCACTAGAAATGACCTTTTACTAGTCACAGTTAGTTTTATTGGATTATATAAATGCTATAATCATATGGTAAACCTTCTTATCATAGAGCTATCCACATAAATACATTTATATACCACACCTTACAGAACTGTGTGTTTCTGAAAATCTTACCTGTTTTAAAACACTGAAGTGCTTTATAATATGGCATTTGAAATCCTTCAGAGTGTCGAGAATAATAAAGGCATCAAAAGTCGAAATTTAAATATTGGGACTCATCTTCTAAGAATAAAGATTTCATTTATTTTATTCTATTTTTGAGTTTTAATTGGTTGACTGAGCAGCACAGCACCACACTATTAAAATTGCTGCCCAGGATATTACTAAGTATATCTCCGAATGCAATGAGAATATTCTATGTAATGTAATATTCAAAACAGAAAATAAAGCATACCTTTAACATGTCAGTGTGAATAATTAATTGGCTTCTGGTAAGAATCTGCTTTGTGGCTAGCTTTTGTTTCTTATACTATTCACACCTTTCCTAGAATAAGCAGTTCTCTTATTACAGAGCTACATAAATCTAGAGGGGAACAAATAGCTTTAACATATGATTGACATTCAAACTATCAAGCCAGCATCTCTAAGGACAGTCATTTTACAGAACTGCTCAGTCATTGCTGTCTAGCCTTATGATGTCCAAGTAGCAGCTGCTGAGAAACCATATCATGAAATGTTAATTTGGCTCTTCAAGATAACATGCTTTTAAAAAGTGATAAGAAAGAAAAGTTGAGCTGGGTTCAGACAGACTGTCTCTGTTCCCAAGTTCTGAAAATGCACTCCCAGAAATATTTTCTGTAGCCTTATCAGCAACAACATTCCTCAGCAATACTGATGAAATAAAAAATGTCTCCCGTCAAAGAAGTAGAGTGTGTGTGCGTGTGTGTGTCCCCCTGTGTATTTCTGATCAGGAATTAGTGAGACTTGCTAAGAAAACTTACCTACAGGCATGTCTCCTTAAAATTCACGCTTAGCTACAGTTGTTCCTTTAACTTCTTCTCGTTTGAGTCCTCCCTCCCAATACCCTCCCCTCTGTTTTGTCCCCTCTGTTGTTCAATTTGGCAGTGCATTTATGGATGCGATCTTTATGAGATCTGCCATGTGAAATAAACTCACACTATTCTCAGCATCCTCCTGTCTCTCGTATATCCCCCTTGGAAAAATGTGATAACCTTTATTTTCAAAAATACTACTGACTTGTGTGTGTATTTGCTTTGAAAATTGAGTCTTTGAAAATGATCCTGAGCCAAGCCACTCACACTTGGGGAACACTGCAGTGAAGAGAGAGATCACACAGAGACCGCGAGGAACAAAACAAATCGTTTTGACATCTGCTGAAGTGTTATAAATAAAGCTGGCTAGTAAAAAGATGAAAGCAAAGCTTGATTCCTCACCTCACCATCCTGCCCCCACATGCTAAGAATAATCTTGACTGACCCAGTATCTATTTGCTTCTTAGAGAAAAGCAATAAAATTGAATTGGGCATTATTAACCCATGGTAGCTGCGATTCAAATATTTCACTACAGATGGTCTCCGACTTAGGATGGTTCATCTTATGATTTTGCGACTTTGTGATGGTGTGAAAGCAATACGCATAATAAATTCCATGAGATATTCAACACTTTATAATAAAAGAGACTTTGTGTTATATGATTTTGCCCGACTGTAGGCTAATGTAAGTGTTCTCAGCAAGTTCAAGGTAGGCTAGGCTAAGCTGTAGTGTTCAGTAAGTTAAGTGTATTAAATGCATTATCAACTTCTGATATTTTCAACTTATGATGGATTTATCTGGATGTAACTCCATCATAACTTGAGGAGCATGTGTACTTGGAATTTTACATTTTGCATAGGAAGGGTAATCCCTGGAGTACAATCAGTCGTAAGGTAAATAGTGACACATTTTAATTCTTAGAATGACAGAAAACATCAGTCCCTGTCTTTTCCTCTCCCTATCTCTCTGTCTTTTTTTTTAAATCTCTTTTTCTCTACCTTGTATTTTTAACCCCCATTTTGACATCCTTTTTGCGAGTATAATTGTTGCAAAAAGGACGTTGATTATTTTTAAGACACAAATATGAACTAAGACAGAAATGTTTTGGAGTGGTACTCAATGCCCTTCGGCCCTTTTCAGTTGCCTGGTTGAATCTAGAAATGTTTTAGGGTGATCACATGGAAACATTCTAGAGCTCAATAAAACTCATGATGTAAAAGGGGTAGCATGTTGCATTTGTGTCTCAGCCCCAGCTTCTACTTGTGATAGACATCACTAAGTAATTGTGGTATTTCCCTACTAAGTGCAGGATCCTTCTTAACACAGCACTACCAGCAACCATCAGCCATTATCAATGAAGCAGGGCTGGTCTGAAAAATGTCTAATTGCCTTCCTGCATCTGGCCATGATTCTTTAAGATCAGGGAGCATGGAGAAAGTTGTGGATCAATCAGGATAAGTCTATTTACTTTCATTGGAAGTGGTTTTAAGGGGAGTAAGCTGATTAACTTTTGCTCACGTATTTTTGTATTCTACTAATTTTGATGTATCATTAGAAAATGTAAGATATGATGAAGTAAGTGCAGGATATGTGGGATGGCAATTAGACTGAGTAGCATGTAATTTTCATTAAGCAAGAGAATAGAGAAAGATAGCAAAGAGAATATAAACATGTCAGCTCCTACAGTTACCATGAAAAGTCCTAGGGGCGTGTCATTATCAAATTCAAAAAAGTATCAGAGATCTAGTAGTATGTATGCATTAATTAAGACATATATATTAATTAATTTCTAAGGCAATGGCAATATTTTCTACTTGGATAGGGCTTTCAGTTACATAGGCAGATACATTTGGCGAAGCTTATTGAATAGTATACTTAAGATTTGTGCACTTTCATTATATGGAAGTTTCATACCAAAAGAAAAATAAAGAATTCTAGTTAATAATATACATATTAAGTCTTTAAAAGTTAAGCATTTGATGTCTGCAATTGATGTTTTATTGAAAAAAACAAGATGGATTAATGAGTTGTTAGAACAACGGGCATGTAATAAAGCAAGTATAGCAATAGATCAATTGTAGAATCTAGATAGTGAGTTCACTATAAATTTCTTTCCAATTTTCTGTATGTTTGATTTTTTTTTAATAACAAAATGTTGGGGGAAAATTACGATATATACCTTCTTTTATTGTGAAAAATGCCGGAGACCAAGTTATCTTTCTCCTACTTCTTTCTGGTTGGGAGCAAGACATAGTTCAGTCACCATTTGTGCAAAGTACAATTAAATGGAATGACCTGCTACTGAATGCTGACATGTCTTGATTTCTTCTTCCTAAAGAAGTATTGGGGTGTGCTTATGCAACTCTAGCCAAGGGAGACACCTATTTTACTTAGACTCCACTATCCTCTTCACACTCTAAACAATAGAAGTGGTCCACGCTAATGTATCTTACTTAATCCAGCACTCTGGTCAGGCAAAGCATCACCCAAATGCAAATATAAATGCAAATATGCCCACCTTGATTAGAACATCACCAACTTTATTTGTTCTTTCTTTTTTTTCTCAGAGCACACAGACATTAGTTCTGACGTGGCAAGCCATGGTCGACACAAACTATCGCTCTGTCAAATGTACACTGGGGATTTCAGAGTCTAAATGATGAATACTGTGGGGCACAAAGTATTCAAATCTTGTTTTGTAAAAACGAGTGCAAAATGCTCAGTGAAAATCTATTATCACTGGTAGAATACAGGGTGCAATGCGATGATATTTTACCAGCAGTGGCCATCATCAAATTCACAAAAAATACGTTCCAATTGTCAATCGTACTTCTCCTCGGTTTAGTAGTTTGAGGCCGGCTGGGCTAGGCATGCTGTGATGAGGGCATTTTTTTACCAAGCAAAATAAAAAAACAGGATATTTCACCTGTCCTAATTCTCATAGCAATGTGTAAGCTAATATATACTCTTGTGATAATTTATAACAGCCAAAAAATGTATATTGCTTTTTATTTTTTTTTCCTGCTTGCTTTAATCTGGCTTTTGAATTAGTTTCCAAAGAGCAGGATGATATAAACATATGCCTAATAAAAATGAGTGAGCACACTGCAATGTTCTTCAAGAGTTCACTGTTCAGCCTGTGATTCCATACTTTTTAATTTCCTTGTACAAACAATGAACTGAAAAATGAGAAAATCCATTTGGCTGGTCTGAGCTACAAATTAATTCCTTGATCAAATTTTGGCAATTACATCCTCAGGTTGTTTCCACTTAAACATTTTAAATGCATTTGAATAGCTTCTTAACCATGATCTTGGCGATCTATTGTATGGCAAAATAGTAATAAATACTATTAAGAGGTCAGCTGACAAACAGAAAAATTGAAGGATCCTGCAAAGAAATATTTTACCCTGATTTGAAGTTGTTTGCATGTGAGCATATGTTACCAAGAGGCAAAAAATAAATACGAGAAGCTCATGTATGTTCTTAACCAGTAAAGAGCAATTGAAATATGTAGTTCTCAAACTTTAGCATAAAAATCACCTGAAGGACTTGTTAAAACACAGAACCCTGAGACTCTCTCCCCAGAGATTTATCAGGTTGTGGTGGTGTCCATGGATTTATATTTCTAACAAGCTCTCAGGTGATGCTGATGCCCTCCCTGATCATAGGACCACTAGGAGCAGCGCTTATCCAAACCTTTTTGATGTGTATAAGCACAACTAAGTGATTGTTGAGATGTTCAGCAAATAACATAAGATAACCATAAATCATTTCCCCAGCTGTTAAAGATATCCAGAAAGGTGACTTCATCAGATGAAGCAATAACCAGTCATTGTGGTTAATAGCTCCCATTGAGGGTCCGATCTCAATAAAATGAGAGGTTGATGGGGCCCCAGACTCCACATGCTGAACTCTTTCCCCTCTGAGGTAATGTAAACTCCTTCCCCTTCAACAATCCAGTATCCTGTTATTTTCTTCCCAATGTCAATCAAACTTTTTTAGGAAACTTAGCTAACCCATTATATCAAACTTTTAATTTTTTATCACCTCATGGGTGACAGAATTCTTTGTCGCCCAGTCAAAGCAATAGTATTTTAATCATGGAAATTATGGCATCAATCTATGAGATAATGGGAAGCATTCACAGAGGAGGGGAACAAATAGCCATTCCCAGTCCCCTGATATCACAAGTGGGTGGCCCTTCCCTACAAGGAAGCCCAACCCAGGTTTCATTGTCTGGAGATTATTACCGATGCAACCAAAGCCAATTTTCATTTGCCCTTTCATCACTAGAGACAAAGAATCTCAGCTGGTTATTAATCTTATATGTATCACAGTAGTAAAGTATTACATTTTCCCTCTGACTTTTCTTCTCCAAGCAAAATCTGATCAGCTTTTTCCGTGTTTGGTATAGGACTGCTTCCTAACCCCTAATGGCATTTATAAGTCTCCTTTGAACTCTCTCAAACTTGAGTGCGTGTAAGTACCTGAAAGCCAAGTTCCTATGTGATATTTTTTGAAATCCCTTATCTTTATCTTTCTCTCACCATCCCAACCCAACAGAATACTGTACATCAACCAAAGTTGCAATGAATCATGTGTTGACAGGAGTTGAATAATGGGAAAGAGAACTTTAACACTGGCCTAACCAGAACTGAACCTGATGGAAGGATGGCTGCTTGGGTCCTATATGGACTACTCTTATTTTAGCCCCTTGGTTGCTTTTAAATGAATAATAGTAGCTGGGACTTCTTTTCTATTTCACATATGTTACTCATAGCTTCAGGTAGGTTATTCATTTAATCCTCATAATAATCTCATAAAGAAACTTGATACTCGGAGCGTTTGAATTTGGCTCAACTCCCACTCTGACGCTTTTCCTATTATACTGCACTGACCCTAAGAGTGCAGACCACTCTTATTAGGTTATTCTTCATTACATCGAATTTTCGAGAATACTATTCTAGACTGCCTGTAGGGGGAAAAAGAAAAGGCATGTTTTCCAGAAAACCAAGCAAAAAAAAAAGAATCACAAATTTAGGAAGCTGAGACTATCTGTACTAAGAGAAAACACTATAACTCCAGAGAACAGATGTTGAGTATATCTGCCAAATGCAGAGATTTTGGAATGAGAAGTAGAATAGTATTCTTGAAAACAAGTTACTGATATGGTAGAGCAGCTTTAGGAAAATCACACTAAACAAAAAATTTCAAAGGTTTACATGAACATTAAAAAACGATACTCTCATAAACCTAATTCAAAATGGAATACTACATTTTAAGACAATTTTGATACAAAACAGTAACAATTGAATTTCAAGGGTAAAAAAGAATTATTGAGGAGTCCATCCTGAAAAGGAAATTTAACTATCAAGTAAAAAATCATGATTACTTTAGCCACATGGTATTACCAAAACAACAACAACAAAACAATTTTTAAAAAAAAGCAGAGGAAGCAAAAAACAAAACAAAACAAAAAACTGTAGCACAATGACTTTTGAAGGAGAAAATGACTTACAAATTTTATACTCCGTATATTTATTATAAACATTTAAAAAAAGACATTCTGAAATATACACAAACATTAGACCATACACTCGTCAATGGTTTCTCTAAAAATTACTAATTTATGAAATTCAGGAAATTGTTTTATAAATAAAAATAAGACTTAAAAAATGCATAGCCATTAATATAAAATAATTGAAAATGAATACTGATTTTGTTTAACTACAGAAGTAAAGCTGAATAATTTTGTTTACAACATTATATAACAAATATAAATACTATAAAGCTAGATATAAGAACAACAATACGAATGATTGAATTTGGAGATAGGAGAAGAGAGGCAATGGGAGGAAAAGTAAGTTTGCTAATTTCTTTATTTTTTTATAACTATCTAAATTACAGACATATCTAAATTATTTAATTTTTAAAAAGTAAGACATAGAAGAACTTCCCAAATGATCAGAACAAGCAAGAATAGCAATAAAAACAACAGCAAAGTACATAAAAATACAAAATACAAAATAAATAAAACATTATGTAAATGAATATATTTACATAAAAATTGAGATGTTCTATTGTAAAACAACGTTCTGGAGTAGAACTTTACTGAATAAAATGAGTTTCATTTATAATCTAGGTGGCAGGAGACATGAATTCGGGTCTGTGTTCTAGGTTAGCAGAATGAAGTACCACAAAGTATATGGCTTAAACGACAGAAATCTATTTTCTCTCATTTATAGAGGTCAGAAGTTCAAGATCAAGGTGTCAGCAAGGTTGGTTCTTTCTGAGGACAGTGCGAGATAATCTGTGTTTCCTGATTCTCCCCTGCTTCCTGTGGTTTGCTGGCAATCTTTAGTATTTCTTGGGTTTTAGAAGTATCACCCCAATCTCTGCTTTTATTTTTACATGGGGTTCTCCCATGTAAAATGGCTGTCTCTAAATTTACCCCTTTTATAAAGACATCAGTCATATTGGATTTGGGGCCTATCTTATTCCACTATGACCTTGCCTTACTTTAACTAATTACATCTGCAACAACATTATCCTCAAATAGGTCACATTTGAGGATACCAAGAGGCTAGGATTGCAACATATGAAATTTTTGAGAGGATGCAATTCAACTCAGAGTAAGGTTCCTTACAGTCTTTTATGCAGTTGAAAATATGTTAAATACTGTTTTCTGTGTATGAAAGTTTTTGACCATCACCAGAGACCAATCGCCAATTATACAAGGCATGACTATGGCCACTCTGTGTTAGAAGAGGTCAGAAGCTGACAAAGCAAAACAAAAGAACCCTGAAAAATGGCAGGTTAAAGGGTTTATATTAGACCCTGTAATTCGAAGCTTGGCAAAGGACCCCAATGCAGAATGTCTTCAGAGAAACAGGTAGGCATGATACCGTTGCCAGCTGAGTCAAAGTTAAAGAATGCTGGATGGATATTGATGTGTTCAGTGAGTTCTAGTAAGAAGCCAGCCTTTCTTCTTTTGGCACAGATTTTTTAAAACAACAAAAACAAAAACCCAGCCCTGAATGTGAGAAGGAAATAAAAAAGAGAAAGAAAGTAGAATGAGCGGAGAATCTAGAATCTTATCAAGGCTAATAAACTGTTCTCAAATTGTTAGTTTTTATCTACCAGCTGCTCTGGAGTCATTTTAGTAGAAATTACAGAGAGAGTGAAAGTGGTCCTTAATTTCTTTTATTTTACTGAGAGTAGTAGCAGTGACTATCAGGGTCAGCCGCTATAGTGACTCTAAGGGCAGAATGCTAGGTTTATTCTCAACAGGCAATATGATCTTGGGCAAGGCACTCAGATAGATGGTTCTCTGTGATTCAGTTTTGTCAGTTGTACAGTGAGACAACTGATGTGAGGTTCAAAGATGAGGTGTGAAGAGCATGCATAAAGTCTTAGTTGCTGTCCCTAGAAGCAGGGTCTGAGAAAAAAATCCAGGTCATGTGATTTATTCAGGGGTGATGAAAGGAAAAGTGAAGCAGGAGAGGGAATTGGGAAGAGATGGGCAAAGATGATGCCTCAGGTGGGGTCCAGCCTTGAACTTCCACAGAAGGCTGTGGAACATATTCCACATCATAGGCTTGTCCTGCCTTGAGACAATGGGGGTGGCATTTTATATACTCATATGAACTGATCAGAGCAGCAAGCTCCCCCAGAGTGTGAGACAACTCTTTTTAGTCCAGGGAAATTCTCCAGAGAAAGAAGCAGTTGTAAGCCAGTAGCAACCAACACTCCCAGCATCTAGGAGAGGGATGCGCTAATAGGGAAAAGGGAAAATGGATGGGCATGACAGTATCTCAATAGTACCCCTCTAGGCAGAGATTTAATCTTCCAGCATCATTTTCTGCCATAGCTTTGCCTTTGTTTTATAATGGACTCATTCCTCAGATTTTCTTTTAAAACCTTGGTTCCCGAGCTGAAAATATTTTTTTAAAAATCATAGGTAGAATATCAGAGATCACTTAAGCTCTTCTGAGTTCCAACTGATTGTTTTAAGATGCACCTTCACATCTGTGCAGGTTGTTTGCCGCCTTTCTTTTAGCTTCATTCCACTCTTTTTTTTGTGTTAGCTATATCCCAGGTGCTTGGACCCTGAAGCTATATTACCTGGATTTTCCAGCTGACTTCTGGTCAGGTATGCCAATGAGAGGTACCAGTGGGAGATTGGAAGATAGGAAGAAGCAAATGTGCTCTTTTCTCTTGGCTTCTGGAAGTGTCACCAGAATCAGTAGCCAGCAACAGGTTCCAGCAACCTTCAGCAGCTCCAGGTCATCTGCTAGCTCCAGCACTGTTGCCCACGTTGGCAGGCCAGCCTGAACAAGCAGCAGCATCTGGCGGCTGTAGCGGGGGAACGGTGGGAGCTTCAACAGTAGCAGCCTCACAGCGGTTTAGAGAAGAATATACCCCTGGTATCTGCTATCACCAACTCCTCAGCTTTGTTTGGCCAGGCTGAGGGATGATAGCCGTTCTTGTTATTATAATCTCTAAGTTACTTCATCCTCCTTTCTTTCCTCCTCCAGTTCTTCTAACATTTTTTGTAAGTAATTCTCAAATTAAAGGTCCTAAGTCTCAAATACTAAGAGTGGTGGTTTCTACCTCTTTTTTTTTATCTGTCTGAATAGTGACTTACATAAACATTTCCTATCCATGAAGAAGCTAATGTGGTCTACGATGAGAATGGCATCAACAAGACTGAATATTTGGTTAACTGCATAGCGTAAAAACAATAAAAAAAAGTCTGGGGGGGGGCCATCCACCATCCTTATTATGATAGTTACTCCTTGCCCTATTTCCTGAGTCAAAATTTACATGAACATGATTTAAAAAGAGTAGACTTTTTGTTTTGTGTTACAATTTTTCATGAATATGATTTGCTATCCTTAGAAGATTACTAAAGTTTTTTCTATTTAATTTACGTGCCTTTTTCTTTTATCTTACAAATTTAAATTTACAGATATAGGCGTACAGATATTAAAGATAAAAAAAGAAACTAACAAACAGAGGAAGACCATCTCAGTGCTGCAGCTCTCCATCAATAATGGTACTATGTGCCAGCAGAGTGTCACTTCAGGAGATCTTCCTTCATGCTTGCCAGTTAGTATCTTAAGCATAATTTCTTTTGACAGAGAATGTGTATTTTGTATCTTTGTTCCCCTAAAACATAGTGTATCATATATAATAAAGTCTCTATACATATTTACTGAATGGGATCAATCAGTATTTCTCAAACTAGTTGCATCAGTATCACTTTGAAGACCTATTTGAAAATGGATGTTGAGTGATTGGTCCTCACTCTCAGTTTCTAATTCAGAGGTCTAGGATGAGGCCTAAGAATTCACATTTCAAACAAGTTCACAGGCAATACTGATGTTGTTAGTCTAGGGATCACATCTTGAGAATCACTGGGATATAGTATAGAACCCTCTGAGTATTAAATATGACCAAGTGATGGATTCTTACCGAAGAAAAATGAGTATTTTCCAACCTATAGCAGTGTCAACCTGATAATAGGTATGGAGCTCTATTTTTCAAAACTATATTCCATCATATCCAGATAGCCAGACCTCATCCATTTATCACCTGTTTTCCATTTGTTATCCTTCCAATTTCATTGGGGTTGGGGGACAAGCACATTATTTCTCAGTTTTTTTTCGAGGCAGGGGAAATATTTGGTTAAATATTAAATATTAATTTACACACTCAGATAATTTCAACAAATAACTTACTGGGTACAAGGTGGGGCAGTAAAACCTTCTTCATTCTTATTTGGCCTGTTCAATGCTAGCAGGAATATCCCTGATCTTAGTAGATCATTAAATTGGACAGGTCAGTAGGGCTTAGGTAAATGATTGAACTTCAAAGCTAAAGAATGTTTTGAAGGCTAATAATTAATAATTATGATAGATTAATTCCTATTTGTACAAGAATGCCAAATATTAAAACTTTCTATACAAAGTAACGAATTTAAAAAAAAGTTCTTTTGGCAGATTTATATATCTATTAATAAAAAGTTATGAAATTAATACCAGTGAAGCAAATGACACTATGTTGAATTATATTAATACTCAAGTAATAGAGAGAAAGATTAAAAGATAGTGTTAGTTTTATATAATCAAATACTTGATTATGAGCCATTCCTCTCCATTCAAGTATAAAAAAGAGTTACTTTTTCATCTATTCCCATGTAAGATTGTGGAACCCCAAAATAAACATTTCTACTGACAAAGTGAAATAATTCAAGAGTCCTGAGAAAATATAAAATGCAGTAAATATGCATTTATTCATTTGTTAAATGAATAACTAGCTAAACATACTGAATGCCCACTAGGAGCCAGGGACTATTCTGTGCCCTGGGCCTATATCAGTGACAGTCACAGACAAAGATCCCTAGCCTCAGGGAGGTTTCATTTTACTGGATGGAAATAAATAATTGAAAAGTAAATGACAATATACTACAAGTATTATGAAGAAAAAAATAAAGTACAGGTGAGAATAGGAAGTACTGGAATAACGGTCATATAAATTTTAATAGGGTAGTCAGGGAATTCCTTACTGAGAAGGTGACATTTATAAAAACACTTGAAAGAGATAAGGGAGGCAAATGGATATTTGAGAGAATACCGGTCCAGGAAGATGAAATGCCATGTGTATGAGCTCTGACACAAGATTATGCCTATGAGCCCCCACTACAACAGAGAACTAAAAGTGAATGTAAGTAAGAAAAGAGGGTAGGAGAGATGAAGAGAGGGTTAATTATAGGCCAGCAATATTCTAAGGCCTTGTTGATTATTCTGAAGACTGGCTTTTACTTTGAGTGAGATGGGGAGCCAGTGAAGGGAATTCTATTAAACATTAGATGTGAACTTATACTTTCAGATAATGGTGCTGGTATTTAATTAAGATTAGAAATTTTATCTGCACTGTGCAGTTGGAAAATTTCATATAGAATCCCTATCACAGTACCAGATATGAGTGATAATTAATTAATATATATATTTTTCTTCTTTGAGCATATAAAACATTTGAAATGAAGAAGGTCAAACTTTTTAACTGATGACCAATAAGTTGTTCTCAAAATGAAATGGATTCTGAGGAAGTTATAAAACTCAAAAGAGAAAAGAGAACTTAATGCTTACTTATTTAGAGCAACTATTTATATTGCCATTGGTTTTGTTTGCAAAGATGAGGGCTATTATAAGAATGTTTATGTTCACAATATCATTCCTGACAAACAGACTAGTTTAGTCTAAGAGGAACAGAGGGTGGGAAGGAGAGGAGAAAAAAAAAATCCTAAATAATTGAAATATTTCTTTGGTGAAAAATAATAGGATCATTAAATCTAGCTATAAAACAAGTAAGCTATTTTGCTTTTAAAATATATTAATTAAATATATTTTATTAAGTATATTAATTAAAATATATTTCGTTTTACAAAAGAAATGACAGAATTCAATTATCCCATGAGTCGCTGATATATAATTTGTTGTGCTTTACTTGGGGGCAATGTAGAATGTATTTATTCTTCGGTGGCCTCATGTTTATAAAATACCAGTAAAAATAGTAAGGAAGAGGTTTAATACACTTAGCCTATTACACACAGAATAACTAGCTAAATATTTATCTTCCAGAAATCTAGTAAAAACTGGTTTCTAAAGGATTGAATATGCTTATTCTGGTTCCTGGCATCTTCATTTCTTATCTACGTATTTTTTTTAGCTGATAATTAGAAAACCAGAAAGTTATTTTCACTAAGCATTGTTCTTTACAATTACTTCTACTCTTCCAACTCATATTTGGGCTTTAAATATTATTCCTTTCTTTTTCCTCTAGTCAGCTCGAATGAGCTATTTGTTTTTCCTTTTTCTTATTTTCTTCCCATAATGGGTTCTTGCATTGGGCAGAAATCCAGAATAATTATAAGTGTGGCCTGTATGAACTCTTTCCTGTTTGGTGTTCAAAATAAACTCCATTAACTTAGAAATGTTCTAAACTATGGTTTAATCCGCATATATACACAACTGGCCTTCAATTATCAGGGTTAATGTTCAAAGTATTTAAGTATCTTCTAAAGACTCTTTTTTTCTTAATGTCTATGACTCCAAAGAAACATAAAATATTTTCATCTTATCTAAGCCTATAATCAAGTTAATGTTTGGTAAGAGACTTTCCTGCCTCAATTCTATATCCCTGTATAATGTTTTATCATCCTGATTCTATTGGACTGATGTAATACATTTATAAAGAATCATTGCCTCAATTTGGGGAAATAATGACAAGTCATATTAAATAGATAGGCTAAGAACAACCTTGATGAATAAATGCATTTGGCATCCAATTCCCTTAAACATCGAATTTCTGGATTCACATTAGAGACATTATCTCCTTTCGTTCTTAAATGTGGTAAAATTCATGGTCAGACTGAGTACTAGGTAATTTCACTATTTTCATTGAAGTTCATACTTATAGATCAATCCAATTACAGTTTTCCATAGACAACTATTTTTAAAAGATTAAAAAAAATGGTTATTAAACTTTGGAAACAGAAGCCATAGAAATTATCCAATTGAGTAATCCATTCATTCCTCCAAAATATTTATTGAGCTCCTGCTTCTCCAAGTACTGTTTTACTGTTTTAGGCACTGGAACACAACTATAAACCAACAAAGACTCTGTTCCCCCGCAAAAAGCACATGAGCTAAAGCGAAACATTAACACACACTTTATCTAAAATATCACCTTTTAAGAAGAAATAACCTGTGATATCACTGACCGCAACAGACTTTGAGGAGCTTCCCACCAATGCCATGGCACGGCCAGACTAGTCACAAGAGTTGTTAGACAGTGTAAGCCGCCTGCAACCACTGGAGTACCCATAGCTCCCAAAACTGTCTCTGGCGGCTACCTAGTCTTTAGTTTATCAATTGACTCCTCAATGCTGTTGTACTATTCTAGGCTCTAAGAGAAATATTTTTTTGTCCCTTTCAGAAAAATGCCATCAAATTATTAGGAGAATCAGAAAAAAGCTTTCAATTAAAGGCCACAAAAATATCTTCACAGCCACTTTACTAACCAAAACTATATTAAATTGCTCTTTCTTCATATATCCCCAAATGGCATTAGTGATACTTCAGAGTAGAAGTCTACAATATGCAAAATATTAATTACAATTGTTGTAATATGTTAACATTGGCTACAAAGGAATTTTAGGAGTTATTGGCCATTTGTGCATTTCATAGATGATAGGCATTAAATCTCTCTCTCTCTCATGAAATGTTCATGTTGGTGATTTAAAACTATTAGCCATTTTTAAATTTATTACATTATAAATCACAGGGAGAGGGTGTAGGGAAACAATATTAATTCAACACACATTTTTTGAGTTCCTACTCTGAGAAGCATTGTATGACTGAGACTGTTAAAAAAAAAGAGAGGCACAGTTTTTGTTTCCAAAGAACTATTCGTCAGAATAAAACTTCTACCACCAAAGACTCTACTGTCTTCTATCTTAGTAGGTAACAATCTTATATCAACAAAAACCCTACACATTTATTAACACCAGGTCAGATTTATACTCACAGCTAAAGATATTCTTGAAAAGAGCATATATTTCATATATTTTATATCATTTATATTGATAAATAAAATATAAAGATGGTGCCTTAAAATCACAAGCTTTCTATGGTCGACTTATTGGTGGATAATCCCTCTTCCTGAAATATTTCTTATTTCCATGTCTTAAATTCCATGGAGAAGAAACTTCTAGAGGGGAAGTTTAAGAAGTGAGAAGAATCACATGAGTAGAACTCAAAGAAATAGAGATAGGCAGAGCCACCAAATTAGTGTAGTGAGAAAACTTTGGGGGTGTGAATCATTCACTTTCAATCTCAATTTTTTAATAGTGTTGGAATTTAGCGTACTTGCGATTTGTTTTGATAGCTTGATTCCATCATTAACTTTTGGTCACTTTAGGAATGCCTTTTTGTTTTTCAATTTTTTTTAAAGAATCTAGATTTCCTCTACTGTGTAGATTAGAAATGGGCTGAATTAATATATTTTATATATATATATATATATATATACATATATATATATATATATACATATATATATACATATATATGTATATATATAATATACATTATATATATATACATATATATATATATAATGTAAAGTATTGCTTATTTTTCCAGAGAAAAATAAAACATTTATTTATTGTCAGTTAATCTTAATGTCCCCTCCTTCTTCCCAGTGCTTAGAAATAGGTAATATAAATTGGCAATTTTTTTAAAAAACGCTAGATGTCAAAATGTATAATTAGGCTCTCTTTCAATGCTTTTAGTTCCAAAACTGTCATGACTCCATAAATTTTCATGTATTTATTTATACACATATGGCAAATTATAACCACAAGTATCACATGCCTTTTATTTTTCTCCATATGTTGTATTTTTAACAGAGAAATCTCAAGTAATGAACCCTTAAGCATAGATTTTTTTTACTAAAAAAAAGGAAACAAATGCTGTTACAAGATGCATAGACCACTCAATTGATAATTATGCAAATAATAAATAAGACCGTTGGTTGTAAAGATTGAAAATATATGCACTGAGGATGCACAATGTCCACAGTGCATTGTGACAAAAAGTAGGGCTTAAATTTTGATCAGGTGGGTGCCCTGGGTTCCTAGCCTCTGACAGCTTCCTTATTCATCGCTCTGATTTATAGGCATTGCACTATTCATTATGAAAATGTGGCAGAAATATAGATGTAAGGAGAACAAAGGGAAAAGTGGGAATCCAACCCTCTACAGGGTCTTCAAAGCCCAACACAGGCCACTGCCAACATTAGCCAAAATCTTGACTCAGCTATAGAATTCCATTAAAATAAAAATAGGCCTACTTTAAAGGAGAAGAAAAAAGGAATATTTAGAAAAATGACCAATATACATGAAAGGATTCAAAATATGAATAATGAATAAGCTTTAACAATTACTTAAGCAGGGTAATACATTAGGCAAAAAATAGATGATAATGATGGAAATAGTAGTGACCTAAATTAAGTACTTGAGCAAGAATTCCAAGACACTGCTTTGAAAATGAGATGTAATAAGATTTACTAGAAACATGAGCCAAAAAATCTAGGCAACCTTAAAACCGATTATTATCTCCCATTTAAATTTATAGTCCTTTGTTCAGCATATTGAAAAAATAGTAACATATGAACAACCAATGGCAGGCAAAAGTTCCAAGAGATCATGTAAAATGACAGCAAGTAAATCAGAATATCAAAAAGTCTAATTAATATTGAAGCACATCAACTCTATGTCATTGACCTTTATCATTCCTAGCCCATAACAATTCTTAATACAAAATATGACGTAAATAAAATTTTGGATTATTTCTTTTGTTTCTCAGAGATCTGGTTCAACATCATCCCTTGCTCGGTTATGGGAGCTTTTCAGATATTTTACATCATGAAGAGCTCTTTGTCATCTCAGATAAACAGATAATCCAATATTTAGATAAAGATATAACTATAAAGCATTGCTCCTTTATATTAAAAATGTGATCCATTCACCAGTGAAATTAATGTAATCTATACATTTGTAAGAAATGCGCATCTCTAGATTCATGACACACCTGAAAAATAAACTGAATCTCCATACTAACTTAATACTCAGGTGATTGGTATGCCTATAGCATTTTAAGCATTGTTTTATACTATTTTCTGTGTAAGGAGACGCTTTTCTTTTCTGTGTGCTTATCTGGTACTTTTTATTTGACACGAATTGCCATTAGCTCTTCATAAATGTCCTCTTATTAATCCTCGTGACATATTAGTTGTAATTGTGTTATTATCTTCATTTTACAGAAGAAAATGGAATTTCAGAATTAACTTGCTGAGAATCACAGATAGGATTTGATGTGCCAAGGATGCAAATCTGGGTTGTTCGTTCATAGAGCTCTTAGCCACCACACTCTACTGTCTAAAGATAGATAATTATTTGAAGATATTTTCACTTATTTACATTTTGGTATCTTGAAGTTTTCCATTTTCATGGTATTTTGAACAGAAGCTTTGTCAAAGGTTAATTAAGCCTAAATTTTTTATAGATACTCTGCCAATTCTCGTGACAAGCACCAGCTTGGGTGAGTATGAAGCTATCTTCTTTTCCTTTATCATTTATCAATCATTAACAGCCATGCTATATAAAATGTGCTGAAAGAACAAGAACATTTGTATTGTTTTGTGTGCACTGATAAGTATTAACTGCCTACACTAATCAAAGTCATTGTATAATTTCGCAATATTCAATCATTTTATTTTACATTACACATCACTCCAAAAACAGCCCTGCCCGCCCACCCTCCATGACAGTTTTAGATTCAAAAACTAGAAGCAACAAATATATTTTGCATTTCTACTCAGGAATCCATGAATTCTATCAGGAGCCATAGCTAAAGAAATCACAGACAGTAACAGGCTATGTTTGTCACTGTCAGTGCTTACTGAAAACAAAAGTTTTCAAATTTAAGCACTCTAAACTCTTGGTGAAGAGAAAACCTCTCTTCTAAGCAGTGAGATGGAGAATGTACTTAGTACATGGAAGAAACAGAAATGTTAAAACAAAACAAAACCTTCAAAATGTTGTACAAAAATGTTGAACAGGAAACTAAGAAGCTAGCATGTTAGCTGCAGAGATGCAAAAAAATGAAGGAAATAGCAAACTCTGGTGTCTTGTGTTAAAGGAATCAAGCATATATCTAGTAGATGATAAAACGGAAGGGCAAATGTCTGAAAACATTTCAGGTTTGGCAGTGACTATGGGCTGATCAAAATGATTTTCTCTTTTTGGAACAGACTTGACTACATTTCCCAGCATCCTTTGTATGGCAATGTGATGAAATTCTAGTCCAGGGAATTTCATCAATGTGATGAAATTCTAGTCCATGGAATTTCATCACAGCCAAAATGGCACGTGTTACTTTCAGGCTTGGCTCATAATGATCTTCCACTTGTAATTCACTGCATTCTTACCCTATTGGCCAACTAATTAATGGTGAGGCTCACAGGATAAAGGAGCCACAGTATGGAGGAGGCTTGGTTTTCTGAATTATTATGTGAAATGCCACCCACAAACTAGGAGTTGAAACACATTGTTGTTGGTTTATATTATGATATTTTGGTTTTGCTTCAGTGGTAATCTATCCTAACTAATATACCTGGGAGGTATATTAGAGGTGAGAGTCTAGAGATAAAAAGACAATTTGATTAGAGCATACGAAAGTATTGTGAGCAGGAGCCTTAGGTAGATAGTTCACATATTATTTCCCATCCACACCTGTTCTCCCTTCTCCAACAGATAAAAATCCTCAAAGTCACATAGTGAGGTTTCTGCTCTTTTCAGATTACGCTGCATACTAAATCTATACTATCATGCCAGAATCTATACTATCATGCACACAAACTCATAATTCCCAGTGACACTTCACAGTTCACCACAGGAGATAGTCATGAAGAAACATTTTCAGCTTATTCCTCTCCAGTTTCCTCTTTATAGCTGCCTGCAGCAGAGAAGCTAAATGGTCCAACTCTTTTCACGAAAGCTCACGTTTCAAATGTTATTGGTATTCATAAGCCATAGTTCTTCTACTCAGCAAGACACACACTTTACCAAACAATCTCATAATTCTTCACATGTGCCATGATCCTTGATCTTTTGGAGGCAGAAAAACAAATGCCTATTTCACAGATGAAGACACTGAGGAAGAAAGAGTGTGAAAAGCTACAGAATAAAATAAAAGGAATATAGTTTAATTGCCATTTAAGTAAAGCAAGTGGATTTAGAGACAAAACCTTAATCTTCTGTGGCTACAAGGTCAATGAGGCCAGGTTTTATTTGGCTAGTACTGCCTGAAAAAATACTTACTAATGTTTAAAATCTCTCTCTCTCTCTCTCTCTCTCTCTCTCTCTCTCTCTCTCTCTCTCTCTCTCTCTCTCTCTCTCTCTCTCTCTCTCACACACACACACACACACACACACACACACCCCAATCCATGTATTTTGGCTTCTCTTGGAAAATCACAAGATATGGTCATGCCTATATTCCTACATTTCAGGACACCTTACAGCTGTAGATGAGTATCCAGCTGTTCCCTATCTTCCAGGTATACAATTCTCCAGTTTGCTACAGTGTCCACATGGCAACCTTATGGCCAAAAATTACTGGTGACTCTGAAGGCATATGAGTTTGTGGCTCTATAATTATTATTTGTCATTAAGGAGTTAAAAAATCTAGATTCTTCCATTACCAAATTCCTCCCTCACTATATCCCAGTTTTGTCATTTGTAAAATGGATTTAAAACAATAAGAATTGAGATTATATGTAGTGTCTTTCCTTTCAATATTCCTTACCTTCTCTTTTCAATACTGTGTCAACAGTGGCAGCTATTAAAAAAGGGGTTTGGGGAGTGGTACCAGCTAAGTGGTACCTGCAAAATGACTCATTGCCAATCTCCCTTCTTGCAGAGATGGCAGTGGGGGCGGAGGGGGGTGGTGGGGGAGATGAAGGCTACTTAGAAGGGATACAATACAATGCATCCTTATAAATTCTTAAGCACAGACGAGTATATATGTGCTGAATGAATTAATGCATAACAAGGTTTATAAAGACACTAAGGAGGTGGCTTGCCAAAGCAGACCTTGGAGTTAAGGGCTGAACAATTACTGTTGTGCGGAAAACATTAGACCTTCCCAAGAATGGTACTGCAGACAAGAAACTTGACTCTTGGCAAAGTTAAAATAGGTAGAATTGTGACAGGATGACTATTAGAGATATATAATGCTATTTGCTATTGATGGTTTGAGGAGTAGCTGCAGGGTTTATTTGGTGAAAAAATATACCCAACTGATATGGGCCAATACCACAATGAAAGTGTTATTAGTATGAGAGGATGATTATGATAAGTAAAATTCAGGCCCAAAGACTATTATCACCTGGAAGCTGATAAATACATATCCTCATTCTGGTCCATGGTTGAGAATTCTTTAGCTGAAAGAAAACAATATTAATCCTGAAATTACTGCCTCTCTGGCCTTGGTTAGTTAAAAATGCTTCAGAGGTGTACTCCTTCGACTCTATATCATCCTTCAAACTTTAAACAGAATTATGCATCTGCAGTGCTGATGAGAAGTAGTAGTAGTCGTTGTAACTTAATATTTGCCAAGTTTTGTGTTAAAATTTTGCTATTCAATGTCTGTACTCCTAAAAAACAACCGTGCAATATAAGTATACTTACCTCAATTTTATAGATGAGAAAATGTCACTCAGAGAGTTTAAAGAGCTTATCTGAGATCTCATAGCTAATGAGCAACAGATCTCTAATGAAATGCTAGGTCTGGCTGAATCTAAAGACTTGCTGCACGCCACCGTTATGAAGATTTCTAGGTAAATCTTCACAAGTAAAGTAATTCTTTACAGGGGCTTTTCTTTGTATTTTTTCAAAAATTGACTCTTTTCCAACCAATATCTCCAAATGTTTGTCATCTTCTTAATCTACTTCATATGGAATTTAGCTATAGAAGTTGATTTCTATCTCATATTCTCACCTGTATAAACCTGCCGCTATCCATTGCCTTGCTTTCTACAAGTTCTCTCTTCTAAGCTTCTCATATGTTCAGTCCAAAGAGAATAAAAGAGACTTTGAAATTTAGAGGTCAGCCTCTAGAGCAGAAAATTAATACTATGAAGTTTGCATTTCCACAGAGTTCAGAAATTCACATGAGAGCATGTGATTCCCTTGAGACCTCTGAGATTAGAGGGCTTCAGTCACGAAATAAACCTTAGAGATATTTGAGAAACAGAATTCCAAATATTTTGCCTGTTCAAACACCATTAAAATTTTTTTTAATGAGTTGATCTAGACACTTCTAAAAAGAATTTCCTTTGGGAAATTTGAGTTTTGTCTCTTTTTCCTTGTATGTGCACACACACACAAAATTCTGCCAAAACTTCTTAGTGACCTTCTCCTCAGATACATGTCAGGCATGTAATTAGAAGATCAGTAGCAAGGGAGCCTACAACCACTGATTTGTGATAAATGCTAAATGACGAAAGGTAGCCATAGAAATTAAAAATAATGTTGGTTTTTTTAATCTAATCTTGAGTGTTTGCCTGGGTTCCATACATTTTGATGAATATCTTGATGATATCTTAAATAATTGCCATTTATATGAATTTTTAGCATCTTCTCTCTTTCATCTCCCAACTCCCTACAAGGATAGAAGTTTATGAGAAAATTTCTCTTAACACAAGAGTTTATATTTATAAAAAACCAAACAGGAAAAAAATTGCAGCTGAGGAAATTATGACCACATTCATTTTTATGGCTTTCACACATTTAGGAAGAGATTGAGAATTTGCTAACACACTGAGATTTCTACATTTCTTGATTATTTGGGATCAAAGACATCCTCTGACCACTATCATCAACAAAAAGGGGGATTTTCTACTGTCTCCAGATTTTAACTGCCATTAATTACCCAATTGGAAGAGGGAGAATACAGTTACTTATTTGTGTATGTGTGGTCAGAAGTGTGCTAAAGCAAGTTTTTAAGTTGACTAAAAATAATTGAGCAAAAATTAGCATATACTTTTAAAAAGGCTAAACTAAATGAGTACTCTAAATGAAATTATATTACTTATTTAGAATTCATTCAAAAATCATATGAGACATGATAAATTTTATCTAGGGTTGAGTTGAATAAGATTTTTGCTAAGCTATCAATTATCTCACCTGCCATTGCTGTAATCATTCAGCTCTTTGCTTTGAAAAAGAGAAACTAAGTAGTGAATAGAATTTATATCACTGAAGTACTGGGTGGAAAATATGCCAAAAGCGGTCCCTATTTAGGGTTGTGCAGATTATGTTTTGAACTAACAATGCTTAAAAACTAACCAACTATCAATCAAAACTTTGTGTGCTTGTATGTCTGCATTCGTGTGCATGTGTTTCCTTAATTTTGAAAGCTTATATAAATCAAAATGATTTTTTTGGTTAATTTCTGAAGGTTCAAACCATAGATGAACTTTCAAACTTTAAATGTACCAACGACATGAGACTAATGGAAGTTTTCGTCAGTTGTGCTAAAATTTACCATTTTACTTTGTTCAAAGAAAATTAATCACATTCAACACCCCTAGTTTCTAGCCTACGATAAAGCAAATAGTTTTCTTTAAACAAATATTCTAAATATATGTTCTGAGTTTCTTCCAATTTTTTAATTGCAAAAAAGAGATGTTCCTTCTAATTAAATAAAGTAGCACATCCATCGTGGTTTAGATGAATTAAACTTCAGGTAGATTAGAGGAATACGTATGAGCCCTATTTTGATTTCCATGTTCTAGAATCTGTAGTCTCTGAAGCAGGGGAAGCATTTTTTTTTTTTTTTGATACAAAGAGGTTGTTATTAAGTGAGCCTTATAGCCTTTCATGTGACAGCTTGATGACCAATTGGCTTGATAAGGTAATAAAAATGGTTTTCACTTTTTTAAAGACAATACCAAAAGAAATGAACAACTAAGGTGGTTGGGATTTACCCTAGAGTATAGAACCATATCAAGACATCGGGCTTTATAAAATAAATCACATTTATGCTTTGGCGAATAAACCAGCATTACTAAACACAACACGATATTTAATGAATTCTTCACATGTGATTAAGATCACTAGATCTTCCAAATAAATGTATGATAGAAAGATTAGAAAATCTTAAAGAGTGCAACTTTGATAAAAAAGACACATTTAGCTAATATATCTGAAAGACAATTTTAGTGCTCCTGTTTAATAACTTAAGTGGTTTCTGACCCAGTAATTAAATTGCTTGTCTATTTCTACTTATTTGTCTACTGGGAGAGGACGTTGTCAATCACTACATACACCTGACAATTTGTCTACCTTAATGGAACTATCTTTTCAAGTAGCAAGAACAAGAATCTAATTGACTTACTTGGGTTTCGAGTATCGGCTAGACTTCTCACAGGAAGAATTCAAATATACTATTTAACTTTTCTGGGTATTTGCCTTCCCATTCGTAAAATGAGAAAATATCTGTTCATTTTTATCTCTTAGACAAGGCCTTTAAAATAAAGTCACATAGCCTGTGTGTGAGGATGCAAGACTAAGCATGGCATAACCACCTCTCCTCTGGATAATCTTTGAAATGCTTGTGTGCCTCCCTTGCTCACCACAACTTCATTCCGAGGGAAGTTGCCAATGAGAAATCAGCCTTTCTGAGTAAGAGTGCCAGGCCTTGACCACGTGACTCTATAACTTGATCACAATGGTTGGTGACAGAGTTCAAATTAGAGTCTGTGGCATCTGTGGATATGCAGGGCATCTACATAAGAGTGGGTTTTACTGAGAAACAAACCAGAGGATCTTCACATAGGAGATTGACTGATACACTCAGACATTTATCTTTTGGAGGTATATGAATACACATAAAAAGGTAGTAAGAAACGTTTCTTGGTGGAAGATAAGAAAACAGGGTAAGTAGACTTGTTCTTGTGTTATGAATGACAGTATGTCATTTCCACCTCCTCAGTCATCTAATAAACATTTCAGACTGTGAAAGCCCAATGTGACTTTGCAGCTGCCTAGAAAGTTCATTATACTTCTTCAGTTCCCACATATGCTTATAATAAACACCCATCACCCGTGACAGTATTTTTTTTTCCTTACAACTTGTAAGAATCCAAGTAATACACACCTTCACAGGCCACAAATCATATATTTACTTCACTCAGCTTGCCTACTTAGCTAAAGTAACTTAAGAATGTGCTCATATGAATTTTAAAAAATGTTATGTGTTAGAATCTGATGACTCAGTCTGAAATGTAATGATAAATTCATATGGCATTTGCACAACTCCAATTGGGAACTGTGTCTCCAGAGCTATATAACAAGATTCCCTAGACTTCAGGCAGGAAATTATCTTAATGATGGTCAACGGTGAGAAGGAGACGAGATAATTCTTTACATTTATTTCCATGTGAACATATTATTTCTTCAAAAAATAAATAAAATACAAATTAAAAAATATGTAAAAGTAAAGAAAAAAATCACATGGTAACACGTAGTGTTTACACGAAGGGAAGGAGTGAATGAGTGAGGAATAGACTTTGCGAGCCTTGGACCAAAGAAGTTATGTTTATTAAAAATCACAATTAGTTCTGAAGTAAGGCCTGAGGGCAGGTACTATGTTAGTTAGGCCAAAAGGTCTAAGGGTATCTTCTATACTCTAAACAAAGGTGGCAATGTTGCATTGGTTCCTAGGGGATTTTCCTAAAACGGAGAAAAACACAATTTATTCTTCTGTGTTGGGTGTTTCTCTGACGTGAATTAGCTCAAATGGAATTGAAAAATAAGAGGATGATGTAAGAATAACATGAAAACCTTGTTGGTTCCTCTGAGATTCTTCCAAGTATGTTAATATTTTGAAGTGGCCAGAGGTAATTTTCTTACAAGTAAAGAAAAAAATCAACTTAGACATTTTGAGACATTTAGGGAAAAGCTAAGAAGTCTACAAAATCATCTTCCTTTAGTGCAGGACAGTTTAAAAGCTTCAAGAACCTGTCTGCTTTCCACTCTATTAATTCATCTGGCAAAACTGTGAGTGCAGATCAAAGAGCTTCAAGAACATTTCCCTCATGTTAAAACAATAGATTAATGAAAAAGCAGCTGAATTTGATTTTTTTAAATTCTAATATCAAGAGTCTCTATGAGAATTGAATACCCTCCAACACCTTCATCCAGAAGGAGCAAGTATTAACCACAAGGTTTAAGGTTACATTGTTAGTATGTTTTTAAGTGAACGACAGATTTTCGTGGGTTATGCATGGTCTGCCCTATCTCTATTTTTCCATAAGTATCATTATTTTTAGTGCATGATTTTGCAGAACATGTCTTTCAGAACTCATGTCATAGTGGAAACACCTCAGTGTTATAAACGGTGTTACAGTGGAAACATTTCGGTATGATTTTCCATTCAATAGATCCAATGGATTTCAGCCATCTCTATGCAAATTCTCATAATGGAGCTTGACTTGTTCATTCAATCCTACAAGTAACATTTTTTACCACTCCCCATGTAGCCACTGTGCTGAGGATATGAAAATGAATATGATGTAGAAACTAGTAGCTGTAATTTAATGGAGAAGTGCTGCCATAAGTAGTATAAGGACTCACTACATAGCACCTGCAGGATGGCTGTGCAAGGAATATGGTAAAAAACTTCTGACAAGGCCCCCAAAGGTCCCTCCCTCCTGGTATTCACACCTTTGTGTATTTTTCAACTTATGATCATGAGCTGGATCTAGTGTCTTTTTTCTAAGGAATAGAATGCGGAAAAAGTGGCAGAATATCATTTCCAAGATCAGGTTATAAAAGACTGTGATTTCCATCTCTTTTATACTCTGTCTGGCTCTTCTCACTTCTAGCTCTAATGAAGTAAGTTTCCAGGTTGTGAGTTGCCCTATGAAAAAGCCTGCAAGGCCAGAATGTGAGGCCTTAGTTAAATATCCCATGAGGAACTAAACCCTTTCAACCACCATGTGAGTGATTTTGAGCACAGTGCTTCCCCTAGATGCGGTTCTAAGCAATGCTTTGAGTGTAGCTTTGTGAAAGATCCTAAGCTAGAGGACCCTGGATCCCTGACCCAACAAAACTGTAAGTAATAAATGTTGTTTTAAGCTACTAAGTTTTGGGCAATTCGTTATATAGCAATAGTTAATATGCACTAGGAATCTTCACTACAAATGAAGCAACTGAACAAAGTTAAATGACCAATCTGTGTTCTCAAAATAGTTGATGGGTAGGAGTGAAGTCTAGACGTTGAGAAAGCATATACACAGCTCGCTATAGGAAATGCAATGGATTAAATATTGCTAAAGCGTGGGGTGTTTGTGGAGATTGGTAGGAAGTAAGACAGTAAAGATTAGCAGGATATTCACAAAAGATTTGGGGATTTTGAAAATGTATTTAATACACTTTATATTTTAAGAGAAATGAGTGAGATTGGTTAAAAAATTATGGCAAGAATTCAGTTTAAAAATCATATATGGATCGGAGTACTAAGAAATTCCCAAATCCTAAACTTCCAATTTCGTCTAAGCTCGTTTTTGAAACAGGTTACCTCCTATTCTGAATACACAATCTGGGAGAAGTATAACATACTCCCAATCATTCTGAGTTCTTGAAAATCCTAAACTCTCAAAGGCACTAGGGAGTAACATAACTTGTACTTTGTACATTTGTTTCCACACCGAATTATTCTAGCATACTTAGTTGTTATGAATTTCCCCCTGTGTCTAGAGACCTGACAATGGAACATTTAGTCTTCTTCCCTGTGATTGTCTCATGGGAACACTGCATCACTGACAAGCTTTTTTGGAGTTTGATGAGTCTCAGCTTTCAAGAACAAGCAGAGGTATCCACAGAGAGCTAGGATACTGTCTGCAAGGGCCCCATAGCTCCATGGGCAATCAGGTATCAGCACTTGATAGAAAAGAGAGGAAGGATGATTTAGAAGTCCGATTTTTGCCCCCAGATAATTTTACACTTGTATATACACATACAATCAGAAGGATGATAAATACGAAATACAGCTGTATTGCCCCAAAGACTCTTCCACTTAATATAAACCAAGTGGAGGATTTCAAAAACAGAATATATGTTTTAAAAGACATATTAACTCTACTCCCTTTCTTTTCTCTGACAAGTAAACAACACTGATACAGTATCAAAGGAACAAAGGAAGAAGAGGGAAAGGGAAGGGAAAAAAAGAAAAAAAGGGGAGAAGGGAAAATTGTAATCATAAAAGAAAAAGGAGGAGAAAAATAAGCCCTTGGCTGACATAGTACAGAAATGATTTTGTATGAAAGGAAAAATTGCTAAGAGACATAAATCAGTATTTATAAGTGGACATATTTGTAAGAGCCATTAGGTAATGCATTAACAGTCATGGAATAAAAAGTCAGAAGTGTCAAGTGGATGTTTGCCCTGTTCCTTTTAAATAATTAATAAAACCAACATTTGAATGATTTCATTTAATTGCGATGAGAACTCATCATGAGGTGTAATTACAAGCGTGCACCTTCCAAGAGACTCAGCCGCTTTTATTGACTTTGCTCTTTCTAGTATTGAACCTGCGATTGTGTGGCCACAATTGCTCTCTGTCTCTGAGTCAATGTAGATAGTCTCTTCTGTGAGTTTACCAAGTATTTAAGGCAGCACTGCCCACCAGTACTTTCTGTTGTGATTAGAAATATTTTCTACCCGCACCGTCTAATCTGGAAGTCACTACTTACATGCAGCTATTGAGCACTTGAAAGGTGACCAGTGCAATTAAGAAAATGAATTTTTAATTGTGTTATGTTGAAATTAATTTAATATAAATTTGTGCATTTCCTGCATTTAAATTTCAATTTAAACAGGCACACGTGAAATGGTTACTCTACGGGACAGAACAGATTTAAGGGGCATCATAAAGGGCAGCAGGATTATATGTTATCATAAAAAACACCAATGCGTGTTCAGCAAGATTGTCAGGAGATTAGAAGCAATGTAGAGCTTTGTGACAATTCCCAAATACAGGCCGTGACAAAAAATCGTGTGAAGAGACAATATAAATTTAGAAGACTATATTGAGGTTGGGAGAGGATTTGGATAATGGCCAATGATGACTCACTCAAATTGCCCATTGTTAAAATATTCTCAAAGACATAGAACAATACCAATATGCCATCCATATTGCGAAACAACAGATATCCCCCTTGGAAATTTCTTGTATAAGAAAGAAAACAATAACAAGCCTGAAGTAGACCCTGCCTCCAAACTTAAACATGTTTCATGAATTAATTTATTAAAAGGATAAACCAAATCAAAGGTGATGAGAAATAAATAGCATTAAAATGATATAGTAGAAGATCCCTTATGTATTGGATCAAAACTTGGAATCATTGCCTCATTGCGATTTAACTGAAGTTCAAAATGGTTAGCACTCTTTGTACAGAAACTAACTTGATCAAGGGCAGGCTGATAATTCATATATGGTAATCACTGAATTTATCATTGTCCTTTATATAAAGACCTTTTTGTCCTGGGACATTTCTTGGACAGCATCAGACATCCTGGAAAGGAATGCATTAGACACAAAGCTGAACTTTTACAAAGCCCAACTCATTCAGCAGATATTAATTTGAACAGAGGTATCAACAAGGTATATTGATTTGCAGAATACAACCACTTGTGTAATTCAAGTTCTAGGGTTTAAAGCAAAGAGTGCCACATTTGCAAATACCTAGAGGTTCCATTGCTCAGATAAGCTCTTAATATGCAGTCTCCTTTGTGTGTCTCCTGTGTTCCTGAATCAGTTTAGCTTCTATTGAGAAATAGCCTTGAGAAATTTAAGAACTGATGTTCTTTTTATTTGTGCCAATTATATACTAGGGTATGCTGGAATCATTACAAGTCATTGCTATAACATAATTTTTTTTCTCATTTTGATTCTGTAAGAAGTGAGCCTTGGTTAAGCAACATCTCTGTAGGGATTACACTATGGTATTAATTTCCTACAAATGTTTTCACATTCTCAGATGAAATTTGTTACATAAAGTGAAATGGTATTGACATGTTTAAATATAATTTCTATTGGTAAACATTTCAATTAGTGACATAGAGAATACATTTCATCTGGATTGAAATACACATCCCGACTTGTGGAAGTATTGATAAAAACGCCCAGCATCACTACTCTTCAGACGTAAACTGACTTTCATCTGTACTTGGGAGTCAAACGATTATAATACTTGCAATAAGAGACTAAACCTTGTATTGTATACTGGGTAATAGTCCCAAACATGGGTTTATCTACAGTTTTATTGAACTCTTTAACTAAATTCATATCAATAGTTTTTGTGGAATTTAAACCTAGAACAAATGAGGAGACAATGGTATCAGAAGCAGGATGACTCCCCTACATGCTCCATCCCAGATACACCAGCCTCTAGGCTCACACGCTACAAATTCTAGGCTCAAATATACCTGTGAATCAGTAACAGTTCATGTGTTTGCACAGAGGCACAAACAACAAAGCCCCTAGGGGCGTATAGCTCCCACAATTACAGGAATAAAAACATACTTTAGTCCACAAAAAATTTCAGTTGAGAGAGTGCAAATTGTGGTTGAAAGCTGTTCAAATTTACAACACAAAAATTTAACGCATTTCACATTTCCTTTTTTTTTTTTTGTAGCATTCCACCTAACATGTTGTGTTATGATTGCTGGAGGGTACTCCGGAAGCCCGTCTATTGCGGATAACTTGGGGGGAAATTACAACATTATAAACGAATTAGTGACTGGAATTCCCCTCTGTCAGGGTCAAATATTTAGATTCATACTGACCAAGCAGTGATTATGAAAAGTTGGAGAAATGCTGAAAAGATGGGGGTGAAGGAAAAAAGGCCTGGTGTGTCAGTATAATGATTTTTCAGAGACACTTCAACTTTGGGAGTGTTAGAAACTAATGCACTTGGAAAACATTCTGATGTATAAGAATTATATGAAATTATCCTAAATGGAGTTTTTCAGAGGAAGAAAATGACAAGGTATTAACGTGGTGGCAGAAGTTCTGCTCACTGTATGCCTCTCCCTTTTTCCCCCCAATTTTTAGATTCTCTATTAAAACTATAATTATGGAAATGATATATGATCAATATTGCCTAGAGCTTGGCATTCAGAGGCACCAACAGACTAAATGTCTGTTAACTGTCTCTTTTCTCTAACCTTTTTTCTATAAGACCTTTCTACAAAATCGCCCACATCAAAAGAGAAATGACATGCAAAATAGCTCATTAACAATAGCACTTTAGCTGTCAAAAAATAACTTTTTCATCTTTCTCTCCCCCCCCCACCCCATAGATTGAATAGCACTCCTTAATTTATCCCTGGATGAGAAAATCGACAAAGGGGTCTATGCAACCACCTTTCTCCTCTGCCGCATTCTGAAAGGAAGGTCAGAAGCTTGTCAGACTTGGAACTTGAAGCTGAACTAAGACCATCATCTTATCTATGAAGGGAATAAGTAGGAAGGAAAACAAAAACAAAAACAAAAACAAAAACTAAGAAAAGACAAAGGAGAAAAGACAAAACAAAACCAAAATAAAACAAAACAAAAAAATAATCTGAAGAACCCACTTGGGGGTGGGGATGGGGGTGAGAATGGGGGTGGGGAAAGTCAACAAAGAAATCATACTGCTATGAAGCTCATGAAGCCCCACGAAGCCTATGCAGGCCACAAACTTTCTTCCTGAAAGCTCCCTATGTGTGGTTGCTAATGCATAGGAAATGTGATTAGCTGCCTGAGAAAGGCCTAGAATTACTCCCATTCTGAGTGGATTACTAGGTAATTAGATTGGTAGCACTCTTCCCTGACTGTGACTGTCAGATTAGATCTGGCTGGTTCTCTTCACATAACTGTCATGTCCCACAATAACCAACAGAGGCTGACACAGTGAGGGTTCGTTTTTTTTTAAAATGTTCAAAGAATCAAAGTTCCTATTTTTTCTCAATAATAAAACACAAGAAATATTCAATGGACTTAACAGTTTATTAAATTGTCATTATATTTGATTAAGAGAATGCTACCAGACAAAGCCTGGCCAGATAGACTTAATCTGTGTTGGTAATGGGAAATCACCATGCTTGATCAGCCACCTCTGGGGTCTACTGACAGAAAGGAAAGGAAGCCTTGAATTATCCAGAGAATGCAAGTGGTGGTTCCTTTTTAATGCCCTGAATCTCTAGCCCTTTTCAATTCAAATGAGCTTAAACAAGATATGTTGTTGAGCACCTTCTCCGAGCTGTAGCTGAATCTCTGGAGTTCTTCCCCCACCTCCCCAAGACAAGAACGAACACCCTTGACACTGTATAAACATTGCCTCCCCAGTTACTCCTGGGAATCGTACAGAAGAGAATGAAAACTAAGAATCCAATAGGAGAAAGGCAAAAACGTCCCAGGTTCGCACAGAGTTCCCATAGCTTTGTCCTGCTATCCTTAATGACTGCTTTTTTTTTTTTTTCCTGTTAGGGAAGCAAGCAGGGTCTGGGATGGTGTTTCTCCAGATGTGATACTCTGGTCATTGGCAGGAGATGGCAAGAGGGGGTAGAAGGATAAAATGATTTTACATAGTCTATGCAAAAGTATATATTTTTATTTATATTTGGTAAATATTATTGTTTTTCCATTTATGATAGATACAAAGTTTCCTTTTAAAAGAAACCTTTAAAAATAAACAGAAAATTAATGTAAAGAAAAGTAACAGGCAGATATGACAAAATAAAAAATGTGACAAAGACAAAAAGTTGAGATATCCAAGTGTAAATGAGAGGAGAATGAGAGCTTGGAACAGATCTGATGGTGAATCCCAGCATCTCCACTTATAATTGCAAACTCTTAAGCCAGTTAATTTACTTCACTGACAGACCTAAGCATTATACCCATTCTGATGACCTGTAGAAGTAAAATCTCAGCAGTGAGACTGTCATACAGAGTATGTATATTCAATAAATAAAAGCAGTTAATTTTTTATAAGAAAAACTGGAGTTCTTCAGCTCTTCAAAAATGCTCAAGAAATGTTAGTTCCTTTGGGTGGGACTTGTCAAAACTTCCTGTATTTTGGTTCCCTCGTACACAGGGAAAGACAGTTCCAAGAGTGATCCCCTGGCTTTTAAATTTTAAGAGGTATCTCCAAGGCCCCCCAAAGAGCCAGGTAAATTTCATCAGGCCCTGCTCCTCTTGGATACCACCTACTTTAGTATTAGCGTCTGAGTCTATATACTCCTCACCCAAAACAAGGAGCCTGCCTTCAGTAGGTGCTCATCAAATGTCACCTCAGTGAATGTGACAATTTAGGAAGTAAAAATTATTCTTTAAATTAGTCAGGTTCATGAAATGTACAAGAGGAAAAAATACAAATGACCAAATTTTTTCAATCTCAATAGAAGATAAGCAAAAATTAAATCATTGCCATTTTTTTGGGAGGGGGGCAAAAAGAGAGAATGTACCTACTATTTAAATAATATTTCATATACTATTAGACATGATAATTGGCACAAATTCTGGAAGGCACCTTAGCAGTCTATAACAGACATGTATTAAACACATGTTAAAAATTAAAAAATATATTTCAATTCAGTAACACCCATTTTAGAAATTGATTCTAAGATAATAATCATGGATATACACAAATATTTAGTTATGAAAATAGTCAATACAGCTTTCTTAAAACTTCAATAATTTAGAAATAGCCATGATGTTGTAGAAGACAATTATTTAGTTTATATAAAATTTAACAGTCAGATTATAATATAATATGAGAGAATACATTTTTGTATTTTTTGTTTAAACAAAGAAGGAAGTTGAAAAGATACCAAAATGATAGTACCCTTTGACTTGGATATAAAAATTTAGATGATTTTTGTTTCCTTCTTAACGCTTTTTCCCCCAAAAGTTTCTATTATGAACAAATATCAACCATAGCTAATTCATTTTGTACAGTTGTCTAGAGATTTGCTAATTCCTTTACAGGCATTAACTCATGTAATCTTTACAAAAGCCATATAAAGTAAGAAGCATCATTATTCTCATTGACAGATGAGAAAACATTGCTGCAAAGAGAAGAAATAACTTACCCAAGGTCACCCAGAAGTAAGGGGGAGACATGGTAGAGATGGCTTTCAAACTCAGTTTATCTTGTATCAGAAACTGCATATTTTGGGGCTAAATACAACACTGTTTCATAACTATTATTTTTCTAATAGGAGAAAAGTTAACTTTAAGAGAAAAAAAAAGGAGCCATGAGTCACTATATGACTGATAGCTAAAAGAATTGTACAGATGAATGTAAAATCGTTATGTTTTTTCCCACTTTGAACCAGTAGAATCTATGCATGATCCAACGATTTGGTGTAAATTATTTTGTGTAGCACATCAGCCTTCAAGAACCCAGGGATCTGGTTTAATTTATGATAGAATGACCAATAAATGTCTTTCAAAAATGGTAACTAGTGTGGCATAGCTCTTGGTGCTATAGGATTTTAAACTGAGTATTAGATTTGGCTTATTTTCTATCAAATTTAAAAATATTTGGTTGAAAACATCTGAAAATTATCTTTATTTACCCAAAGGTTAATCATTTTTTTCTTTGTTATACAGGTAATATATGTTTACTAGAGGAAATCAATAAAAAGAAGATATGAATCACTTTTAATCTCAACATGCAGAGATAACCCTTCTGCAGTTAGTTCTTTAGGTTGTTCGTGTGTGTGTGTGTGTGTGTGTGTGTGTGTAATCAAAATGTCAAATGCACAGGACTACCCAGATCTACATTTCTGGCGTCACTCTATATATTTAGGGAAATCATTGAAGTGGCTAAACATCTACATTTATTCCTATGTCATTCTGATTTTAATATTCTCTCTGCCTTACATCAACATGTCCGTGGAATGTAGCTCTGCCTTTTCTCTTAAGTCCTCCTAGAGCATGCTTACCGAAGGTTAGGGCAAGGGAGGGGCTTACGCAAGAGTACTGGACATCACTGTACAGACAGTAATTTCAACTGTAATAGTGGGCATCTCTGGTCCTATTTGTCTTAGTTATCACCAACACCTGGAATATCTCATTGAATAATCATTTCTCCCTTCAGTCTTTAATCTCTTGTTCAGTCTCCCTTCTTCTCCTTTTAAGCATATCTGTCCTGGCCCCAAAGGATACCCAAAGAATGAAAAATTTCTCCCACTTTCCTGCAATCTTCTCAGTTACATTTTGTCTCATGCTAGTCCTCCTCTTAAACCGACACAGCTTCTCTATTCACATCCAGGCATTTCCTTAAATGAAAAGAGGACATCTGAGGCCAGCTTTTATAATACCATTTTTTATTTACTGTGTGCTGCATTCTGATCATACTGTATGCATAGTTTTCTATTCTATCCTTTTTGTCATTAAGTATTTTATTGTGAATAGCTCCTCATCTTATTACAAATTCTTTGGAAGTGGAACATAATGGTCAAATAAAATTCCGCCTTACAGATATAATAGAGTGATATTTCCAAAATTTGCAGAGTGATGAGAATCACCAGGGGTGTTTATAAAAAATGCAATTTCCACTTGGATATTTTTATTTAGTAGGTCTGGGAAAGGATCTGGGAACATATACCTTTTAATAAGTGCCTCCAAATTGTCTTTCCTTTATAAAACTATTTCGTTTCACTTAGAGATGAAGGTCATTTCCAACTTTTTGTAAAAGCAGATAAATAATATCGAATTCTGTAGCCTTTCATGTAAAGATTAAGTTAAATCACATGGGAATTCAATGGAAATAGACGATCTAAATATGTCCAAAGCCCCATCCAGGCTTCTTTTCCCAAATTAAATTATTCCTTACAATGGCACATTTGCATCTTTATAAGTCGACTAGAGTAAATAACTTGAACAAAAATATGCAAATATTTGAAATAAAAGAAAGTTAAAGAAACATTTTAACTCTTACGGCAGGATTTTTTCTAATTCATATTTTAAACAGAAATCGGAAAGTATTTTTTGATTTCTCAGATAAACAAAATATAGTCTTATTTTCCACTGATATTCTTTAAGGATATTTCTAAGTTTGAAGCAATATCTGATAAACAACAAAATTTGGGGTAATTTGCAACATGAGACACAACCACTGAAAAAATGTAGCCCTATTAGGCTCAAAATAGACCTAATTTGGTAATGTTGAAAGAATAGCACATTTTTCAACTTTCCTACCATATTTCAAGTCAAGAAAAGTCTATGAAGAAATTTTAGAGTAGGAGCAACTATAGAATGTGTTGGCTTGTCTCTTCCTCACATGGCTTTGCAGATTTCAAATGCTTCACAAATCATTTTCTTGAAAAGCAATTGCATATTTAAGAAATGATGCTATCTTTTGGTGTTTCCAGGATGAGAAATGAATTGGGAATTATACTTCAATAGTGACTATGAGACAGTGATCAACAGGTTCTGAGATGTATTGGGTAACAGAAGATGATGAAGATAAACTATCAAGTAATTTTGCAGCTGTGAGGAGAAATCTTGTAATCCACATAATCCAGGGAGGTTAAATAAGATAATCAGGAAAGTATCGGAGTTTCAAAAGTTATGAGTTACAGCTTTGGTGGATTAATGATTTTAAATATATCCATCACCGACTATAAGATAGGCTCCTACTCTATTGTTGAGTTGGATTGAATTTTAATGCATGGTCTTACTCCAGAAGAGTCAAATGCCTTATGATCCTCTCCTGGCAAGTTTTCCAAGATAGCTACAACTTTCAGAAAATTACTACTATGAAATTCATCAGCGTATTGTTTGCAGTCATATTAAAATGGTCTTTAGGCTTTGATATCTTTTTTTTAATGTGAGTGGGTGGGTGGCAGCTCCTTCATCTTCATATGCTTTCCAAGAACATTTCCAAACTGCTTAAGACACTCACATGCACATTTACCCACATGTTCTACAAACATAAACCTAGTTCTCTTAGAAAAGTTACCCTTCCACAACCCGCAATCCTTCTCAATGTTCAAAAAAAGATGAGTTGTCTTTTCCTCGTGGCCAAGGACAAAGAAAAGGGTCTCTAACTACATCAGTGGCTTCTTAGGGGCCTTGAAATACTTGCAGAGTTTGATGTTGTTAGGAAAGTTTCTTTATTGCTCTTAAAACCATTATTTTCATTTTATAAAAAGAGTAATGGACACTTCAGTGCCCACATTGTTATGGGTACTAAATGTTTTATAACTGTATCCAGCTAATCAATACTCCACAATGAAGAAATGGGAGACTTTAAAAGATAATATGAAACTTAGTGCTTTTAGTCTAAAATCCATCATGCTGCCCATTCCTACAAGAGGATTTTGCTTCTTCAACTTGCCGGATGATAAAAACAACCTGAGATGCTTCTTAGAAGAACATCATCCAGGGCTTAATAAACGGAATCTCCAAGGGAAGAATCTTAAAAATCTACATTTTTACTAAGCACATATCTCTTAAAGAGGCAATTTAAAAAATACTGAGTTGTAGAAAACACTGGGGTTCTGAAAAGGTTACATTTGAGAAAGGCATAACGAGAAGGAATGTTTTACTTTCTCTTAATCAACCTTAACCAAATTAACTTGACTGCTGTGTCTTTTGGGGGTGGTAGTGGGCAGAGGATATCAACGGAGGTTTCAGGAGGGTTTTTAAATTTCTGCCTCTGGATACCTAAAATCACCAAGAAATCCAGCAACTGCAGAGCTCCTGCTTGCTGCCTTCGTTTGCACAGGCACCAACAGGAAACTGCAGTCCCCAGGGATGTCAATCTGGCATCTCTTCGGATCAGTAAATTAAGGAGAAATAAAACCACAAATGAGCAACTAGAAAAAAATCAAAAGTGCTGCTTCCTGCTGAAACAAACTTTGAGTGGCATCATTGTAAATGAAAGGCCGGGATGCTCCTATGTGAGAAAGTTTCTCCAGCCTCATTAGGAGCTTCCACATAGGTAATAGCCTGGGACTGAAATTAGAAATGGTTACATTTCACATATACATAACATATTGCCTGATGCTTCCTTGAAATGACCTGTTTGCTACTTTACATAACTTGGACAAGCAGTTGTCTGCTATTTCTATACTGATCAATCTTTTATGCTTGGTTCAGCCGGTTACTTTACTCATTAAAAAAAAAAAAGCTAATTAAAATGGGAATCCATCCACCTATTTGGAAAACTGCCTCCTATGGCAGAAAGACTGAAGCAAGTAACTGCATTCATTTACCTTGTGAGGTCCTGCTGTGCAAATACATTTGTGCCGGGGGTAACACTCACATTTTAAGTATTTCCAACACAAATGTTCACACAAAATATCTTTGCTTCAACCCAACAACCAGAAACCCATTAAAAGCTTTAAATTTTATTTCCAAGGGGCAAACTTCTTGGGCACTCTATAATCCAAAAGGCAAAACAAAATAAGACAAACTAACAATGAAGTTCTGAACACTGTCTCCCTCCCTTGCACACTATCCCCTCACATACCCATTAATAGATCTAGTGGCAGAGCATTCAGCATTCATTTACTAGTCTCAGTGAGTTTGATTTACTTTAGGAAAAATTTTATTTGCACTTTAAAACTATCATAAACTTCAAAGGATACTGACAGTTCTCAAGTTATTAAGTTAAAAGGCAGCCAACTTTCAGCTGGAGTCACTGCAAATTAATTCTGTCTCACAAGGCCGCATTGGGTCGTTTCCTGAGCTGATGGTAATAAATAGCCCTTATTCTAATATAAAAACCAGTGAGTGTAGTAATGCTTTTCTGATTAAAATGCTCAGAAGTGGGTAGGACCTACACTCAGTGTAAACTACAGGTAATTTCATACCAGCGGAGGTAGAAACTGCTCTTTATCTACCCAGTACACATTCTCCCTTTCTTCCTAACTGACAAAACAAACAAATACTTGATTCTCTTCATGGCAGCAACAAACCCTTCTAATAAATACTTGCATTTCCCAGAATACCTTGCAGCTAAGGTAGCCAAATAACATTGTTTGACCCATGAGGAATAAACAGGTTATGGGATTTTTCTAAGAGGGTTTTTTTTTTTTCTTTCTAGCTATAGATACTATTTTTTTCCTTGCTTGCTTCCTGTTCTTTTTTTTCTGCCTGGAACACAGATGAGAGGTTTGGGACACAGGATATTGGTGGTGCGGGGAGGGAACTGAGGTGTACAATTGGTTAGGATTACACCTTAAAAGTTACTAGAATCTAAGTTTCAAGAGGACAGGAACCATACGTGTCTTGTTTTATATGTATCCCTAATGCCTGGAGCATGGCTGACACAGAACCAAAAGCTTAGAAATGCTTGTTGAATTAACAAATATATTAATTAATTAATGTTAATTAATTGACAGTGGCTATAGCGAACCGAAAGGGGGAAAGTAGATAAAGATGATAAGCAATAAGAGTATCACTCCTCTGAGAGATAAGAAGAACATTTCAAGTCAACCTTTATAGGTGATCATAACGATGTTGGAATTTCTCTGAGTAAGCATGGCTTTTTGCAGAAGAGGCCATGATATGACCCAACGGTTCTAAAGAAACTTCTCTGTAAATAGATAGGAAAAGGCAGAGCAAGAAGCAACAAGAACAACTATAAGGCTTAATAATAATCCAGGTCAAAGGTGATGTTGATTTGTGACAGAATTTTACCTGTGGAGAAGGTGAGAGGTGGTCAGATACTGAATATATTTTGAAGTCAGAGACACAAGGATTTCCTAATAGATTGTAAGGGGAAAAAATGACTCAGGATATTGCCAAAGTTTTTGGTCTAAGCAACTAAGAGAATGGAGCTGTCATCAAACGAAATGGGGAAGGCTGCAGAAGAACCAAGTCTGTACTGGGAGATAAGGTGTTTGGTTTTGACATTTTGAATTTGAAATGTCTACTAGGCATCCAAGTACAGATGTCAAATGGACAGTGGTATCTAAAAGACTGAAATTCAAGAGAAAGGTTTGATATGGAAATATAACTATTGGGAGTCAGTGGCATATAGGTATTTAAAGCAATGGATCTAGATAATATCACTACAATAGTGAGTGTAGAAACCTCTGAAGATTTTTAATTGACAGGGCCAAGGAACTAATAGAGGATTAGTCAAACTCATCTGGCGTGGTTTATAAGATTATCCCAAACCTATACAATTTAGAAGTAGAAATCATGGTTAGAATACTGCTGCAATAAGCTAGGCATAAGTGGAAGAAGACTGGACCTCATGTACTATGGCAAGGTGGAGCTCAATGTGTAAATATTTGTGACAAGTTGAATATTGAGCACTGGGAAGGAAATCACAATGTCTTGGAAGAACCCTTATTTTTCTAACCTAAATTTAAAAGTTGTATTAGAAAAGGTTATTATTTTGGTTAGAGTTCCCTCAGAAACAGGCTCCGAAACAGTAGATTATTTGGGATGTGATATCAGGAAACACCTAGAGAAGATAGGAGGAACAAGTCAGGGAATGAAAGGAAGTCAATAAAGAGTATATCATCGATCCCGTCCCCACTGTGGGAAACTGAGGAGCTGTTGTCATAGTTTTAATACTGCAGATATTAAAATATTCCTATGAGATTTCTTCATGAGATATTAGCAGGTGAGTTGTCCCCATTTTGCCCAATATTCTTAGGGAGAAAAATGAGATTATTGAGTGGGATTATTAACTCTTTGCACACTTAGAGATATTGATAGGCAGCACATAAAAGTGGAATGGGAGTCAGAAACCGTTGTGTCCAATCTCAATTCAATCAGGAAATCAGCCAAAAGCACAGACTTTTAGAATTTTTTGGTCTGATTACAGCAACATGGTAGGGAATTGGGGTATTTACCTGTAGATTCATCTCACTCATTCTGTTCCTGGGAACTTGAGAAAATAAAGAATTCTCCCTCTACCTGTACTCTGGGCAGGGGTCTATGGCTCAAGGCAGTTTTCAAGTCAGACCAGGTTTCTGCCATTGGTCAAACTATAAAATGCTCAAGAAAAAGCGATTTGAAAATTTTTAAAAACAAAGTCCTTTGGTGTTTTAAAACATTGAGCAGAAATAGCAAGATGGGAATCTAGATGCCCAAGAGAGTACTAAACTTTTATTGAACATGAATTTTGATTCTGGATTCCAAAGTATAAGACATTGCAAAGGAAATAGTAATACTATATTATGTAAAAGTAATTAGGTATGTCACAATTCTTTTACCATCTCATGAGGTGATCGCTGCACGAGGGTTCTTATTTTAAAAGTATATGACAAAGAACACAGTTTAAACTGGATGAACTACAAAAACGAGACCATCCAACACCATTATCTAGAGGAGCTATGGAGATATAATGCCTATGCCTTCTCTATTTATTTCCCTGCCATTTCCCAAATGCATTTTTCCCCTAATGCAAATAACTCCCTTGAGAAAGTTATCTATAAGTTAAGTAGAGAACTGGAATCAAGGTGTATTTCTCAGTTTGACCACAAGTTTCAAACGGAAAGCTGATTCTTATTTCTTCTATCTAGAATGCCCCAAATTTTAGCCATCTGTAAAAAAGTTACACATTTTTTGAGTCTTGATACATTGAGATGAAAGTAGCTGCTATGGCCTGAATATTTGTGTCCCTGCCCCCCAAATCAGATATTGAAATCCTAATTCCATTGTGATGGTGTTACAAGGTGGGGCCTTTGGGAGATGTTCAGGTGATAAGGATGAAGGCGTCATGAATGGGTTCAGTGCCATAATAAAAAAGACTCCAGAGAGCTCCTAGCCACTTTGGCCATTTGAAGACACCGTGAGAAGCCACTATTAACTAGGAGGAGAACCCTCACCAGAAGACAGCCATGCTGATTCCTTGATCTTGGGATATCTCCCCTTGAGAACTGTAAGAAAAAAATTTCTATTGTTTATAAGCTACCCAGTCTGTGTTATTTTGTTACAGCAGCCCAAATGATGAAGACAAAAGCTATAGATAAATGGATATTATGAATTTGAACAAAGAAGCAGAAGCAGAGATCATGTTTCAGCAGGATGAATGTAGTGAAAACCTATAGCTTATTTACTAAGAACATTCTCAAGTATGATTTATAGAAATATAGTTCAAGATTTGCTTGGAGATCTTTATAAAATTGCTTTTAGCATGTAGCAAATCTCATTGGAATACAAATGAAAAGTTATGCCAGCTAGTCAGAAAAAAAATGTATCATTAGAAACAATATAAGATACAGGGAAACAAACAGAAGAAGAATATGCATGGCCTTGGTCTTGTACTATCCGGAGAAAGCCACTTAAATTTAATACTGGGAAAAATGCACATAAAGGTCCATTCTTTGCTTATTAACTTTTATACATTCATACATCTCATTTCAGAAGAGTTACTTTTCAATGTCTTTAGAATTCACAAAGGCCCATGGAGTCATTTCCCAGGCTTTTGGAGAGCAAAATGCTATTTACAACACTGAGCATTTCCAAAGCCACAGCAAAATCCTCTTTATAATTATCATCAAAAACACTAGCCACACTAAGCAATGGAAGGATAGAATTCTCAAATTCTGAGATACTCAAGTGCCCAAATGTTTAGCAGCAGTTTTAAAATAAAAGATAGAATTTGAAAACTTTCTAGTATGACAATTATAAAAAACATCATCAACCAATAAATCAGAAATAGCTATAAGCAGATTCAGTCATGAACACTAAGTCATCGCCTATTTCTCTTAGTCTATTCTCTCACCAAGACTTTTAATGAAGCCGGCAAACAAGGAAACAAGAAATTTAACGCAGAACAAAGATAATACAATAAAAATCATTTTTTTTTTATTTGTCCTGCTGGGTATTTAAATGATCTATATTCCTGGGAAAGTCGCTAAATCCTCGAATCCTCATTGCCTGCATCTATGCAAAACTGGGTTGTTGAGGAATTTCATTCTACTTTACTGGAATTATATTGGGGAAAATATGCACAAAGAAAACATCTTATTTAATTGTTATTCCTTTGAAAGGAGGTGTCGTGAACAGATTTTCCTTCTCACTCATTTGTTCTTTGGAGGGGTAGGTGCACGTGTATGTCTCTCTTGTTTCTCTCTGTGGCTGGGAAGTTTTCCTGGGGTGAGCAGTGGGAATATTGATGGTGGGGAGAGAGGCAAGTCAGAGGATAATTGCTTCTTGCCTACCATTCACCCAGAGCAAAGAAGTTTGAAAAGTTAACCTTGCCTCTCCTCCCCTTTACTGTTTAATTTGCACAGATCATTAGCAAGTGAAAGGTGCTCTGCAAACAGAACAGAATAGGTTTTTAGACAGACAAATAGTGATTTATAAGGACTAGAAAAAAACATGCTTATACTGGGCTATTCATTGCAGAAAATCTCATTATAAATAAGTCAATAAGCCACTAGTGATACAGGATATGTGTGATTATTTTGGTTATGGTCAACTTTTGTTCTAGTGGGATTCTTGTGTTTGACTTATAGTATATCAACATGTCTCACTGAAGGAAAGTAATAATATTCTAAAACCATTGAAAAGACCTCTACTTACATTTACACAAATGTTAATCAAAACCTTACATGGGAATCTGAACTTATTATTTCCTTGCCAAAGTTATTATGCGTCTCTTTATCATATTGCAATGGTAAGCTGATAAAAAGCAGTCTTAAGAAATGTTTTCATTTTTATGTAATCATATATATTTATGCTATTTAAAAATAATTATGATTTATCTTTATAGTAACAGGTACAATGCAATTAGTATACACAGAAAAAGTTTCTGACTTTCGGAGTCACTCTTTCTCTGAATTCATACCGACTTAGTACCTCTAAAAAATACTCAGGCTTCTGAGCACTGGAGAATACTAGGTCCTGAGATAATAGTATAATTGAAAGCTTTTCTGCTGCCCCCTGAGAGGTGATAGAGCGATCCGAAGAAGAGTGAAATGATACTTTGGGTATCAAGCCTAAAACAAGAAAACTTCCCCTACAATCATTTGTTGCCCAGCACCACAGTTTAGTACTTCTATTACTAAGTAGTCTGAAATGAATCATAACTCATTTAATCAACTTAGACATTTTTTTAAAGTACTATGTCCCCCAGTATTTTTTAAAAAATTGCATGAGCCTAAGAATCATCAAGAGTGATAATTAGAAATATAGATTTCTAAGTCTTGATCTTAAGGATTTGGATTCTCTACTGGAGTGATTTAGAAATAATTCAAGAATATTCTCTGAATAACTATTTTCCTTCATTTTCCTTTTTTTCTCTCCTATGTTTACTTTTCCTGTCAACAAGAATTTACTGAATTCCCTGTGCACGGCAGGCTCTGTACTAGGCACTAGGGATAGATGACAGTGGATTCATACTCAACTCTTGCTTCCAGACTGCTCATTGTTTGTTATTAGAATAATAAAAATTTTATAACACAATAAAATGCATGTGACTCAATGGTAATAAAGTCCATTTCTTCAGAATTCTCTCAACTTCAGCAGTAGCCGTTAGTAACTATAACAATGACAATTGCCAGTGTGACCACCCTAAGGGACAGAAGGAAAACAAAACCAAAATAGCACTCAATGGAAGTCAAACTTTACATTTTGTGAAAGGGACTAGAACTTATGGAAAAGGAGATGCTTTTTCCAGATTCTTCAGGAGTTGGCAAGATGAAGAAGCAATGGAAATCAAAAAGTAAAATACAAACACCAAGGAAAGCCAGTGGCTCCCAAGTTTCAGTCACCTCCTGAGAGAAGTGATATACTACTTTCAGTTTCTGCCTTCCTATCTTTTTCTGTTTCATAAAATGAGAAACTGATGATTTCCTCTGACCTACTATGGATTTAATATATAATTAACACCAGGAGTGATAATGCTAATCCTCTGATTTAAAATTTCAATTACCTCCAGTACAAGTCTTACAGGTGCTTGCATTGGGAGATACATGCTAGTCTAAAAGAGATAGCCTTAACCGGTCAACTGCATTTGAAGCCGTGATTTAGTCTCTGAGTTAACATTTGTTTAAAAGTTGAACTGAAGAGTAGTTTAGGAGAAAGAATAAAATCAATTCTTTGACCTACCGCTGATTCACCGTATGGCCTTAACCAAAATTCAAATTCTTGATAGGAGGAATAAAAAAAAATTGACAACACAGCCATTTATGGGTTATCTGTTAGGTGAAATATATTAAAAACTGAGCTATCTGAATGTGCCCGTCATCTTCAAAAGCAAATTTGTTCTTAAGGCTTAACGACTTGACCGATTTGAACAGTCTACATATGGAAACATCACATATAAAATGTTCAAATCCAGGGAAAACACCAGGTTAAATTGAGTTCTTATTTCGTAACAAACAAACAAAGAAAAAAAGAGAATACATTTTTGTACAATTACTCAGGGAAGGCAAGACGGTTTATTTATATTTATTATCTTCAATAATCCCTTAAGACAAGTTCTATAGATGAGGAAACTGGGACTCAGAGGAGTTAAATAATCTGTCCTCATTGAAACAGCTCGTAGATAGAGGAATACGAACTCAGTTCTAGCCAGCTCTGAAATCTATATCCTTTCCATTGTGAATTGTTTCAAGCCTTTAAAGTAAAAAGAAGACGGGTCTTATCATTAATGTGTGAATTACTTATTTCATCAATTCTAAAGTGCACATTTTTTTCCCTCACATTTTAATGACTCTGAAATTAGGATGCTTCTTAAAGTAGCTGTCAGCCAGGTATAATTAGGATACAGTCATCATTGCCTGCATATGAACTTCAAAACATTCAGGGTGGCTAACTCAGAAGAAAACCTCAGAGAAACGAGTGGCGTACCCTTCTAAGCAATACTATGTCACCAGTTCTCTTGATGACATACAGAAGCATGCTGTATAGGGAAAAAGAAACATGGAATATAACAATTCTCACTTATAAAGTTATTCAGAATCAGATTCTGATTGTGAAAAACTGTTTAGAATTATGCAAGTTTAATTTACTTGTATTTTCCTTTTTATGAATGTACAAGAATGATTTTAAAAATCTATGCTAAATAAGTCTGAAAGAGCTATATGAAAACATTTTATAAGATAGTGCTGTCACCTTAAAAGGTAATGCTTTTACTTTCCTTGTGGTATATGAAATAATGATTTGTATTAAACTATATAAAATAAATACATTAATCAGACTCTTTAAATACAGATGGTTTAGGGGGAAATGCTAGTGCAGTTGTTTGAGCTCTTGGTAGTCTCTGATGATTTAGAAAAGGCAAAACTCAGCTGCCTAGAGAGACCACACAGCCTCTCTCAAGTTCACTCCCACTGAGGTTCATTCCAAAAGGTGGGTGGAGAAACTAATCTGAGGAGAGAATCACTGACAAACTCAGTTCCATGTGAGGAAAACCTCTATCCCTCCCTTTCTCTAGGGGGAAATGTTCCAATTGCATTGGCATTAACTGTGGACTTCAGCCCTTTTTTTTTTTTAAATATTATCGTAGCTTTGACAAAAACAGGGACTCATAAAACAGCTGAGGCAGCCCTCCATTTCATTTTGCTATTGAGTTTTAATTAACCAACTCCAGTGAGTGATGCTGGGAGTTCCCTCTCATAAAATACTTATTATTACCTCACTATCCCTCCAAAACAAGAGCTAGTTCCAGCTTTTATTCTATTTCTGACTAAAGGTCTTGGATTTCTACCCAGGCATATAAGGTATCTGCTAAATGCAGGATTGATGCTCATGTGATCAATAAAGAGCCTGGTTTCTTGCAGAAGGTGGGCCTCTCCCTGAGCGTAAGCGGTGGCCTCTGCATGTTAACTTCTCTGGAACCTAGTTATTCCTTTATCTCTGCCACAGCAGTGGGCCCTGAGAGATAGGCAGTGGGATGTTAGACAAGATCAACATCCCATTTTACAGGAAACTACAAACAAACAAACAAACAAACAAAAACTCAGAGACCCAGATAGACTAAATAACTCCTTCAGCACCCCTAGTAGATGACATGACCAGATCATCTAACTGTCTCCCTCCCTCCCTCCCTGCCTTCCTCTCTCTTTCCCTCCCACCCTTTCTTCCTGCCTTCCTTCAACATATATGCATAGAGTATCTACTATGTGACAATCAGTGGTAAGACACAATTCCTAAACAAAGTAAACTTACAGGCCATAGGCGGTATAGATGTGTAAAAAGGTAATTATGATACAAGGTAAATAATTATCTGGAGATGAACATACAAGAGCTCAAAGGAGAGACCATAATGGATGCTCAGGGATGCTTTCCTGGAGCAAGTGGCATTTATGCTAACACCTGAAAGACGCCTTAGAGCAGTGATTCTCAACTTGGGGTGACTTTTCCTGATAGGGGATATGCTACAATGCCTGGACACACTTTGCACGGCCATGATGGGGGTGGAAGGGTATCTAGTGGGTAGAGGCCAGAGATGCTTCTCAACATTTTACGATACTCAAGACAGCACCCCATAATGAAGAATATTCAGCCTAAAATGTTAATGTTGCGGCCAAGGTTAAGAAACTCTGCTTTAGTGTTAGTCAGGCAGAGGGGTGTGTGATTGTGGGTATGTGAGTAGGTGCGTGTGTAAAATGGGTGAGATGTGCATACATGGAGGGAGGTGAGTCCAGTCAGCACTTTAATGAAATTTACTGCAATAAATGTTAAACAACAACAACTACTACTAATATGTGGATAGTGCCTAAAAGGTACAATGCACTTGAGGACACATTATCCCACTAAATCTTTCAGTATTGAGAAAACTAAATATACTTATTACTGTTTTGCAGATAAAAAACAAAGACCCAAGGAAAAAAAAAGTAGCAGTACCAGAGTAATAACCCAGGCTTTACAGTTCCATGTAATAGCAATAAGATAGATATTCTTTCTTGTGTATTAGAAACTGTTCTATGCCCTTTGCATATATTAACTTACTTAATCCTACTATTGGTCCCATATAGACATATGAAGAAACTGAGGCACAGAAAGATAAGTCACATCATCAGATTCAGTTAGTGGTGAAGCTGGAGTATCAGGTACTCTGGCTCCAAGGTTCATGTCGGTAATCTCAACATTATACTCTTGCTCTATTCACTGTATGACACTTGGTGATATTTATTAAATGTTGGCATTTATATCCAAGTCTCCTGATATTGCAGATACTTTGTGTTTTTTACTCCTCATACTGTTGTTATTATTTCAATATTTGTATACTCCCATCTTACTGCTCAATGATTATCAAGTAAGAATGATCAAAACATCATTCATATGCTAACAGTAAGTCTGGGCACAACTTTGGATAATTATTTTTTAATGTTTTGGATGTAAGTCACCTGCAACTGTCATCCTCAAATTGTATCTTCCATGGGCCAGAATGGCTAATATTGATATCTAAAAATAAGAGAACTTGATCACTCTATGTCAAAATTCATAGGTTTTTACTTTCAAGCAGAAGTTCCTGACTTTTATGTAGTCTTCTGTGATTTTTACTCTCACATTATTTCTCCTTAGAATCACGCACTAATTTTTGAGAAGAGGGTTGACCAAATATTAGTCTTCTCTTTTCACAAATGACCCTGAAAGTCAGGATATAAGTGACTTGTCCAAAATCAAATAGCTAGCTAATGGCAGAGCTGCTTAGCCTGGTTTACAAGGTGTCACCCCAAGATAATCCACTTTGTTTCCAGATCAGGGAAGGTGCCTCCTGAGCCATTCTTTCCTTTTTGTAATCAAATGTTCACATGATTAAACACAGGCCTATGTAGGCACACAATACACACACACACACACACACACACACACACACACACATACTATACATCGCTATTATATAGTTTAAAAGGGTTTTTTGTTGTTTATCACTAAAATCTATGCTTAAGTCAATATTCTGGAACTTTTATTTTCCGAATGAATTCAGGGGAGGTACATATTCCCAGGATGGCTGTCTTCTTATATCACAGCAAATGAACTGATTTAGTGACCTTCTTAACACCTGGGCAGCACATTTGCCATTCTGGAGGAGTATTACACTTTGTAGATTAAACAGAGGTTATTGGCCATAGATCATAAAAAGCTGTCAAAGCTGAAGAATGGTGGGTCTACAGAGGCTTCGCCAAGAAAAGACGTCTTGCATCAAATCATTTTACCCAAGGATCAAAGGTTTTGATTATGCTTGTTTTAAGATGGTTCCATGGGGTCTGTTATACAAACGTCACAAAAAATATAAAAGAAACAACTGAGTTCAGTAGTGCCACGGTTTTCCTTAAGTGCTGAGAAATTTAAATAATTCGTAGTCAATATTCTAAGCCAAGGGAAAACCTGCTGGATGGGGCTAAGAGATATATTACCTTCCTTCAGAAGATATCATCATTCAGTGAACATTCTTTGGAAGTAAAAAATTATGTCCATATTTATTTATGCTCATATATGAGCTCCATTTATTCTTTTAAGTTTCTAAATAAAGACAAGAGATGTATAACTATTAGAAATACAAATGGGTAGTAGCCCTTCGGGCTGTTAGCTTCTTATATTGTACTTTCCTCTTACCTCTCTTCTTTTCCCTGTAATCACAGAAAGAGTTAAGAAAATAATACTAAACCATAGGACAAGAAAAAGGAAAAAAATCTGGTCAATCAAAGGCTAATACATGTTTACAGGCTTCATTTTCAGGATATTTAAAGGTGAATTTTCAGGATTTTCAGGATTTCTAACCCTAATGTAAGGGTGTGGCAAAGACCTTTTACTTTAACTCTTTAGAGCCTCACTTTTTACCACTAAAGTAAAATTTTCTTGCTATCTAAAATTCAGTTTTTTTTTTTTTTTTTAATTTTAGGAGACTAGATTTCTATGTCACTGACACAGAGAATGAAACAGGCTCTGTTTGCAGTCCTATTAAAAAAGAATTTTAAAATGCTCTAGCATGTTTACAAGTAATTTGGGACACACTCTGAAAGCCGTTTTAAAATATGAGATCTTAGAAAACAAGTTAGACACCAATGTAACTGCAGGGACTTCAGGGTTAAAATAAACAGCCTACGGTAAGAGCCACATTAGTCATCTTTTCCCCCCATAATTTAAGTGAACTATGCTCCACAAAATTAATTTATCAGACAAGTCATATTTAAAAAAATCTATTGGTTCCAGCAGGCAATTTCACAAATGTTGTAGTAACACCTTGTAAAACTTAGGCTTCATTCACATTGTATAATCCATTGCCATCTATCTATTAATCCATTACTCCACTGACATGTAATATCAAGGAAGCATTCCATTTTCCAATAAGGTGATGAAGGGCATTTTGGTTATCTTTCTTCTAGGTGAAATCTGCATTGTTTTCTCTAGGACAAGTCATACAGCTTTCACTATAGTCTTTTAAAACATGACTTATTTGTATAACACCATAAGTTACTGGCGGAAGAGAGAACGCAAACTGACTTTCTAAATGTTAATTCATTGTCTAGGTCTCAGTGCATATTTAAATGTAGAGTTTATATTACAGCATGACCAGATTAAAGTTAGTTATATTAAAATAGAATAGTAATAATAACTTAGGCTTGCTAAAATAGTAGATTATCTCATTAATTCTCACAGCAACGTTGTTGAGTAGAAACTACTTCTTAACTCCATTTTACAGATGAAGACACTGAGGCACTGGGAAATGAAGTAACTTGCCTAAGTTTCCATAGACAATAGAGGTGGAAAGTGAACTTGAGGGTTCTGTGCTCTACATCACTACCCCAATGCTTCTCCGTAGTTAGTGATACTTTGATACTAACTTATTATTATATAAACGCTAGGATTTTCCTTGGCATTGCTAATTTTTTACACCTCGGATGTTCCCATTATGTGGCACAGCATGGTTGCCAGGTCAATTTCATTGCATACTTCAGGAGATAGAAAATTGTTCTACTGGATACTGTTTGTGAGCCCAATATTTAAAGCTGCCTCCCCAAATATGCTGATGCATTTATTTTATGAACTATATTTAGGTTCATATTATAAAAACTCATGGTACAGGTACGTTGTCAACAGCATCGTCTCGTCTTCTGAACTCTATTCTGATAACTCACATAGTTCTCCCAGCGTACTTCTGTAACTTCAGTGAATTATTACTGTAGTTGTATTTTATTATTCATTAGTTTATTTTTTTCAGGCTGCCTCCACCACCTCAGCCTCCATAAGGACAGAGACATTCTCCGTCTTGCTCACCCCATCACCGATACCTACAGCACCTAACTCATAATAAATATTCATAGAAAGAATAAATGAATATATTCACTGATTTTTCCATAGGATATCAGAGCTGGAAGAGTTTAGAGATCATCAGATTCTATCATTTCATAAGTGAAGAAATTATGGGCTGATAGATGAAGAACATAAAAGCCAAATCTTAGTTTATTTCATCTCTAGGATCTGGCACAAAACAGGTGCTTGAAAAATGTATGTAGGTTTTACTATGGTAAAGCCCAGGCTAGATCAGGCATCTCAACTTCACAACCGGAGCTAATTCCATAAAGCCTGTTTTCTATTTTTCACAGGTACATGATGTCCGTTCAGTTAGGATTTCCTCTGTTATCTTAGAGATTTTCTTTATTTTAAAAATAGCATAGTGCTTACTTTTTGCTGCCACAACAAAGTAGAATATCTGAACCAGGCACCCTTAATCTTGGCCACACCAAATATAATTTTCATTCTAGAACTTGATATTAAGTTGTCAGGGGACTTTTCCAACAGGTTATAATTTGTCCTTCCCAATTGATAGAGGTAAAACTTTAGTCACTTTTACTAAAGAGTTTAGTACAAAGTCTTATAGGTTCTCTATACATACAACCCTTACCTTTGGTCTTTATTTTTTTTTTTATTAATAAAGACCATCAAAATGAATTTACAGAGTTCCTGACAGTAAGAAGCCCCATGTTCCAACCTTAGCTCGCCTGCTGATCACTAAGCATCTTTTTGAAATGAAAAGTATTTCTTTTTTTTTTTTAAAGTTCAACATTTATACCTACAGATTTAAGTTTCCATTCCAGCCTTTGCAATGTCTTTGGAGTGGGTAAGAGTTTAAAGTTCTACTCTGCTATTATTATATCAGTTGCATTTAAATAAGAATTAGCATATCCTCTTTCACCCAATAGAAGCATAAAGAAGCAGGCATTTGGAGCAAGAGAGGTGACTAAAAACTCCTGGGCCAAGACACACACAACAACTGTGAGCTCAGGACACTTCAGTTTGATTCTATAGTTTAACTGCAGCTATGGGCCTGTATGTTTTGTATGGGAGCACTCTATTTAAAAGTAATCATATTATATTTTTGACAGGATATATCTGATATTAAATAATTGATGTGGGTTAACATAATATAAAATACTATAATTTATTTTACCGAATAATTAAAATAATATATACATAAAGAAGATCAGCTGTTTAAGTGATCGTGAATAGGTGGGGCTTAAGAAAACATTGTATTATTTAAAATGTTGGTTGAGTTATTCTGATCTATAAAGTGGTCCTGTGAAATATTTTTTGTGACAGGATCATGCAGAAAAAGAAACCTTTTATTTCATTCTAAAAATTTAGCTTTTTTCTGAGACATCTTGGATATTTCAACACAAGCTACCCATTCAGGACCACAAAAGACGGGCCTTGGAGAAACAAGAAGGAAGGACGAGTTGGCCTGTGCTATATTTTTAATAAATTCCAATTTCCCAAATAGCTAACATCTATATATACTTCCCAAACAAAGCATTAGGAGGTATTTTTGATTAAGTTCCCAGTCTGCCAGTTCAGCAGTATGTAATCTCACATACTTACCAAAAATATCTCCTGGAAGTTTTATAGAATCAAAGAAAATATGAATGTTTTTACATATCATGAAAGTATTGGAAGAGGTTGAGGGGAAAAGCAGCCTGGTATTTAAGTAATGAAGGCACACACACATATCAATACCCATACTTGTCACATGGCACACATGCAACTAATGCAGACCAGATAATACAATAGAACATTATTAGTAACCCAGAAGCCTCTGTACTCCTTCCAAGTTATTACCCTCCACCCACAGGCAGCACCCATTCTGCCTTTCATGCCCATAGCTTAGTTTTAGCAGTTTTCAGTGTTATATAAATGAAATCACAGCGTATGTTTCTTTTTTGTGTCTGACTTCTTCTACTAACATCTTGACATGCACCACCTCATCTAATTATTAAACCAACTCTGCAATATTGACAATATCACCCTTATTTTACAAATCACAAAAATGAAGTTCAACAAGGGTGAGAGATGGCCCGTGCCATAACACCAGCGGGGAGCCAGCATTAAAACCTGGGTGCTTCCAACGTTAAACCTATGTTATGCGTGGCATAGTCTTACAGGAACGTTCGTTCTTTCTCTTCCAGCCCTTCATGTTTTGGAATTATTACCCGTGAGTGGCCTTGATGTGGTCTCCCCTGCCTTCTTACCTTCTATCTTTCAGTCATCCTCCCATCTTTTTATTTATGTAGTGTTGCACACCTCCACCCATCTCATCACCCCCCACTATGCACTTCAGTGAGAGTGAAAATGACTTTAACTCCTGACATATCTGCCGGAATCCAGGAATTATATTTTTAAAATTGCTCTTCCTGGGACTTCTCCACCTGTATATTTTCCTCACATGTCAGCTTGGATTTTGAATACTAGATCTAGGTTTTTTTGTTTGTTTTTTTGCTCTACTAATGCATATTGTAAATTTTAAATATTGTTTCTTTTACTTGTTTCTAATTAATAAACGAAGTAGGCCAATTAACTATAAAATGTATTCTATTTATTTTCCCAGGACTAAGAAAGCAAATATACTGATGTAAAAAAATCTCTCGGGAAACATAGCAGATACATTCATTTTTGGGATATGGGAAAAGACATTAGGCTGCAAGTCTTAACCTACTCTGCAGCTGCAGCCCATCGGGGAGGAGGGACGGGCTAAGGAGAAGAGCACAATGACACATCTGAGAGTGAGAGAAATGGCCCATACCTTGGCTGTGGCAGTGGTCTCACAGTCGTATATATGTGTCAAAAACACATTAATCTGTACATTTCCAATGAATGCAGTGTGCCGAACACAAATTATACCTCAATAAAGTCGACATTAAAAAAGAAAACTGGAAGCGATCCGGCTCAATTTTTCTAAATTTCTCTCTCTTAATCGCCTTTCACTTTCTCCTTGCTCTGTTTCCCCCTCATCTGAACACAGAGGGAGGAACCACAGCTCTTAACTGCCCCATCTTCCTTTCCCTCAGCCAAAGTTGTTTCCATTCCCTAAACCCTGAATTTAAAAATCCCTAAAGATATGATTTATACCGCCCATTTTGAAAATTATTTTTTCTCTCATCATTCTGTGGCTTTTAAAATTAAAAGTAAAGACACGAGACAGACTTCATTTATATGAAGATTTGGTAAAAGAAAAAAATTGATTTTAGTTCTCATGAGTTTGCCATTTCTTACTATTTCTGGGTCGCTTAGGAAATGGAATTCAGAATGACAGAACTCTACGTTCGTTGCTAAAGATGACGATGAGCCACATGTAGTCCACATACTTAATTTACAATAATGCCTTTGTTTTTGAATAAAAATTATCATTATCTTCACGCGTGATACAATATTAAACACAATCACTCTGGGACTCAGCTTGCTCACTTATTAATGAAGATCTGGTCTAAATGATCTATAATTTCTTTTGCTGTAATATAAGAAGTACCCTAAAGAAAATGCTGTGACCCCAAAACATAGGTTCTTTGTTCAGCAATTCAAGTTCATATGAGCTGACTGATATTCTGTTCATCCAACATCACATTTGATGTAGGGGAGTTCATATATTATATAAATTCTAAAAATATTAACCGAATATGTTAATCTAAAGTTACTTCAATCATATATTTTTATCCTATTTGAGAACTGTTTATCCAAATGTATGCATACTATGTATACATTATGATAAAACCATATATTAATAATGTAGTTAATATTTTCATTTCTACTTACTGTAGACTTATCAGACATATTATAAAAAACAAAATTTGATTTAAAATATACCATGTCCTATTGTATCAATGGCATTTATGAAAAATTTTATATATATATATATACATATATATATATATGTATATATATATATATATATACATCTTTTTTAGGGGGTTGTTTTGTTTGTTCTAAATAGTCTTTTTTTTTTTTTTAGTGCTAACCATGGTTCAGATGCCTTATATAATCTCATTTAATATTTTTAAAAATTCTATGACATAGGTTTTATCGTTATCCTTATTTTGCAATCAAACTCATAGAGGCTCTTAAGGGCTCAAGGTCACAGGCTTCAGGCGTTGAAGCCAAGTGGTCTAATTCCAGGAGATGAGTAGTTCTTCTCTTCCATAGCTATTTAGAAAATCCAGTTTTAATTGCTTTTTTATTTCTATATCAGGTAGGAGAACCAAGTTATGGAATATTGTGATGGCAATTGCCTCCAAATACAACCAAGTATCAAAATGTGGAAGAAAAATCTAGACTGAGTAAGAGGGAGAAGGTGGCAAAGTTGACTGAGTTGAAAGTCAAGATCTATCATTAATGTGTGACATCATTGGGCACAATCGTTAAACTTTTCTGAGCTTTGGTTTCATTTTTACTTTGAGACTACTGAACAACTAGATCTCTAAATCATCAACTAGATCATCATCAGCACAAAATGAGCAAGTCCCCATTTATCCTAATACTTTAGTTAGGAAAATAATTTTGCCTGTGTATAGCGACATTCTACCTCAGCTTTATAGAATACTCATTTATATAAATGCAAGGCATTTTTATTGTTCAGAAAATATAATCCCTTGAAATAGATCTGTATCAAAGTTTTACATATTATTTTTTCAGAGGTCTGTATCAAACATTTGGCAGATACACTTTTGATGATATCCTGTAAAGACAACTGAATCATACCATCTTCTCAGAAAGAAGGCATGAGCACAACTATGAGACATTTCTCAACAGAGAAACAAACAAGTACAAGGATTGTCCTTCAACTGAGCCAAGTAAATTAGCAAAAAAATAAAATAAAATAATTACTGTTAAGCATGACTGGCTATATAATATGCTGGGCAAAGTGCAATATGAACATAAAGTAGTCCTTGTTAAAAAATTATCAAGAATTTCAAGATGGAGATAAGAGAGAATAATCATGAATGAGACCCTACTGAGCATGGGGCCCTGCGTGATGATACAGGTTGCATGCCCATGAAGCTGGCCTTGGTGCTAGTAATAAGAGGCCAGGGGAGGAGAATCTGAATTTGACTTGAGTTAGATGACCTAATTAATGTCCTTAAAAAATTAATTACAATAATTACGTTAAAAAACTGATCTCATCATTGTACTTTACAATTTCAAAATAATATGTTAACATTGCAAAAATTATTTATAATATTTCTTTTAGATGTCAATGAAGTTCTATGTTTGGAATATAATTTTTCACTTCATATTTGATTTACAAAATGTGACCACTGATTAAAAATCAGAAGCAATCACATGTTACCAATTAAACCAATTTTGTGGACTCGAATGTAGCTTCTATATTAGTGTCTCCTTCATAGGCTTTTTTTCTAAAGATTATGCCCTAAAGAGTCTTCAAAACAGCTTCCTTCTTAGATGACAACTTCTTTATCTTGCTGGTAGAAAAACAACCAGGCTAAATTTTTTGTACCATATTTGTCAGAAACTACTAATATTTTAAATACATATGTCCTTGGACTCATCTCTACGCATTTATCCTACAGATATAGTTTTATAAGACCACAATAATTAACAAGCAAATATGCTATTAAAACATTTTTATTAGAATACAAGATTGAAAAAATTCTAAATATACTAACATGATCGAATATCTAAGATATGTCAAATAACAAGCTGCAGACCAGTATCTACAGGTATACATTGCATAAATAGAAATATATATGTGTGTGTATACACACACACACACACACACATATGCTTTTAACTACTTACTTACATATATGCTCATCCTTTTGATTTAAATGAATACTATATGTCGATATTCATAATGACAAAATAATAGTTAACTTTGAATGCTTCTTCACTAAGATAGGTGCTCTTCTAAATTTAAATACCAGTTAATCCTCAGAATCCTATGACACGTCTACATAATTTTTCATATTACAGTGGAGGAAATGAGAAAATGGAGATGTAGAGAGAGTTAGTGACATGTTTAAGTTCATACAGCTGGTAGGTGAGGCCCAGGCATTAGACTCCAGACCTTGCACTCATAACCCCCAAACTGTACTACCTCTCAGATATGCACCTTGGGAAGAGTGCACCTGCGTTTGTATATGCACAGACAACATCTGGATGTATATTTGGGAACTGTTGACAAGGAATACCTCTGGGATGCATGAGGAATGAGGGCTTAGTTTATATTTCATACTCTATGGAACTTCAGATATTTTTTACATTGAAAATGCACTCCTTAAAAATGTGTTTTAATGTACAATATGTGTAATACTTCAGTTTTCTACCCTGAAACTTCAACTGCAGAAATTTTTAAAAGTTGCCTATGAGAATAGAGCTCTGGTCCTCTAGTTCTAGCCATTGCAAGATTAACTTGAATTACAAACTTGTAAAGATTCTTTGATTTACTTAATACTTAGGTTCTCCCAGTACAGAAGATTGACTTTTTATTGCTTTGTGAAGTGTGCAATTTCATAAAATATGCATAAAATCTTCCAAATGGCCAGTCATTTAGCTGTCTGTTTGGTGTACTTATGCCTTCTGTCATATACTGTGAGCAAAACACAGCCAAATTTAATCAGGTTGCTGTTATAATTTAAGAGAGAGACCTCTAAATGACTCCTTTTTGGTATATTTTTAGAAAGGTCAGGCACCAACGTGTTTTACCAAATAAAACTCAGGCTTGAAGAATATGCCTTCTAAATTGATTTTTACTACCTGGACTAAAATAAGTTTTACAGGGCTTCTTTGTTAAATTGCCCTAGCAATTTCCATTTCCAGTTGCTTCAATCATATTAACAGAAGGTAAAGTTCACAGATAGTAAAATATGTCATTGCACTGCATTTGGGTTTGGGAAATAGATCACACAACTGACAAACACACAGACATAATGTTTGGCATTCCAGTTCATGTTTGGCTTGGCATATCTCATTTGGGGCAGGACAAGATGCCCTATTACAAACAGAAGTATTTCATTGCTCAAGAAATAAAACATGTCTACATCAAAGACTTGATAAATCCTATTAAATATATCAAAAGAAGGAAGGAATATTTTTTCCCCAAAGAAAAGTAGAAAGGTCAGGGATGTAGGGTATAAAATATGTGTGCAGAAACATTAGTTCTTGTATACTTCAAAATATATATGTGTAGAATTCCACCAGAATGCATGAATCCTTTACAGAATCATTTTTTTCCTTCCAAAACATGATGCCATGCTCTATTCACAGCTGTACTCAGTAAGGGTAGGGGCAGGGAGTGTTTTGTAGGAAATTAAAATAAGGCCACATGGTTTCTGAAGGTTCATTAATAATAGGTCCACAATCTATTATTGGTTTTATGAGTCAATACATATTTCTTGAGCCCCTCTGTGCCAGACGTTGTGCTCATACTGAGGGAGAAACCAAAAGTAAAGAGACAATGTCAAAATGTTTTAAGTCATTTGGCAGGATAATTATAGGAGTCTGGGAAGGCTCAAGGAAAGGACATGTAACTGAACATGAGCAAAGGTACTGTCTCTGTAAGTGGTCCTGAAAGAATTGCCATCTATGCAGAGATCTGAAATTGGTTTTGTATTCTTTCACCAAGGGGGTCAGGGTGGGTGGTGAGAGCAAACTTTATGCATAAGCTTAGACTTGAGAAAAGACATGACAAATTGTGGTGACTGCTGTATAAAATGTATTTCTTGTGGGCATTTAGCCTTATATTAGTTTCCCCCTGTTCTCTAACTGATGTTTATGCATGAAGCTGTCATAGTCATTCTAGACTGTACATGCATTAATGTTAGGGTCTATATATATCTTGTATCTACTTTCATCAGTTAATATTCTATGTTCACCTTGGTAGTTGTTCTCAGATAAAGAAAATAAGTCATCTAGAAAATATTTAAAATAAAGTTTTAAAAATAACTCGAAATAGGCCTTGATTTGAAGTAAAATTGATCTTTTACAATTTACATTTTTGCTTATAAGAAGAAGGCCACATTTTTATTGCTACAAACATGCAAGTAGAATTAGGTCAAGGAAAGAGAAAAGCTCCATGTGCAGCTCAAAGTGAATGTGCACTAACAATTCTTTGACATGGATATGGGTTCAAGAACAATTATTATCATTTTTTTGGTACTTCTTAGAAAGAAAGCTCTAAACATCCTTATGTTGACATACACACATCTTATTTTGGTGTCTGAATTACCATTGCTTAATAAAAACTTTAAAAGAGACGTGTTCCTTCTACATACCTCATTCAATCAGTCACCCATTAACTCAACAAATATTGACTCATCAATGTGATGTGCCAGGCCTTTGACAAGGTACAGGGGCAACAAAATGTTCCCTGTTCTCCAGGGTCTATACATGTGAAAAGTGAAGTGCTGAAGATTTCTCATTGAAAGGTACAGGTATGGTATGTGTATAATTATACTGGTTGTTAACATATTGAAATACTTCCATACCACTGGGAAAAGTTCCTGACAGAACCAATACTCACTATCCCTGGAAGTGTCACCCAAGCTCCCTGAATATCCTGACTCCTCTTTTAGGATGCCTAGAATCATCTTGCAATCCAGTGAAAACCTGGTACAGATAAGGGGACATCCAGGAATCCCTCTCTAACTCTTTGGTTGGAGTTAACAGTCAGTGACAATGACATACTGGCAATTAAATATCATGACTGTCACTTCAGTCCAGACTGCAGACTAGGGTCGTATCATAAGATGGTTGTTACCTGAGAAGAGATACAGAACAAATACGCAAACTAAGCATTTAGAAACTTAAGGTGATTTGACAGACTATTTGTGTGTCTGTTAAAGCTTATAATAGTAAAAAAGAGGCTTGTCTTTTATATGTCTCTGCTTTCTTTTATTTCATTTTTCTGACTATTTATATATTTTTTTTATATTTTATAAAAGCATTGGTCCACAGCAGATTGGAAATAAAAGCAACCAGTCAAGCAACATACAGTTCAAGAAGCAAGTATTCTGCTAGTACTAACACTCTGCAGTGAATGCTGCATATAAAGAATATGAATGAAACATATATAGAATACATAAACCGAGCATTCTATTCACATAAAAGAAGACTCCTGGCTGCCTCCTAAGTTTTCCCCAACCCAAACAAGGAGCAACAGAGACACTTACACACACAAAATATGCCATGAAGCACACTGAACATCTACACCAGAGAACATTTTGAACCTCTTGCCTCTCAATGATTCTGGGTAAAGTATAAATTAAGCAATGCTTCCTCCAAGCAGTTCTGGTGAATGAATAAAATGCCTGTTCTTGCCTTGAACACATTCTTCTCCTAGTCTCAGCTGTTTCATGCAGTTTATATGTATAAAAAAAAAATGTATAAAACTTAAATAAGTGGTGCATGTAAGTGAAAGACTATATCCTGTCACCCAAACAATAGCAGAACCAAAACACCATCCCTGAGAGGATTAGCCTGGGAAGTTTTCTGCAAAATTGTGCAGTTCTGACTTTAAGCTGCACATAACTCAGGAACAACGAAACTAAGAATGAAAGAAGAATGTATTATGTCTTATCCCTTAACATCTCGTTGGCATTATTATTCATAGTTGTATGTCTTTTTTTTTTCAGATAATTCTCAATTATTTGCTTGAAAATATTTAAATTTGATTTTAAATGAGGGCGCTCTATCAATCTTGTGAAAATACAAAACTTAAAACTATTTTTTAAAAAATACCTCAGTTGAGATGGTAGTTTCATGAGTATATTCAAATCCTTAGCTGGTAGAGGTAAGTGGTGAAATACATAGCGATAAAATGGTGTTTGTCTGGGATGTGTTCTGGTAGATGAGGAAACTGGGAAAGAAGACTGACAATAGGATGAATGCTGAAGTTAGGTGATGGACATCCTGACGCTCCTTGTACTATGTTATTTTACTATTTTCTCTGCTTTTCTGTATATCTAAAAAATTTTATAAAACAGCTAGAGGTAAACACACATAAATATGTGTATGTGTATCTTTCTCAACAAAGCTTTTTTTCATAAAATCAGAAGAAATTAGTATTACAAATGAATAATAAACTAAAATTTATAAGTAACATACTCAAAGCTATTAATTAATTTTTATAAATTTCAGTTTTTAATATGATGTGATTAGCAACTGCAAAGAACAATGTGGAAAATCCAAGAGTAAGAAACAAATTTTCTGAAAATGGAGTATAAATGTAAAATGCTTAAATTTTCTTTCTGTAAAGATATTTGAAAAAATTCAAAATCCAGAAAACTAAAATTAGGCAATTCTTTTTGCTATTGTATAGCAAATAGAAAGGGACTTTAAAAATTAAATTATAATTAAATTAAAAATTTAATGGTTTACTATTTACATCTTTCTACACACAAATATCTAAAATTTGTAATAAATATATAAGATAAATTTACAATATCTTGGAAATGTACCCAAGACAAGAATTCTGAAACCCCAAACAGGATGTTTGTCATTTTCCAACACATCTTAGCACACATCTTAGATGTTAATTGAATATTATGTTGAGTCAAGCTGTGAAAAAAACTTATTTTTTCTCTTTTGGATTATTTTATTTATTAACTTATCTGAGATGATTTGCCTATTTGCTTAAATTGAGTATTACGTAACAGTTGTGTTCCCCGTGAAAGAATTCTGCTCTACATTTAGTGGAATTCCCTCCCCGCCAATTTAAAGAAAAAAAAAAAATAGTATATTGATAGGTAGAATGTTTTCTCCTGATGTATTTTTCTTAAACATTGGCATCAGCTACATTTGTCTGCAAGTGAGCTCTAGAAGATGAAAGAATAAACAAACAAATAGAAAAGGAAAAGGAATAGTACAGAAAAATCTCAGAAACAGATGTATGTGTTTAATGTGGCTGCTGCTTTTTCTCATGTCCACTTATGCCTGGTTGTGATTTTAGACTGCATACATAAAATACAGTCATATGTTCTGCTTATAAAATCAACCCCAGTTATTATAAGAAATTACACGTGGCAGCTTCCCATGGATGCTTTGTACATCAAGAGTTTGAGGAAAGATTCCTATGATATGAGCAAACTATCTCCAACTCCAACTCTGATGCAAGATTCTATGTGTTACTAAAATCCTCTGGGATCTAGTAAGACTTACGTTGATGTTCAAAAGAAATTAAACACACTTAAAAACCTTTGAGAACAAAATCCTTTGGTGTGCAAATGACCTGGACAGAATGTCTATTAGTTCATAAGCCAAGTCCTGATCCTTAAACGGTTGCATATCCTTTGATGTAAATCAGGTCTCAACAATACAGTCTTCAACCATCAGTTACATGACAAACCAAAAGGAGTGCTATACACTATTGGGTTCCTGTTTAACAAAAACTACAAGTGAAGAGAGACAGTCATTCTTGATTTAATTTATCATTATACAACCCAAAGATATCAGATACAATTCGCAACCTAATAATATTAATGCACAATTCAACAAAACTCCTTCTTACTGAGAAAGGTCAATCCTTGTAAACTGTGTGTTTCACCAAAACTAGTATCTTAACTCCTAAGATACCTACACACAGCCAACCAGCAAAAAAGAAACCTGTCTTATTTCATTTCTTAACAAAACTAGAAAGAGAGGAAACTGCAAGAAGACCGTGTAGCACACCTAAACTACTACAACCGATCAGCTTCTAACTAGTTATTTCAACATCTTTGAAAGTACAATGAGCATTTTAGTACTATTAGCATGAAAGACACAAATCATTGAAGATTGCACACTGGACAACATGCATTATGACCACATAAAAAGCTGGAATTAGGAGAATACTGAAAAAGTAAGTTAAATAATATAGAATTTGAACTGCCAAGGCCAAGTAAATACACATCCATGTTTTATCCTTTTTGGTTGATCGATTTGCGAAGCAATGTTGTATCATCTTCTATTTCTACTTTATATTCTTTTTGGATAACCCTCGTTGTAATCTGCATCCAGTCTCACATACGGCTTTGAAGTACATGAAGTATATAGATGGTTCCCTAATCCACCCTGTAATCTAGAATCATCGGTGTTCAGAATAATAGAGTTTTTATGAATTCACTTCATTTAGAATTCTGGAAAACTCAAAGAATTCCTATAAAATTATGCATATTATTCTGAAGATTGAAATGTACAATAGTTTGGAGATGGGGACTTGCCTATGTTAAAACACTGTGTCTTTATACTGGTGTACTGAACTTTTCGTTATCAGATCAATGTTAGCAACACTTAAACATTTTTAGTACTTTTCTTTTTTAACTTAAAAATTTATATTCTACACAGGTGTTCCACTTAATCCATACCTTGTTTTTCAGACTGCATTTTAAGCAAGGAAAAGTAAATGGAGATAAACAAGTTACTGAAACATAAGCAGAATACAAATGTTACTACACTTAAAATATTGAGAGAAGGAATAGTAAGTACCATGATCTGCAATGCAAGTTACAAAAACCAGCTATGGTAAAGTTGTAGCACATGCACAGAAGGAAATGTACTAGAATCAAGTCATCCAAGTGAAAGCAAAAAAAGAAAGTCATCATAACTTATTTTTGTTTTATTTTGGGGGAGTATGTCAGCATGGCCAATATGTCACAAGATTTCTGAAAGCAACTATTTTCATTTATCATCATTTTCTATCCTTTTTCAAAAGACATGCTGGTAGACAAATGCCAGTCCGCTTTCAGCTCTTCTAGTGGTCTATCCCTGGAGGAAAACTAATGATCACTAACTACTGAGATAAACCTTAAATGATAAAGAACAGAGGCAGTTCCTGAAAAATTCTAACATTCATAGCAAATTATCTAAGAGAAGTTTAAGCATATATGATTTCAGAACTCTAATTGAAAGAAATTTTAGTGATCAAAAATTTATTATCTGGGTTCAATTGCAGTATAATAAGTTTTTAATCAGCTGGTTTCTACATTTCAGCAGACTAAATTGTCCAGCCCCTGCAAGAGAATCTGCTTGCTTAGAGTCATGCTATAAAAATCTGAGAACCCACAATGAGCAGAACTCTGAGGTAAGTATGAAGATGAGCAAGGCATGAATTCTGGACCCAAGGCGAGTATACTCACAGGACTCTACTGAAAAATGGAAGTGCTATAGAGGCTTAAGATTGAACTGTGACAGAAATGAAAAAGAAAAGAGTTATGATAAATTATTATTGTTAAGTATGATAAGTTATCTTTAAGTATAAGATGTTACTAAAGGTATTAAAATGTTAATTTGTTTCCAATAAGTAATCATAGAGTTTCTTGTCACTTATAAGATGAAACATCATAGATAGTAGATAGATAGATCCTATTTTATTGCCAATTACAGCTGATAAAAATAATAACTGAGGACAACAAAATTATATTGAATTTTAAAAATGCATTGGTGACATCACTGTGACCTTAGGCATTATCAACCTAAAATAGGTTTTCTCAATCTCAACATTATTGACGTTTTAGACCAAATAATTCCTTGTTGTGTTTGTGTGTGGCAGGGGGATAAGGAGGCAGTTTCCATGTGTTGTAGGATGTTCAGCAGCATCCCTGGCCTCTGACCACCTACTAGATACTAGTAGTACCCTTCCCCTGAGTTGTGACACCCAAATATGTTTCTAGACGTTGAGAACCGCTGCTCTAAAATATCTTTCCGATGTTAGCTTGGATGCCACTCACTCCTGAAAGCACTCTTGAAAGCCCCACATCCCAGATGACATATATTGTCTTTACTATGTGCATCTGTATGTACATCTCTGGATAACTGCTTACCATGTACAATGATTACTTACTTACTTATCTGTACCTTCTTAGTGACTAAATTTATTCTAAATTGTAATTCTGTTTTATTCACTAGTGGTGCTCCACATATTAGGCAGTCTGTAAATATATGTTGAGTGAATAAATGAAGGAAGCAAGGTAGCTAGCTGAACTGGCCAACATAGCGGGCGGTGGGGGGGCGGCGGGTGTTTCTCTCATGCTTCATAGGGTGTCAGTAAATGTCAGTAAAAGCACCCCTCCCCTCAGCTGTGACAACTAAAAATGTCTTCAGACACTGACATATAATCCCTGTAGTGGAAAAAAAAAATGTCTTTGATTGAGAACCACTGCTCCAAAAGATTGTACAGAAGAAATGGCAAATATTTAGTAAAGTTCTTTTTTGGTATAAGAAGAAAGATAAATTTTGCAGTCCTTTCATTTTCTTACTCAATTGAAAGAACTCTACTACTGTAATGGTTTTGGAGTCAGACATAAGAAAAGATCCTGACATTCAATTGGCTGTATGACTTTGGTTAAGTTAAATTTTTTGAGCTTTAATTTCTTCATTTGTAAAACTGGAACCATAATAACTACCAACAGAATTCTTTCATTCAAAAAATATTTATTATTACCTGCTACCTGCTGGACAGCCACTGAGCTTGGTTCAGAAAGTAAACAATGATGGCAGGAAGGATTAAGGTCTTTGTACTTGCAAATTTTATGCTTTAGAGTAAGAGAGGAACAGTATCTAATTGTCTCTCATATAAAACTGAAGTTATAATTGTGAAGATAGTTTCTCTGAAGCTGAACAAGATTCTATGAGAACATACAAAAAGGGCAGCATGACTTAGACTTGGGGGGTCATTAAGATTTTCCTGGGTAACCACCACTTGAACTATGGCTTGAGGGCTATGTAAAAGCTAATTATGAAAGGTGAGCAGGAGGAAAAAGGTGGGAAGATTAAAGGAGACAACATGTGAAAGAATAGCACAAGGCTGGCCTGATGCTCTATAGACAATCAGTGAATACAAGCAATGAATTATAAATAATCAATACTCTCACTGACAAAATTAATAGATAGAAATAGGACATAAAGCAAAGTGACATCTGTTTTAATATATTTCTGACAACTAAAAGATATTCACAATTCATTTTAGAGAATTCTAAACTAATTAAGATAATAGTGTTATAAGAAAACATTGATGATAGCGTTAAATTAAAAAGGTCCTTTTGGAGTATAGAATTTTGGTGCCTTTAATGTCTTGACTTTCTGGGAATAGAATTTTCCAATATATTGTCTATTATGGTTAGATTCTTCTGTCAGAGAACAACATGCATTAGCACACAGTCTGGTTAATAAAGCCCAGCTATTCCACTGTGCTAACAGTCGCTATAAGAACTCCAACCATCAGTTAAACAAATCATTTGGCTGGAAATGGAGCATTCACCATATGCAGAAGTTACTAATTTCCTGGACATTATCAGCCATGAGCTGGTTTCCTGTGTCCCAGCAAATGCTGAGGTGAACCTTGATTGCCAAGATTGCTAATTTCAGACATTAATCCATGGACCATTTCCTTCATCTAAGATATAATAGCACTCTCTATCTGTAGTTTTTTTGCCAAACACACGAGAAAAGGCCAGAAAGTTCAAGTGAAGGGAAATGTATAGCAAAGAAAAGCTAACAATGAACTAGTGTGATTATGCTGGTGAAACCCTTTATTAAAATTTTGAGAATGCAGTTGGCTACAGCAAAGCAGTATGAAACTGAATGAATCACCAGGGAGCTCCCACACAGCATTTAGGGATTTCCTTAGAACTCAGTGTGTCCAAATGGATAACCATCACTATTCTATTCCTTCTTAGTCTACAAATGTTCCTCTTGCTAAGCAGAATTCCCACGTAAGGAAAGGAATCCACCTGATCCCTCTTAACTCTATTCAAAACTTTCCTGCCCATGTTCACCCATAAGTTGACCTCAAGACATAAAATAATAATTAGTAATAATAATAATAATAATAATAATAATAATGATAAAGTGCACCATCAGACAAAAAATACTGAGAGTCTGAATTAAACAATTAAGTGACCAGAGAACAATTTTTCTTCAATTTCAGTATTCTAATTAGTGCAGGACAATGCTACTAATTTATAATTAGAAAGTATTATAATTAGAAAGTATAATTAGAAAGTAACAATGCAGTAAGGAGGTAGTTGGATTTTTCATACTGTGAACGTTACTGACAATATGTTATAAACACTTCTCCTTTAATTTTTAGCATACATAAGGAGAGTTCATTCTTTGACCTTGACATATGACTTCATCACTTAATGTTTAGAATCTCTTTATGCTCCCTTCCACCTCTAAACTACGTCTCTATACAAAAATTATTTAATAAGTTCTTAAATTTGATAAATACTGTTATTCATTTAATCATAGACCTTTCTTTGGAACTTAATAGTTTACTGAAAATATTATAGTAAGTGGGCACCTGATTTCAGAATTTCAAAGATGTCATATATACTTTTAGCATATAGAATCACCACATAGAACTGTTTGCCTAGCATAGTTAAATTTTGCCATGGTTATTAGTGAACATCAGAATTACATTTTCTAAGTGATAATATAGTTATAAAATACATCATTGTACAAAAATAATCTAAATATATTTATATGTATTTATATATTTGTACATATGTATCATATATGGTAGGTAGATAACAAATACATACATTATATTAATTATAATATATATTGGGCCAAACTCAATTATCATCATCCGTCCCTAATTACAGAAGGTTAATTTCATTTATATTTAATCAAGAGAGTTCTCATCAATGTTCATGCTCTGACAATCCATTAACCAGGACATGGCCTCTGAAAAATCAGTTAGGTAGATTCTTATAAATAACTTTTGTTATATTTTTTACTACCAAGTAGCCAGTGTTTATTCTAGAGGATTGGAAAACATAGCTACACTTATTGAAAGAAATCAAAATCACCATACTTCTCTTTCTAGAGAAGCTTTTGGTATATTTTATTATTTGCTTCTTTATGCAAAACAGTTTAAAAGGGTAAAATTAATTATAGAGAACACAGTTTTCCAATCGATATTATATTCTGACCATTTTTCTCTTAAGATTAAGTATGCTTAAAAAAACCACCATTTTAGTAGATGTGTTTTATAGGTTTCCCATAACCTATCAAACTACCACTCTACAAAGACTATGTTCACCAGAATTACTCCTGGCTATTGGATAGCATTCAAAATTTTCATATTTAGAATTTAAGCTATACAAGGACTTGGCCTGCAAGTTAGATTTTTTTAAAAGCTAGATTTCTAGAAAGAAGTTAATAATAAAAACTCAACAAAGTGATTTTTGGAAAGGTCAAACTAATTCACTTTTCGACAATTAGTTAATTTGCCAAAATATTATATTTTTATTTTTTTTAATCAGTGCAAATTTCATAGTAAAAGTGATATCTCATTTTCTGTCTATATTTCTTTAATTACTAGTAATATTTATAATGATTTATAATGTTATTGGTCATGTGTATTTCTTCATCTGTGACATATGCTCATGTTTTCTCTTATTTTATTATGTTTGGGTTTTAGTATATTTACGAAGTGAGGTAATCACTAAACATATGAAGATCAGTCTTTTGCACTTCACATAGATTGTCTTTTCGTGGCTTCATTTGGAAAGCTAGCTGAATATACAATTTTATGGCCATACCTCCAACAATTGGTAATCATTTTTCTAATGTATTCTGATTTTTAACTCTATATCGAATACATAAAAATAATAAATTTTGTTTCCTTTTCAGTTAACAAAGTTTTTTCCTCCTGCATAGATGTTTGCACATTTTTATTTTTAACATTAGCTATTAAACAATGTCAATATATCTGTAACTAAATGTATGTATTCTTATTTTTCTTGGGATTTGATCGATCCTTTCAATCTCCACAAAAGTACATATTGGATCTGAAAACAGGGCTTCAGTGTATATATTTGGTTATTATTTATATGTCAAGTATCCTTGTTTCTCCTGAATGATATACCAGTTGTTATATTGGATCTCCCCTCTCTAGCTTTCATGTATATCATATTCTCTCTTATCTTTTTTTATAATTGGATATGTGTGTGTGTGTGTGTGTGTGTGTGTGTGTGTGTGTGTGTGTGTGTGTGTGTGTACAGATAGATGTATATATATATATACATACTGGAAGACCTTCTTTAATCAATTCTTCAAGACACTAATTTTATTTTCTATGGTATCAATTCTGCTTCTATAATCGATGTGGAATTTAATGTAGTTTTTTTTTTCTTTCAATATTTCTTCAGTTTATTAAGTTCATTTTTCCCCGTAGCTTGGTTTCCAGATTTTGTCCTCTGGAATTTGTACTCAAACTTGTTCCTACCTTGCAAATTTTTTACTTTTACAGCACATTTTGCATCCACTGGAGAAGGTGAGCACAAATTTGGTTAACCTTCAGCATCACTGAAGAAAGATCTTGAAAATTCACATTTCTGGATAGGACATTTAAAGAACATTAAAAGGGCGTGGATTCTACTAATGGCATTCCATCAAGAAATCTGCTCAGAAGCCATGAGGAAAGCCTTACCTATAAATCCAGTTACCTATAAATCCCACCAGCACCCCAGCACTCCGAGCATATCATCCTAGCACATGCCCAACCTCATATGTGCTCCCACTAGTGGCATGAAGAAGATTTTGCAGAGAGCTAATGAGTATGCACAGAAAGCTAACCCAAATCTGCAGGTCAAAAATAGACCAAACATTTAGGCTTTAGCTCTACCTTTGTGAAAACAAAAGAGAGGTTGTTAGTATCCAGCTAGGTGTATTACAGGAGGTAGAGAAGGTATTAATGCTTAAAAATGTTGCCACAAGAGAAAACAAAACATGTAAAGCAGATATATTCATAGAAAGTCTAAGAAAGTCTCAGAATCTCTAGCAGAGCCTTGGAAGATACTTCCCTCCCAAAGTCAGTTAGAAAGGGCTAGAGGAGGTAACTGCTACTTCAAATATAAAGATAGTAACACAAGACATTAAGAAACATGAAGAATCAAAGAAGCATGACACCATCAAAGGATCACAATAATCTTCCAGTAATCAACCTGAGATATACAGATCTGTGATTTACCCAGTATAGAATTCAAATAGCTGTTTTAAAAAATCTCAATGAGCTACAAAAATAAATAAATAAATAAATAAATACACACACACACACACACACACACACACACAAACACACACACACAAAGAGGTAATTCAATGAAAACAATACATGTACAATATGAGAAGTTTAACAAAGAGAGAGTAGTCATTAAAGAAAGGAGTCAAACAGAAATTCTGGAGATGAAGAATAAAATGAATAAAATAAAAAATGCAATAGTGAGCATCACAGCGGAATGGATCAAGCAAACAAAGGAAGGAATCTGCGAAGTAGAAGACAAGACCTTTGAAGTTATCCAAAGGATAACAAATAAAAAATCAAATAAAGAAGAACGAAGAAAGCAACAATCTGCAAATTATTGGAGTCCCAGAAAAAGAGAGGAAATGTGGGGCAGAAAGCTTCTTTAAAGAAATAATGGCTAAGGCCTTCCCAAATCTAAAATTAGATTCTGATATTCAAGTTCATGAAGCTCATAAGTCACCAAACAAACTTAACTTAAGGTCATCTCCTCTAAGACACATAATAAAAGTTTTGAAAATCAAAGACAAAGAGAATCTTTAAAGCGATCAGAGAAAAGAAGCATGTAATTTACAGGGACCCTTCATAAGACTATCTGTGGATTTCTTAGCAGAAGCCTATAGGCCATGAGAGAGTAGAATGATAAAGTCAAAGAGCTAAACAAAAACAAAAACTTATATCCAAGAATATTCTATTTAGCAAATTTCTTTAAAAATGGAGAGAAAAGACTTTCCCAGACAATAAAGCTGAGGGAATTCATTCCCACTAGTCCTGCCTTAAAGGAAATGCTGAAATGAGTTCTTCAAGCTAAAAGGAAAGGATATCAATTAGTAAAATGAAAACATATGAAAATGTACAACAAACTGGTAAAGGCAAATATATACTCAAATTCAGAATAATCTAATATCGTAATATGGTGGTGTGTTAATCATTTAACTCTAGCATAAAGGTTAAAGAATAAAATAACTAAAACAGCTATAGTATGAAAATTTTATTAATATAAAAAGGGATAAATTGTGACATCAAAAACATAAAAGGAGGAGAGTAAAAGAATTTTTATATGCCATCAAAGTTAAGTTGTTATCAGCATAAAATACATTATTTTTATAAAATGTTTATATAGGCCTCATGGTAACCACAAAGAAAGGACCAGGTAGATTAAAAAAAAAGAAAAGAAAAGAAAAAGAAGGAAATAAAGCATACCATCACTGATAATCGTCAATTCATAGAGAAGTCAACAAGAAAAAGAAAGAAAGAAAAAGAGAGAGAGAGAAAGGAAGGAAGGAAGGAAGGAAGGAAGGAAGGAAGGAAGGAAGGAAGAAGGAAGGAAGGAAGGAAGGAAAGAAGGAAGGAAGGAAGGAAGAAAAAAAGAAAGAGAAAGAAAGGAACAAGGGAAATACAAAACAACCAGAAAACAATGAATAAGATGACATTAGTAAGTCCTTACCTACCAATAATTATTTTAAAGGTAAATGGATTAAATTATCTAACCAAAAGGCATAAAATGGGTGGATGGATTAAAAAACAAGACACAGCTATATCTTGCCTATGAGAGACTCGCTTCAGCTTTAAAGACACACAGGCTCAAATTAAAGAGAAGGATTAAAATATCCCATGCAGAAGGAAACCAAAAGAGGGATAGCTATACTTATATTAGACAAAATAAATTTTAAGCTAAAACCAAACAAGAGATAAAGAAGGTCATTATATAATGATAAAGGGGTCAATTGATAAAAAAGAGATAACTCATAAATATACATGTACCCAATATCAGAGTATTTTTTAAATAAATACTAGCAGACCTGAAAGGAGAAATAGACACAATATAGTAGTGGTATGGAACTTCATTTACCACATTTTCAACAACAGATAGATCATCCAGACAGAAAATCAATAAGGTAACATTGGAATTAAACTATACCTTAAACCAAATGCACCTAACAGACGTATCCAGAACATTTCATCTAACAGCAGCGGAATACACTTTTTCTCAAGTGCACACAAAACGTTCTTCAGGATAGCATACGATAGGTCATAAAATAAGTCTAAGCAAATTTAAGAAGATTCAAATCATACCGAGCATATTTTTCAACCACAGTATTATGAAAGTAGAAATCAATAACAGAAGGAAAACTGGAAAATTCACAAATATGTGGAAATTAAATAACACACTTCTGAACAACCAATGTGTCAAAGAAGAAATTAAAAAGGAAATGAAAAAAATGTTTCAAAACAAACAAAAATGGAAACACAACATACCAAAATTAATTGGAAGCAGCAAAAGCAGTTCTAAGAGAGAAGCTTATAGCAATAAACACCTACATTAAGAAAAAGAAAGATCTTAAATAAACAACCTACTTTACATGTCAGGGAATTAGAAAAAGAAAGACAAAATAAGCCCAGAGTTAGTACAGGAAGGGAATAACAAAAAACAGAGTAGAGATAAATGAAATAGGGACCGGAAAGTAATAAAAAAGATCAATGAAACTAAGAAATGGTTTTTGAAAAGCTAAACAAAACTGACAAACATTTAGCTAGACTAACTGAAAAAAAAGAGAAGTCTCAGATAAATAAAATCGTAAATGAAGGAGGGCATTTATAACTGCCAGAATTACAAAGATCATAGGAGACTAATATGAACAATTGCATGCTAATTCACTGGATAACCTAGAAGAAATGGATAAATTGCTAGAAACACACAACCTTCCAAGACTGAATCTTAAATAAATAGAAAATCTGAACAGACCAATTACCAAGAAGAATATTGAATGAGTGATCAAAAACCTTTCAACACAGAAAAGTCCAGGACCACATGATTTCCTGGTGAATCCTATCAAACATTTAAAGAAAAATTAACACTAATCCTTCTTAAATCTTCTAAAATGTTAAAGAGGAGGATATACTCCAAAACTCATTTTACTAAGCTAGAATTACCCTGATAACAAGCCCAATAAGAACCCTACAAAAACAAAAACAAAACAAAACAAAACTACAGGCCAATGTCCCTGACAAATATACACGCAAATATTGTCAATAATATACTAGCAATAAAATTCAATAACACATTAAAATGATAATACACTATTAAGTGGGATTTATCCCTGAGATTTAACTATGTTCAACATACACAATCAATAAATATGTCACAATAGTATAATCATATCATCATCTGAATAGATGCAGAAAAAGCATTTTACAAAATACAACATCCGGTTACGATATAAACAAATTGAGTGTAGAAGGAACATACTTCTACATAATAAAAGCCATGTATGATAAGCCCACAAATGATATCACGCTTAATAGTGAAAAGTTAAAAGTTTTTCCTCTATGATCAGGGGGGTACGCTAACTGCTCCTATTCAACATAGTACTGAAAGTCCTAGCCAGAGTAATTAGGCAAGAAAAAAAATAAAAGTCATCCAAACTGAAGAAAAAGTACAATTGTCTCTATAGATGATACGGAAACTTATATGGAAAAAATCCTAGACTCCATTAAAAATTGTTTGAACTAATATACAATGTCAGCAAAGTTGCAAGACAGAAAATCAATATGCAGAAATCAGTTGCATTTCTATAACTGACAACAAATTATTTGAAAAAGAAATAAGAAAAACGATCCCATTCATAATAGCATTAAAGAGAAAAAATTAATAATAAATTTAACCAAGGAAATAAAAGCTCTGTGAACACTGAAAATGGTAAAACTTTGATTAAAGATATTGAAGAAGACACAAATAAATGAAAAATTATACCTTGTTCACAGCTTGAATTAATTTTGTTAAAATATTCACAGTACCCAAAGTGACTAATAGATTCAGTGCAATTCAATCCTATCAAAATTCCAATGACATTTTTAACGGAAATAGAAAAACAATCTTAAAATTTGTATGGAATCACAAAAGACCTCAGATAGTCAAAGAAATTCTGAGAAAGAAGAACAAAGCTGGAGATCTCATACTTTCTGATTTAAAACTATGTTACAAAGCTATAATATAGTACTGGCATTAAAATACACACATAGACCAATGGAACAGAATCTAAACCTACAAATAAACTCTAGCAGTTACAGTCAAATAGCATTTGACAAGGGAGCCAAGAATACTCATTGGGGAAGGCATAGTCTCTTCAATAAATGATGTTAGGAAAACTGGATAATCACATGCAGAAGAATAAAATTGGAGTCCTATTTCACTCTCAAAAAAAAAAAAAATTAACTTGAAATGGATTAGAGACAAACATAAGTCCTAAAACCAGAAATCTTTTAGAAGTAAACATAAGGAAAAAGCTCCTTGACATTGATCTTGGCAATTTGTTGTTTTGATATGACACCAAAATCCCAAGAAACACAAGCAAAAATAAATACATGAGACTACATTTAACAAAAAAATTTTTGCACCACAAAAGAAATAACAAGATGAAAAGCCAAACTGGGAATGGGATAGATGGTATTTGCAAACCATTTATCTAATAAGGGGTTAATATCCAATATATATAAGCAACTCAATATATAAGCAAAAAAAAAAAAATTAAAAATGGACAAAAGAACTGAACAAAGATTTTTCCAAAGAAGATATAGAAATGACCACCAGGTACATGAAAAAAATGCTTGACTTGACATCACTAATTATCAGAGAAATGCTAATCCAATCTACCATGAGATATCACCTCACACATATTGGAATGGCTATCATCGAAAACACAAGAGATAACAAGTATTAGAAAGGATGTGGAGTAAAGGGAACCCTCATGCACTGTTGGTGCAAAAGTAGTTTGATACAGTCACTATGGAAAATATTATGGAGGTTCCTCATATACCAGAGAAAATGAAAACAGAATCACAAAGAGATACCTGCACTCACACGTTCACTGCAGCATTATTCACAATAGCTAATATAAGGAAACAACCTAATTATCCATCTATGGATGAGTGGATAAAAATGATATGGTACATATACACAATGTAATATTATTCACCCATAAGAAAAAAAGAAATTCTGTCATTTGTGATAACATGAATGGACCCTGAGGACATCATGCTAAGTGAAATAAATCATATGGAGAAAAACAAATACTCTATGACATCACATATATGTGGAATCTTAAAAAGCTAAACTCATAGAAACAGAGAATAGAATGATGGTTGCCAGAGGCTGGGCTGGGTGAAATGGAGAGATGTTGCTCAACAGTTATAAACTTCCAGTTATAAAATGAATAAATTCTGGAGATCTAATGTACAGAATGGTGACTATATTAATAATATATTATATAAGTGAAAGTTGCTCAGAGAGTACATCTTAAATGTTCTCACCACAAAGAATAAATAGTAATTATGCGAAGTGACAGAGGTAATTAAGTCTACTGTCATAATCATTTTGCAATATATAAGTGTATCAAATTATCTCCTCATATACCTTAAACTTACACAAAGCCATATTTCAATTATATGTCAATAAAGCTTGGAGAGAAGAAACCAAATAGCCAAGTACCACTAAAAAAACTCAGTGACAATATTAGCAGCCTTATGATTTCCTTGGAAAGAACAAGGCTTTGAGACCACATAGGTATGGGTTCAAACCCAAGCTTCAACATTGGACTATGTTCGTAAACTTGGGTCATCCCCTGTTTTTTCACACATAAAATGGGAATTATATGTACTTCACAGGATCCTAGCAAGAAATAAATGAGATAATAACTATAAATACACTTAAGTTATTCACTAGCACACAGCAGGTATGCAAATATAATTTCCTCTACCCCTTACATTTTCTTGTATGTTTCCTTGCTTCTTTTGGAATAGAAACAGGTAAGGGACTTGAAGAGAGTTGCATAACACACCAGTGGTAAATGCAAAAACAGGTAAACAACGTGCCTCAGTGCTTAGCAGGTTTCTCCAAGCTAGAATGTTATATCATTGAGAATAATATATATATAATTCTACATTTCAATTTATCCAATAATTTTCTTTAAGGTACGGTGCAAAATAAGATGCAGAAAGCAATTAGATTTGGCTAAGAGTAGGGGTCAAGGCTTCCACCCCTTCTCACTGTATTTTCATCTGGAAGGATGTCAGTGTAACACTCCTGTCCCTTTTCTTAACCTGCCCACTTACTTAATAGTCCACTTCATTAAAAGAATGGGAGGAGTGATGACTTACCTGACTTATGAGTTTGAGAGCAAGAACTAAGCAAGCCTGGCTCCTCTGCTCCCTCCCTTCTCCTTGGGATCTGTCTGCCAGCAGACAGCACCTTCACTATTTTCTTCTAGGTTTCATGATAAGACAAGCCCTTATCTCTTTGCAGGGATCCATACTTCTCCAGCACCTGCTGTGACTGGATGGATAAATCTAATTTTCACATTCAGCATTAAAAAACTAATTTCCTTATGAACACAAGCCACATTTTTCTATTATAATTAAATTGATAGTTTTATTATTTTAATATACTTCTTTGTCTTTTCCAATGGGATTTGAATCTACATGGGGCAAAATTGTACTTAAAATTAGAACCCCTCAATTCATAACAATGTAGCCAGAGAAAGGATCTGTTCCTTATAACTTTAAGAACAAATTATTAAAGCCATGAATGAAGATTGTTCATTATTAGATTTCTCCACAGTATATCAAGAAATGAGATATTGATTGAGATCAGCCTGTGGACATATTCGCTTCAGAGAGGCTAGATGAAAGAGTCGGTATTTATTGAAAATTGAAGAAAACTTGTATTCCACACATATCCTTGAGTAAAATAGTACCTGGTCACCTGATAGAGACCCGCAACCTATAACACAAATTAAGGTAAATTTTTCGTTGATTTTTGTTCTTGTCAAGTGCTAGGAAATTAGGAAATTGTATTAGAGCAATGTACCCACCATTTTACTTAAGAGGATGCAGTGGAATCCGTGCAGAAGCACAGGGTAGTACCCACTAGCAGATTATGTAAATCATTTTGTAGAAGCTAATACAAATATTTAACTTTAGAGGATTCTGCTTCAAAAATTTCAAATAATTAACAAATAGGATTAAGATCAACCCTGACAATTTCAATATTGGGTTTTGAATCCCTGCATTCAGCATTAGGATCAGAATAAAAGGGTTGAGAGCGGGGAACAGATGAGCCAAGTTGACATAGCAAACAGAGCAGACATTCACAAATATTTTACAGATATATAAAAGACCATCCATTAGTATTTCTTTTACTGACAACTTTAAAAATCTCAATCATGAGGAAAATAATACTCAGTGTTTGTTAGAGATGTTCTTCCACAGGAGTACATGACTCAAACATTAATTTTAAGAAATGAGAAAGAGCAAGGTTTTCATTACATGGCATCAGTCATCCAAGAGTAATAAACTGTGTTAAAATCAACTGGATTTCTATTCTTTGGAATTAGTTATTTAATGTGCATTCCATAACAGCGGTGTAGGGTATCTTGTCATATCTTTACTTTCACCAGTACAATAGAACAAAATAACTTAAATGTTGGAAGAAAATATTTACTGGCTCATAATTTGGTTTATATGAAAAATATATTTAGAGAAATGCACAGTTAGGATAATTTGAAACCAGAAAACTCCCATAAAAAATAAAGGAGGGAAGTGATGGTGGTATATTTAATTGTTCTCTTATTAAGAATAAAGTATAGAATATAGGTGATCACAAAACTCAAACATGTTAGCTCCCTAAAAAGCCTGCTCTATTTTGAATTATTGTAAATATTTTTCATAACAAGCTCTTGAATATATTACAGTTTGCTCTCATTTCCTTTTGTTCTCTGTTCAAATGTCACCTCATCAGGATGACCACTCTATTTAAAATGCACGCCAGCCCAACCTTCAACCACCATCATCATCTTTTATATATTTAGTATCTCCAACCTATTTCAATTGTTTTTGAACTACTTCTCACTCTGTAAAATATTATATTTCTTTGTTTATTCTCTGCCTTCCACCAGTAGAACGTAACCCTAATAAAACTATGGTTCAATGCTATGTCTTCGGCATGTAAAACAATCTTGGTCCACAGTAGCCTTTCAACATAAATGTATTGAGAAACTAAGAGAATGAAAAAGATTCCTACCTAAATTATAGGCTATAGTTCTTATGTCACTGGGAAATATTTTGATATGTAGACAAATAATAGTATATAGGCTTCTCTGATCCTTTGATCTTGTTGTAAAACAAATTAAAAAACAAAACAAAACACATAGACATTATTCTCGGGGTATTAGAATCCTCAGGCAGCACTTGCCTGTCATTACATAATGTACTGATTGAGTTTCCCATCTAGTCTTAGGAAGCAACATCTTCCTTATCACCTTCTGAAGCTGCCCTTGAACGGTGCCTCTGTCCTTCCTGCATGAGAGCCTTTGAAAGCTTCCTTTTTTGGCTTTGGTTTGCCAAAGGCCCCACTCCATTGTAGTGATCCACGGACACCAAATAACCTATTTACTCATGTATCTAGGATTGGTAAAAGCAGAGACTATCAATATTGCCTTAGTCCTTAAGAGTCTGGTTGCCCGAGCCTGGCATGTGCCTCTGCATTCAAAAGAGTATCTTTGGTGGACAACAAGTCATGTCACGAAGCTAGTGATTGAGCTTTAAAAAAAATTTTTTTTCTACATTATTCTGTGTAATAGGCCCTTTCTTCATTAAGGAAAATTCTACTGCTAGAATAAACTGTTAAGGTTATGTATTAATCCCTGAGGTGATGTATTTTCAAATTAATTGTGTGCATATACATATTTGATTTACAGAATTAATTTTCCTATTTTTACTAATTTTTCACTTTTTTTTTTCCCAATATCAATTGAAAAAAAAATCCACTCATTTCAAATTTTTTTTCCAAAGAGAACTACTATTGAGGTCATTGATTTACAGGAGAGAATTCCTTCCCTCTAGTCTCAGTCTGGTTCTCTGCCATGGTTGACATGATATTTTTATATTATTCTCATTGTTGACATTATATTTTTATATTATCTCTGATATGCTTGACATTCTCTTGGACATGTGGTCTCTTTTGTGATCACTTAACTTTGATTTATTCTACATATCCTATAATGTGGTGAATCGACTCTGGTAATTAGAATGATAGTCCTAGTAGTCGACCTGATAAGACCTTTTCTTAAGGCCCTGAGAAGCAGGTAACTCATCTAGAAAGAGACATGTTCTGTTTACTTCTTTTTAGAATTGAAAGACAGCAAATAAGAAAGAGGTTCGCTAAGCTTGAGATAGTTCAAGGCCTTATTGGTAATAATTGATAACTATTCAATATCTAGAGCCATTGGAGAGCCTCCAAATTTACATCCAAGAAAACTCAGCTTCTAAAGCTGTACAACCTCCAGTGAGGCCTCAGTGAGGCAATGGAGAATGATGGACAAGGGGGATCCTTGTGAATGACAGACAGAGGTTATATAATACGTTAAACAAAGAAATTACTCCACTGACAAAGCTAGAATACTATTACTGCCCAAGAGGATTTGACATGTATTAGCAATCAGTGATTTCCATTTGTTTCTCTTTAGTAGTCTCGTGTATCCTGTTGCTTATCATTCTACATTGTGGGAACTCAGACAGATAGTTTGTCTTTAAAGTTGCTGGTTGCTAAGCCGTGAAGAGACACTGTGTCTGTCTACGCCTGCTGGAAATGATAGCATCACCAGATATAATTACAAAGTGAGCTTTTGAGGTAGGCTCCCTTGGGGAAAGAATGACTGCATGCCACCCAAAATGTATAAATGGGAAGAATGGTGTTATTGATGTCAGATAGCCAAAAAGGTGAACTATTCTTAATTTTCTCTGCTAGAGGCAAAGATGCTAAATTATTCATCATCCGAGACTCTCTTGCAGCTAAAGGGAAAACCACATGACTCAGTTTTGGCCATTAATATGTAACCGCAAGTTCCTAAGAAAGCTTTTAAAAGGACAGAATCAGCCAGAATGATCCTTCAGCCTTTTGTCCTTTTCTTTTTTCTGGTTAAAATGGAAATATAGTAGCTGGAGCTTTATAAACTCACACATAAATATGTATGAATGAAAGACACTCATAAAGAATGGCAGAGCAGCCTTGACTTTGATGGTATCTCAAAGCATTTGCCCTACACTGTCTGTTTATGACTTCCTTATTAATGAGTTAAACAAACACCTGCAGGGTTAGGCTGTTAGCTGGTTTCTCAGCTCTTCTTTTTAAGCATACAGAGACATATTCCTCAGCCAATGACTTTCTTCTAAATACCTTAAGGTTGGCAAAAAGAGTAACAGCCAATATTTCTAAATCAGAGCTATATCAATCCCAGGAGATAGACTAAATATTAAAAATTCAGAATAAGGAAGAAATTTTATTCCATCTTGATTCTTTAACACATAGCAAAGTGTCTGGCACTCAGCAGGTGATAATAATGTTTATTGATTGATATTATTTCTTATCTTTGTCAAGAAACTGTTTTGTAATAACATAATACTTAAAGCATCATTAGGATTTATAGAAGGTTCAGTAACAAATGTGAATTTAATGCATAACAACATTTATTGAATACTTAACATTTATTGAAATTTAATATAATCTAAGCATTATGCTAAATTCTTTGTGTATTTTTTATTAATTCTCATAGCAGTCCCATAATCTAAATTTGTTATTAGAGACACTCAGAGATATTTAAATAACATAGCCAAGGTCACAGAGCCAGGTGGTATCGAAGCCAGGATTCAAAGCCAAGTTTATATCTCTTCAAATCTATACATTTAACCACTATGTATTACTAAAATATTTTAACTCTGCTCCCCTAAAAGAAACATATCCTTTGATCCCTAAAATTCCTTTTTGGCAGAACAGCAAGCACACAGAAAATGTTAGTCTGTGTTAATGGTTATACATTATTAATCAATTATCACTTACTGAATGCTTTATTGTTTAATTCCTCATAGTTGACAAATCAGTTGAATTTTTCATATGCTCACATTGGAATAAGTTAGCTTAATAAAGCAATTCGCTTGGAAAGCTTCATGTTCACTCCAGGTTGCTACTAGGAACCTAGATTATTTGCAACTTTTTTGCTTTAAAATCCTAGAGTTGTTAAAATGTGGCATCACAACCTGCATAGCAGAATATTGATAAGAACGAGGATGCAGGAGGCAATTCAGTAGATACTTAAATGACAAAAAATATATATATAGTGCAAGTTTCACACACCCTGCAGACTGCAGGTTCATATGATAATAAATAATAGTTATCACCAGGACAAAGGAAAAAAATGCTTCGAAATCCAATAGCTCAGTGAGAAATCTGCTAATATAGGTGGTCAAGTTTGTTCCATTTCATTGTCAAAGGGAGGCTATTTATTTGCTTCTGGGTAGTTAAATTACAGAGTCATTTACTGCTGAAAGTTTCCAGTAGGCAGATGTGGATCTAAAGCTCCAGGCTTTAGATTCAAAGTTTGTGAGAAAAGGGGGAATAGTATTTACTCCACAGAAAGCATAATTAATAAGGCTGAAATCTTTCAGCAACTCCAGAAATAAAATGAAATAAAATGAAATAAAATAAAAGTGTCTTTAAATATTCTAGTTGGAATCTACTTATTGTGTATGTAGGACAAAAACTCTAGCTATAATAAACAATTTCTTTAGGAACTCTTTAAAATATTTTTTCTGTAACCTGTTTAGGTGAAATGTCAGTGACTGGTAGATGTGTGCATGTGTGTACATGTATGTATGTGTGTGTGTGTATGTGTGTGTGTGTAAGAGAGAATGAGAGAGACAGAGAGAGATTCCTTGTGTACAATGATCAGAAATAGAGTGAAGGTATTCACAATGGCTCCTCGGTAGTTATAAAGTCAATGCCAACTTTCTTTTCCCGTTGTGCAAGACGGCAGTGATTTTTTATCCAGTAAGTACTTTGTGTGTGTAAGTGTGTATGTGTGTATGTGTATATATGTATGTGTGTGTGTGTATACATTCAAAACATTTGAAAGATTATGCACACTGTATTCATTATTTCTAAACTGCCACAATCTAGTAATTTCTAAAATTTGTTTTTTAGCAATAGAATAGATCAAACATATTCCAATAACAATTTATAAGCATTTTTATAATAATTTTCTTATCAACAGCTGTTGACTTTCAGTCTAAATTCAAGTTTTATATTTTGTATATGCCTAGCAACAATAGCTTATCACTTGTTTTCTAGGTATAAGTCACTACGTAAGTTGCCAAGTAACTTAATTCTTTGCCAAGTAAACTTTAAACCAAGGCATGTACATAATTTCCTTATTAATTACAAATATTAACTTCATCAGTCTTAGTTCATGACCAAATTCAAAGCTTCCAGCACAATTCTGATGAAGACTATATTATGCCGCTGAAAGAATTCAAATTCTAATTTATATCACCTTGAAAAACTATAAGTCATAAAAGGCAATGAGTCCATCAAAGTAATCTATATGGGATCTGAGCCACAACTAAAGGTTAGCAGATATGGGTAATATTAGCTAGCTAGAAGACAACTGAAGATAAAGAAAACTAAATATTCCACCTCTAGTTAGCCTAGGTTGAAACTGAGAAATGTTATCACAGAATGTTAGTGATCAGCAAAACCCAAATGACCAAATACTTGATGACTTCATCATTATATCATTCAGCCGTTATGAGAATAGTTAAGGATAAGCGTATACATGAATAAAGTATAAATGCATTAGATCAGGATTTCAAGTTCTGCTGGCTTTTTTACAAAACTTTTGAGAATTGAAGATAAATTCAAATAGTAATAGTAATCGAAAATAGTAATCAAAAATAAAAACAAATTGCATGTGAACAAATACAAAATGACTATTATTTTAAAGCAAATATGTACCAAACTTCCCTGTTATGAATTACTTTTTAAAATTTTTTCTTTGGAAATAATCATAGATTTACAGAAATTTATAACTATCATATAGAGATCACATATACCCTTCATCTAATTTCCCCCAAGATTACATATAATGTAATTATAGTACAATATCAAAACCAAGAAATTGACATTGGTACAATATGTGTGTATAGTTCTATGTCATTTTATCACACCTGTAGATTATTGTAACTGCCACGGCAATCGGGATACTAAACTATTATAGATGACTTTATTTCCTTGAATATAAAAATGTATGATAATTTCAGATAGGAATTTCCATACTACTTGTTCTACATATCAATGAGAATTGAAAATTATTAATATCTAGGAAGTTATTATCTAGGGAACTCAATAAAAGCCAAAGTGAAATGCCAGCAGTATAAACAGCATACACTTTGGTTAACCTCTTTCCCTGAACAGATCATACAACTTCATCATTTAGCAATCAGCTCTCCCTAACATGAGAGTAAACAATTTTTTTAGCAGTATGTATCAAAGACAACTTGCTCCAAACCGTACTGCTCTAACACTATTACTGGTGAAAATCCTAGACACACACACATACAGCCTTTTTAGGCAACACAAAATCCTTCACAAGTGCCCTTAAATCACTAATGAGGTCACTGTAACAAAAGAACACATTAGTAAATATATGCAAAGAAACAATGAAATAAATCAGCCAGATTTTTCTAAGCCAAATCTATTGTGAGGTTTCTTACTTTTCCCTAACAGATAAATATAATCCAAATTATTGCAAACTCCTATTCTGATTTCAGCTCACAGCAACAGAGAAATATATGATCACAAAACAAACAGAATCTGAATACCACTCTTACCTTGGCCATCTGTGCCTGCACTCCATTTGCCTTGAGAGATGCTACTGCTTTCTGTGCAGCTGCGGGACTATCGAAATCCACAAACCCGTAACCTGTGAAAACACGAAACCCCTCGTTAGCTCTCACAACAGCTGTGTCTCTATGATATCGATAGAATGTCTATTTGTTGTCAAACTTGCATTCATGTCCCTGGTCTAACATAAAGTCTCTCAATCTATGGTCCTTACTATGTCCAGAAAAAAATACCAAAATATCATTAAACATAAAACAGTTAAGTCCTATTTTCTAGTGATTGCTTTAGAAGTTGGTTGTACAACCAGCAACCTGATTTAGACTAATTTGGTAAGGTAATAGATTATTTAACCATGTTGCACTTTCTTCATTGGATTTGCTGCATGATTGAGGAACACAAAATTCTGAAAAATATTTTTAAAAGTTTTTAAAGTTAATTTTTAAAGTTAATATTAATAAGAGCCATGATAGAACTTGCATAAAAATATCACCAGCAACCTCAGCAGTACCTGGCACGCAGTAGGCATTCAAAAAATATATGTTAACTGTGTGAATACATAAAGGTTGTAACGGAAAGTTAGGGTTTGAACCTAGTTCCAGTTGATTCCTAAGCCAATACTAATTCATTACAGAACGTTATCTCTCTCCGTAACATCTAAAAACACTATTTTGACTCTAAAGTGATCTGTGATAAGTGAATAAAGTGAATAATGAGATACATATTCAAGTTTCTTTTAAAAATAAAGCACACATTTTAAAATAAGTAAATACTTTTAAAATACCCATGCCACTTGTTACCTGAGTATAATCTGAAAAGGGCACAACAGTTGTCTATACCGTTCACCGATTATGTGTGTGTGTGCGTGTGTGTGTACGTGTATGTATACAGAGTGACGCCGAAGAAATAGTCAGTAAAATAGAATAAATGAAAAAGGGATTTTGCACGCTCATAAAATAGGTGATATGAGTTCAGTGCTTATCTAACAGTGATGTGAGCTGCCAAGAGTATTTAAAATGCTCAAGAATGAGTATGAGGGCAGCTTTGTTTGGCACATCTAAAAAGGCCACCATATGTATCCTACTCCTCTTTTCATCTGTTAGGCAGGAATTAGCTCTGTATTCTAATACTTCTCTCATTTAGAAGTTTGGAGGTGAGCTATTAAGGCAAATTTACTAACCATGAACTGTAATTCCCACCCCTCACCCAAATAACTGAAGAAATGTGCAAGAGAATTTAATTACCAAGTTGTTTCTTTTAACTGTTTAATTTTCTCTCCTTGAATCTCGCCTTCTTTTTTTTTTTTTCCCTCCCAGCATGTTATCCTGAAATGAACTTGTTAGCTAGCAGTGTACATAAAATGCTCTTGAAAAGCTGGGCAGAGTAGTCGTGAAGTTTGTATTTCTAATCCAAAAGGGAGACTGTTCTGTAAGTACTGCTAATTCTTCTCTTCCTACAAAATTCAAACTATGTGAGTGATATAAGTATTACTACCCACTGAGTAAGATAGAAAAAAAAGGCAGAAAGAAAAAGAGGAAAAAGAACAAAATAAGTTAAATATTAGAGTTAAAGGAAGTGGAAAGTAAAATTAAAATGTAGACATTATCTCCTCTGTCCCAGATACTATGCTGGGTGGTTGACCAAAGTACATAATTTTATGTACTATGGTCCTCATGCACATTCATGGGTATAAATGAAGAAACGGAGGCTCAGGCAAGGTGATAAGGAATCACAAGCTGCTTAATTGGCAGATCCAGGATTTGAGGCCATCTACATATACAGTTCCCAAATACATCACACGATGAACTGCTTTGTAACCTCACTTTGTGAACCATTTCTGGTAGCCCCTGAAACTCATGATGGAGAGAATGAAATTCTTAAAAATTCCTTGGATTTTGAAGTTAGGGCACAGAATAAAACAATTCCACTAAAGGATTCAGTCCAGCCCATTCAGTCAGTACATTATTAATGGTGTGGTTGAGTTCTCAGTAGAACTGGCTAAGTGAGGTATGGCAAGGCACCCCTTTGCACCTCATGCTTTGGTCAATCTTCCTCATCCATTTCCATGCTTATTCTTTTATTCAATAATGAAATTAATTTCGGCCACTTTGCCAGGCACAGGGTACATAGTAGTGAATAAAATAGTACCAGTTCCCATCTTATGCAGCTTATCGTTGAGTTGGGAGATGGACACTAAACAAATAACCATATAAATGAATCTCTAATTACAAAATAGCATGTCTCCTTTGAAAGAAAGCAAGAGCATATAATATAGAATCTAACTATTGGTTATTTATTATTGAAAGCTTTAAGGAAACAGTGGCATGAAGGGATCTGCATTTCTTACACCGTCACTCCAGCTGGCTTCTGCTGAAGAGTAAATGGTTGTGGAGAAGGTGGGCAGCAAGAATGGAACCGGAAAGGCGACTTAGGGACAAACGAAATGAATGGGATGAAAGAGATGATCTGAATTATATTTTGGAGATATAATTAATAGGACTCAGTAATGAATTGACTGGATTGGGAGTAAGGGAGATACGGAGGACGTGGATTACTACTGTTCTTTCTTGGCATAAGCCACTGGGTGGGCGGAGATGTAATTTACTGAAATGAGGCGACTGAAGAAGGATCAAACCGGGGAGATGGGAAACTTAAAATATTGGTTTGAGAACATGTTGAGCCAGAAATGCCTACGAGACTTCTAAGTAAAAATGGCATGTAGCAGTTTGGAGTGTTTAGACTGGTGCACAAACAAGGAATAAGATTGGAAATATAAATTGGGAAGTCAACAGCATAAAGATATTTACAAAGATGGAAATAGACAAAAAAAAAAAATAGCTAGTGTTAATAGAAACAAAGGGCCCAGCTTGGGGAGCTTGAACAGCTTCAGCATTTAGGTGTCAGATAAGAAAATAAGATTGCACAGGAGGTAAAGGGAGAATCAATGAGAAAAAGGAAACAAAATGGGAATAGGATGTCTCATAGCTAAGGTGAGGAAGTGTCTGAGGAGAGAGAAATCAACTGTACCGAATGCTACTGAGAGCATGAACTCACGGGAACTTGGAAATGCCCAGTGTGTTTAGGAGAGTGGATGTCATTATTGTGATTTGCTTCAGGCAAGTGGTGGGAATAAAGTCTGCCTGAGTAGTTGAAGAGTGAGAAAGGTGAGGAGGCAGACAGAGTGCTTAGAGGCCTCTTTGCCGTTATCTTGGCTAGGATGGAGAACTAATAGGCAGCTTTAGCTAAAGTGGGGGATGTGAGGTCTAATGAGTTGTTTTTGTTTGTTTGTAGACGATACTATGGTTTTTAACCATGGCTGCACACTAGAATCACTTTGGGAGCTAAAAATAATATCAATGTCCAGAACTCACCCCCAATACAATTAAATCAATATTTGGGGGAATGTGGCTCAAGTGTTTACACACACACACATGCGTGCGCGCGCACATACACGTGTGTGTGTCTATTCCCAGCTGATTTCAGTGTGAAGCCAGGGTAGAGAAGTACTATTTATTCAAATTATTCAACAAATACTTATTTGTTGCACCTTCTAAGGGACTGTTTTTAGCATTTGTGAATGTTGATAAGAAAGTTCAAGCAAAAAGCATGAGATTAAAGCTTCAAGAGGGCAAGGGGATAATTTATACAATAATATTCCTGAGGTGAAGGGGTGAGGGGATCTAGAACATATATGAAGTCTACCTTTTGCTAAAAGAGAGACCCTTCCCTTCAATGTAACTGGATTTTTTTTTAAAAAGAACACCCTTAGTTACCAGGTATTATTTCTTTGTCTGTTCCCCATTATTGGGACTATGCATAACACATAGCCTGTGCTTAGTAAATATTTGTGAAAATTAATTGAGAGCCTGTTTAAAAGATGCTAACTTACTTCATGGGACCACAGTGGAAATTAACTGATAAGAATGTCTGTTAATACACTTTGACTGTATAGAACTACATAAATGCCAGGCAGTCACGGTGCTGGTTCAGGCATGCTGTCACCCAGAAAGCAGCCTTGGATTTCATGATTCCTAGCCTCTTATTACTCCTGTGAGGCTTCTTCTCCCTGGGCTCCTCCCTCTCCTTCCCCCTCACCAAATGTTACACAGGATATTACAAAATTATTATGCTGATCTCCAGGGCTAAACTCCAATCCAAACAGAAGAAATATCTGTGAGGCATGAAATACCCTCAGTTTTCTCTGAATTGGGGAGGTAAAGGGTGAACTTGGAGAAGTGTATTTCTATGGAGTCATCTTGCCAGCAAGGAAAGAAAATGGCCCCTTCGTACAAAATATCTTCACATTAACAGGGGAGCTAAAACCAGGTAAAACAGTTATAAATAAATAATAAGCCACCAGAACTGAAATAGTTCACCGACTTCTGTGTTTTTCATACACACTCACTTTAATTAAAATGGAAGTTCAGAGGCAAAAATGTCTCAAGCAACGCTGAAAAACACTCTGATTCTAGAAATAAACATTGCATTCCTGAGTTTTATGTGACAGCAGATACTACATCACATTCTGAAGAAAAAATGAAATACAAAGCAGCCCCTAAAGAATAATGATGCATTTACTAAGGAAGAAAGGAACTTCGTTTTGGTTTCAATTTGCTTTCCTTAATGACAAATAATCAAGTCTGGGAACAGAAACCTCTGTAGCTACATCTGGTGAGGGGCAGGGTAGGGAGATTAGTTCAGCTCCAGCTAATAGTGCTTTATGGTGACTGGTAAAATCCTCGATAAAACACCCGTGACTGGTAACCATCAGAAGAAACTGCAGCCCAAGTGGCTGGAAGCCCACTGGTCTAACTCCCTCAATTACATAATTAAGCTTGGCAGCAGGTTCAAATGAATTAAAACTGAATAATGTCACTGTTTCTCCACATACCCTATCCTTGTTTTTCTTCCTTATCAGGGGGAGAAGGCCAGCAGTTCTGCAATTAGCGAGAAGCAGAGCAGTGAGAAAGAACCAACTCCACGCTAATTAGGTCATTCGCCAAATACACTCAATCCATTGGCAGATATAATCGATATTTTCCTGAAATGCTTTACACTTTGTGTGTTAATTTAAAGTTTTATTATTTTTGTTGCACTACAAGATTGACAATTTTATAGAAACAACATATTTATATATGTATTTACATATATATATATATATATATATATATATATATATATATATAAACATATAAATTGTGACATAATTCTACAAATAATAGTATTGCCCAGAGGATTTTTTTAGTGCATTTGTAGGCAGCTTCTCTGTGACCTTTGCCCTTCAACTGGACTAGTGTGTCACAATTCATATGAATTTCGTTAAATGATTCTTTACCATCTTTAAGAGCTTGTTTCATACTTCAGCATTGCTACTGGCTCCTTAAATTCCCTGTTGAACTGCTTACGTATTTACTAACATTGAGATTGTTCTTATATGGGGGGAAATGATAAAACCAGAGCTCCAGCTTCAGATCTGTGCTTGTACCCAGGCATCCGAGAGAGACTTGCACTCAGAGTGTAACTGCATGTTAAATTTCACAGTATCTGCATGGTTCTTCCTCTTCAGAATGACTGCCACAGAAGCCCACTTCACACACAAAGGGCTTGATGTAGCACCCGAGTTCTTGGAAAGACGATCCAGATGAGTCAAATGCAATTTCTAAACAGAGTACGAGAATGCTTTGTCTAGGAATTATACTTTCAACTGAAATTCTACTCAAATTTAACAGGTGGGATATGTTTCAGAATTGCCCTTCCATAAATTCCTCCGCCTTTTATTTAGGCTTTACGATGTTCTGTGGCTGTTGTCTGGGCTCAGAGCAAGAAAACTGAGTTGCAGGGAGGTTAAGGTGGCTGCAGGCAGAGAGGAGTGGTTTGCAGGCTTCCGGAAAGTTCGATGGAATCTAGGCTGCCTCTGTGACTTTGTATTTCTGCTGGATTTCTCTCGCATCCGTAATCCGTTGAGTTATTGCTGAAAGTCTTCTCTTATTATTGGATTTCCTAGTTCTCTGCATTGTGTGATCAAAGAAGGTACTAGAAGGACAGCATTGATAAGTTATTTGCTACTTTTAAACTTATAAAATCAAACTAACACAAAAACTCAGTCATTTCTTCATCATCTTTTTTTTGCACCCATTTCCTGTGAGTGATCTTTATAATGGAGCAAGGATACAACAGAAGAACCAATGCAATAGCAATGTAGCCTAACCTAGATGTGTGAAAAGTAAAGGCAAAAGACAGATCTTGCTAGAATGCAAAAGTCTGAGACAATAGTGCTAATTTTGATGAGGAAAAAACTCTAAACTACTAAAATCTGAAATAATCTATGCTTTGAAACGTCTTTAGAAAATAGAATGGAACTGTCATACAGAAAAGGACATCATATGTACTTCCCATGCAAAGGACTACAGCCTTTAGACTCTTAATAGAGGCAAATAAGATGGGTAACAATGTCCATTATTTAGTATCCATTATAATGCTTCAGTATATTCCCCTAATGTTTGAGCTTAATTACTTAAACATTCAGATATTCTAGTGCCAGAAACACTAAATTGAGATATCAGTTTTTGGAATAGGATTTATCTGTTATAAGGGACACTTTTGAACCATAATGTGACTTTCCCATTATTATTATTTAATTTACTACACATTTATACCATGTGCAAGAAAGATAGCATGCTAAAGGTCACAAGAAAAACCAAGGTACTCTAACATGGCTCAGGGAGTTTATAGTCTAGTGGGGTAGATAAAGAATTTAATCACAGTGGAGGGTGTACTTACACATAGGGGTTAAGTTAGGTAAGCATATGCAAAATGGCATATTTGTATTCAGTTTAGTATTCATGGTTTGGTGGGTATGGTTCTGCTCATCAGAGTAAATACATGCATCAGGTCCCCTTTCAATGAGTGACAAATGATGGTAAAACTATCCACATTCTAAATTTACTTGTAACTATTATTCCAACTTCTGTTTGTCAGTGTTTGTACACAGTAGAAATGAATTAAGTTAAATATAAGGTATTGAGAGGAATCAGTACCACATAAAAGGTGAAAAGAAAGTGCTAGTGTACTAAAATGGCACATACTTCTCTCAGGTCAGGGAAAACTCAGTATATTTTGTGCATAAATGACAAAAGTGCAGACCGGGGAAAATAAATTAGGTAATAAATGGCATTTCCCGGCAGAATAAAACAATTACAAAGACAGACAAATTTAGGAAGCAACATACTTAGTAGTATGCCATTTGAAAATGGGACACTTTCTCATTCCATTTATGTTGCACAAAAAGTCTTATTAAACCAAACACAAATTCAAATCCCAAAACTCACTTCCTTCCTCACCCTGCTCAATTGATTTTTAAATGAGAGAAATTGCTTCTTTGTACTGAATAAAGTCAAAATTAGGATAAGGATCATTATTTATTGGCTTAGAGAGATCACTATGCTTTATTGAGATTAAAGAAACTCACTGATTTGCCAAGGTCTTAGACTAGACTAACCTTTATTTTATTATAATATTATAGAGATTAAGGTAGCATTCTGCTTGGCTGTAAATGGGCAGATTAACCTCTGTGAATCATCCTGTCAAGCTACTTTTCTAGCAGGAAGTGTTCAAGGATACAGATGAAAAATGTGTCTTGTATGAATCATTGGTCCCATGTGTCTCTGCCATCAAAAAGTGCAGGAGGTACAAGTATGCAGTGCAGTGTGACTGCAGAAGACAGCCAGGGTATTGATTACAAAACAATTCCACTGAGTTTGTAATTACAATGGAAGCAAGCTGTAACTGAATACTCCGTTTGTCTGCAATCCCAGTGCATAGTAGGGTAGGCAAAACTAACTATGATTTCATTCCTGAGGGCCCATCCTACCCTTCCTCTCCTTGTTCTGGTCTTACGGACAGCTAGAACTGTAGTTTATTACTCCATCAAAAGAGCAGATATGATGGCCTCCATTGTGTGAGGATCAATGGGAGGACAAGACCCCCATTCGTACTCCCCTCCACCAGGTACTTTAATCCACATTCATACACAAAGGCTTCAGCCGATGGCCAGGGAAGCAGGTTTGTAGTCTTACATATCCTTCTACAGCAGAGACACCCCCATTCACCAGCCATTCATCTTTACAGGATGGACATTGTAACAGAACTGGGCAACCACTCAGAGGGATACATTAAAAATGTAGCTCAGTGCAAAGAAGGTGGAAGAGAAAGTGAATCCTATGTACAGGTCAACCCTTTTAAGAAGCATGCATTACCTGTAAGCCTCTGTTTTTGTCACATGTGATATTCCCTCTACCATCTTGTTACTTTATTTAAATTGCTATACAAGGCCCTACTTCCCTTTCAACACAATTATTTTCCTGGAAAAGGGCTCCATCGTGATTTTCTGTTTAACTAAAGCCATATATATGACTAACATTGACCCATATTTTACTAGACACAGTCTTCAATCATGTCTATAGGCCTTATTTCAGATACTTTAAACAAATATCCACAAATATTGACCCTATCGCTATGAGGAACAGTGACTTTTACGTCCTCTTGGACCTCAAATTACTTCTCTCCATCCCACCTCGTATACAAAATACAATCCGAGTTTTGTATTAGAATTAAAAAAAATAAATGTAGAGTGCACATATGGGCAATTGAGAGTAACAGATACATGTTGTTAAAAAAAATAAAAATCAAGCCAAACGAAATAGTATCCGGTGAAATGTAAGTCCATTTCCACCTAGATCTTATTGCTCTCGTCCGCTTTCCTAAGAAACTGTCCTAACTGTCCTATGATTCCTTCTGACGTTCTAACTTGAGAGAGTAACTAGAACTAATTTTTGATCTCTTGCTATTGTATTTGCTACTGGAATTTAGGGATTTATGGAATAATAAAAATAAGTCCTACTATTTGAAATCTTGAAAAACATTTGTAGTTAAGATTTTGTAAATAGTCCCCCAATTATCCATTTTACCCTAAAAATAACTAGAAGTGTTGTTTTCTTCTATTTTTAAAAGTTACACAAATTTATTGAAGACATTTCGGTCAACATAGAGAAAAAGTAGCCATAATGACATCACTCAAAGATAAACTATTTATTTACTTTTGTCTCTATTTTTAACCAAATGATATCAGATTGTGCACACAGTTTAATAATCTGCCTTTTCTCCACATGACATATGTGGCTACTTGTTCCTGGTCAATAAATATGAATCTCTATAATCTTGTCAATTTATTATTTTCAGCTTCTCAATTGCCCAAGTCTTTCTTAAAGATTTCTGAGATCTACATTATGCCTTTGCAAATGATTCCTAACTTGCAAAACTGATTTTACTCCAACTCTTTGAAAGATTTTAAAAAATAATAAAATATAGATAGACAATAAGTCTAAAGCTTCCTAAACATTACAGTGATTTTCCTAAATGTTTTGTTTCCTTCAAAGATGTTTCAAAGAAGAACCATTATGAATTGCAAAACAAAGATATCAGAACTTAGTTAAATTGAATTAAAACAATACTCTTCTTAAATACAGGGGGATTGAAGCCCATTTTCCTTCTCATTGCAATTAAGCTGGATTCATCTCAAAGGAATTTTGGAACTATATCAGGACTTTCTGAAACAAAATTTTGTATCTGTGATTCAGAAAGGATACCAAGAGTTTGAACAGTCATGACATTATACTGATGATTACACATATTTATGTTGAAAGTGGAATTTTTTTCAACAATCAAAGACATGTTTCCCCAAGGAAATTTTACTCTAATTTGTAAGTTGGTGTGTTAGCTGAGAGTACAAACTCTTGTCCCTTTACTATCTGGGGATCCATGACTTACAGCTGAGGTCTTCGTTCTTATAGGTAGGGCTTGCCTGAAGAATCCTAACTGTCTAAAAAGAACAGGAATTCTGGTTGAGATGCTCGGACATGCTGGTTGAGATGCAGTTTAGAGAACTATGACAGGATGTTTAAACACAATTGTCCTCACTAGGGTCAAGACCTCAATCACTAGGGAAATGGCTTTGCAAGCAGAGACCAGAGGGGCTTCGCCTGTGAGGGTTTTTACTTTGCCACTATATGTGTGGTCTGTGGGCTAGCAGTGACAGAATTACTTGGGAGTTTGTTAGAAATGCAGACTCTTGGGCCCACCCCAGATTCACTGAGTCAGTCTCTACATTTTGCCAAGATCTCCAGGTGACGGTATGCACATTGGAGACAGAGACACCCTGGTCTGTAACAAGCCACTCAGCAAGTCAGGACTGGGCCTACTGTTCTCATAAAATTGCAGAGAAAATTGGGATCTTATATATCATCTCACCCAATCTCTATCTGATCTTACATTTTCCTTCGGTCTCTTTGCCAAATGCTTCTGCAGGCTCCACATAGACAATGCTAATGTTAGGGAATACACAATCTCCCAAGGCAGCTCACACTGGAGAAGTGTATTTAATAGAAAACTCTTTGATGTAGTTGAAGGACAAAGATGTTGGCAACATACAGTCTGGGTTCAAATCCTAGCTCCTCTATTCAATAGCAATGAGTCCAAAGGCACAGAACACTCAACCAAAATTAAGGGTAATAATAATATTACCTTAATTATATGTTGGCTCTGGGCATTGAATGAACTTAAATGCCTTTAAAACACCTGGCCTAGTGCCTAAGGCATCCTCTCTTTCCAACTCCCTCACCTTCTTAGACTATGCTGAATTTTGGCGCCCTGATTTATTCCGTGTGACTTAAGCACATTCTAACAGACAAGGCAGACAAGAGTAATCCCTTCTCCACATAACAAATCTTTATACTTTAAAAGACAGCGGTCCTCCCCTGCTTATATTTGCAAAATGAATATTTGAAAATACAGAATTGAGGCTAGTTTTACATAATAGCCAATTTCAGAACAAGTAAATGCCCTCCTTCTCTCTCTTTTATGTTTGTCCTTCAGAGATATGCCTAATTCTGTTTAGTTACACAGTTCGAATTGGCCCAACGTTAATATATCCCCTTAAAAAAGTAATGTCCATTTGAGGAAGCAGGTAACCAATATGAAGAGTGATTATACAATAAATGCATTATGCAAATTCCAGTGAACATTTTACACACACTGAATAAAGAATCAAATTAAAGTCTCATAACCCTTAGAAAATTAGAGTTAGCAAGCACAGAGCTTGATTTGCCCTTGAACACAAAAACTGCTAAGAGCAGACATTCCCCCATCATTTCCACAAAACTGAGCCATTTCTGAAGGTTTCAGATTAAAATAAGAAATCCCCTAGGAGTCATAAAGATCAGCTATTTTTACAGGAATAATTTGGAGTCTCAATTTTAAAGTGTTATGAGTTGGAAGGAATTGGTGAACTTCTGTGTCATATTTTGAAAAGCTAATATTCCAAGTAATCAGCCAGTTGAGAACACTAAAAATTGCATAGGGAGAAGGTATGAGGGAAGGGTGAGGTGGGGGAGGCTTCTTAAGAGTAAGCACAGGAACTGATTTACAGAGCTTTTCCCAAGAACAATCCGAGAGAAGCAGTTATGCAATAGACCACTATGCTCCTTCGGATTTCCTTCACTAGATATTATAATGGGACATAATAGCCACCTTCTTATTAAAGTGTTGTGTCCACCTCTTTATGGCTAGCCAACAACTGATTCCACTACAGAGAAATACTGGGCCATTAAGATGGATAATGTAGAGAGGCTGTCCAGCATTTACCTACTGGAGAAAAGAGAAGCCATCACAAGCATTTCATTAAGTTAATAAGCAAGTACAGATGTGAAGAAGGTAGGTCAAAAACCCATTCTGCCCTCAGTTTCTACACATGGAGCCAGGATATGGGCTTCAGTGCCAAGAACAGTACATTCATTCATCAACCTCTGGAAATCAATTTTGTTTCCTGCTCATCCTTTTGGGGAATCAGGTAGGTTGTAAATATGAAAATAGTGTTATTCATTTAACAAATGCTCAGGGAGGTTCTTTTTTTGAGTTCTGAGCTAAGTGCTATGAAGGGAGAAAAAGACAAACAGGACATAGATTCTCTCATACGGGAATATGCAAACTCAATGGAGAAACAACCAGTATAAGACCATGACTCTCATTAAAGGCTGTGCAAGGTATGCTTGTCACAAGTACAAAAATCTGTAGCACATAGCTTAATAATGGGAGATAGAGCTTATTTTTGATTAGGGTAGAGACAGTGCATATGATGGATTTTAGCTTTTAAAAATATCTGTCCCCTTATTTTATAATATTTCAAAGAATTTTATTGAAGTACAATTTATAAATGATAAATGCCCATTTCAGCATTCAGTTTGAAGGCTTTGACAAATACTACCATAACACGATATAATACATTTTCATCCTCCACAAAGTTCCTATATGTCCCATTATGTTATGTCATCCTCCCCCAAACTTCTAGGTCCTGGCAACCACTGAACTGCTTTCTGTCATTATAGATGAATTTTTCCTGTTATAGAATCTCATACAGATGGAATCACACAGTTTATGCCCCGTTTTCTTTGTTTTTGTTTTTTGCTCAGCATAATATAACATTTAGAGATGAGAAAAAAATGGTATGCCAGTGTGAGCCAAGATTTAGGGACAGGGAAGTAAAGGGTGAGTTCAAAAACTTTACAGGGACATCTAATATAGATCATAGAAGAGGAACTGGGGAAATAATACAGGACAGATAACACGACCCGACCATGCATGACGTAGAACTTCTGAACAATTTTTACACTAAATCTCATGCACCCTCCAGTTCCTGCATCAAACTTTTGCCATGTTGCCTCGCGGCTGTTGTACCTGCTGTTCCCTCTGACTGGAGTGTTCATCCCCCAAATTTTACAGAAACTGAATTCTTCCACCCCTCCATTAGCTGTTAATGTTTTTCAGAGCACTGGGTACAATCTGGGATTAATTTGTTTATAAGGTGATTGTATTTTACTCTAATACACTGTAAGTGCCAAGATAATGAAGAAAAGGTGATTTTGTTTATAACTGGTCAAATCACTAGGACTCACTCTACTTTCTGGCTCATATTAGCCATTAAAAGAATGAGTACATGAATGAATGAATGAATGAACGAATGAATGAATGAATGAATGAATGACAAGTTAAAATTATTGCTTTTATCCAGTTGCATACATAACTTTAGTCATTATAACACAAAACTCCTTTTGACAAACAATTCCTCATTTCTGTTCTTCTAAAATGCCCTTTTATTTATTTACATAATATTTTATTTACATAATATAAGGAATGACACAGAGTCTTGTAAATTTGCAACATCAGCTGTACAATTGAGACATTGGTCTGATCTGTTTTTGCTTTTGGGCACAACAAGGCAAAATATTTAACTTCTAAAGCGACGTAAAAGATGTGGGATGTAAAAGTCACCATAGCTAAGAAGATAGTAATTATAATCATAATCAGGCAGGATTCTCTTTTCTAGATGTGTCAAATGCGCACTGAAAACAAGGATGTCAGGTATTTTGTTGTTAACATTTTATCTGTTTTTGAGGAACTGGAGTTTTTGCACTAGAAGGTTGAAAGGTGAGGTTAGCACAGCACTGTTTTTAGATCAATAAATGACTTTGTGTCAAGGGCCTGCTGGTTGCTTGCCTAGTTTATTGTGACTTCACTAAAGTGCCTAGGAACAATATTGCTCAGCAAAAGAAAACAAAATAGGTGAGCTGATGGCTCATCTTGAAGGGACAAAAAAACACCATGATCAACAATGTTCTCCAAGAAGGGCAGTTTAGAGAATGCCAGAACTCCTCAGTGCCACAGGATAATTGCAAAGATAGCAAAATTATTGTTTGCAAGTCCTGCTCTTAAAACTTCACCTTCAAAATATTTTCGAACACACAAAAGTTCACAAACAGTGGAACAAAGCCACATTCCTTTTTCCTTCTGACACAGAAATACTGCGTTAATAACTCATTTTCTATAAGCTTCTAAAAGTTGTCCTCTCTCTGTACCCCTTAAGGTCCTTTGGCCATTTAACAAATACTATATACAATGTAAATAAATGTTTGGGGATGTGATTTAAGTTTCCTTCCCCAAACTGCTAGTGAGGGGAGAATACATTTATTTCTTCTTTACTTATGCCACTTTTTTCCACAGATGAACGGGAAGCTTGGAATTCCCTCTGGGCTTGAAATAAACATGGAAGAAAAAATAGATTGGTCTAAGAGAGCTTGCTTTCTGTCCTTATGATGGGAAAAAAAAAATAATAAAGCTAAAGAAAACTCCTGTTGTCCAAAACTTCGTCTTCTAGGAAGCAAAGCAGTGAGTTTCAGTAACATCAGATATTTTGTGATTACTTTTTTAAAGATATTCTTTTCCTGGAAACAATAGAGGTGACTTGTATCTAAACTCAAAGTGATGGCATTAGCTTTCTGGAAGCTGATCTGCTTAAAGCTGACAGGAGGATGACTTCTATCCTATAAAATAAACTGGTGTTGGAGAGAAGTATTCCAACTCTTTCTCTGGCAAGTTTCTTCAGAGTAATTTAAATCTCCTGGTTTGAGGTACATGAAATACTCCAGTGTCTAAAATATATCTATCAAAATTTACATGATAATAAAAATAAAAGCTACAAATTCTATATTGTGCACAATATTCATTAAGCTTTTTTCAGTTTATCTCATTGAAATCTCACAATATTATATAAATGTCATTACTCCCATTTTGCACATGAGATAACTTAATCTCAGAGCTGAGATTATCTCACTATAATATAAATGAGTTGCATAAGCAATCTGAAGTTGTGCAATGGGGTTTCTATGTGATACATATTCTTTAAAACAGCAATTATAAATCCAGTAACATTTTCTGAAAAAATGTGCTTCAACTATAATACTTATATATGACATATACAAGGGTCTAAAAAAATTCATCTATTGGATCTCAGTGTCTAGAAGAGTAACTGGTATAATGTGAGGCCTCAGTAAACAATTAAATAAATGAGTGAAAAAATGCTATTAAAACATTCTGTTCTTGTGTTACTGTGCTAGTGATTCCTCCTTTAGTAATTAAGATCAAAAGTATAAGAATTTCCATACAGATATATCTTGGTCGAGGGTTCTGATAGATGATGGTTCAATACTGTGTCCTCAACATCTGCAGGACTGACTGGAATGTGACAGACACTCAAGAAATATTGATTGAATAAATGAATTAATGAAGGGCCTTTGAAAGGGTAAAAGACAGATCCAGGATGGTCCCCAGTCATTCTGGGTAATTGGTAGTAGAGTAAAGCAAGAAATCTCTGAGAGTTTTAGGAGGGTGTTTTATCAATTGATATGTATATATCCTCCTCTACATCTTTCAAAGTAATAGCAATAGTCCTGGCTCAGATGTGTTAAATGACAGCATTCTTTCCTATAGACATACAGGTTCTTTTCTAGAAAGGTTTTTAGAAATGAGAGAGAAGAGAGATTATAAATATTAAAAAGACAGTCCTCTACAATTACTTGCTTTTCTAGAGGTTTCTCTGATTGTGACCTCAAGGGCCAGGATTACAGGAGACCTGTTCCTGCACTCTCTCTTGGATCAAACCATGGCATCAACAATCTATAAACTCCTTGACTTTGTTTCTCTTTTTTTCTCCTTCTAAACTTTTCTTCCAGACATAGCTCTATCCTTTAGTTCTTTAAGTCACTTCTTTAGTTGTTTAAGTCACATCTTTAACACAATGAAACTGTTTAGGTAAGCTGTTAGTATCTCAAGAGCGACTTCCCCTGAAGGGACCATATTTGTAAACTGTGATGATTTTCCCTAGAAATTGACTTGGTGTTTTGCTCAAAGGAGACCAGTGCCCATGATAGATGAGCATGGGTTAGAGAAGGATGGAGCTGAGCTGGGATATGTGCATAAAGAAAAAAAATCTATGGAGAAAAAGATTAACAGTCTGCCCTCCTTGCATGCAATGAACAACTGAAGGTAGATCTTCAAAAGATCTAACTTTATATTTGGAATTCTATATCCAACCTTATACCAAGTAGGTTAAGGTGGGTTGACGGTAAAAGAATTCGTTCCTTGGTTGTGTTGAAAGAGAGAGTAAGTGGTTCAGGTGAGCTTCTAGAACCTTCCTCAGAAGTAGCAAGTCATCAGTTTGCACAAGTGACTTCATAATGGACATCATGGCTTCTTACTTATCAACTCAGCTCATGAATGTATCAGTAAGACCAGAGATGTGATCTCTTGGGATTACATTGTTTTTAAATTTTTTAAACTCATTTAATTCATTGCAACATAATTTCAAACGAGAAATTTCAGATAAGAATCAGACTTTCAGCTTCTCTTTAATAATCGGAAGGTTTGGACCCAAGGGGCCTGCATGAAAATAATTGACTCTCATTAATCGGGGCTGCTATCTTCTTTAGTTTGGTCATGATTGCATTATTTTCCCCGAGTGCCATGTAACTATACTTCCTTCCTAGAATTTCTTGCCTGGAACAATCCTAGCTAATGCAAATAAGCAAACATTAGTCAAAAAGCTGGATTTCTGATATTCTAATGCCTCCAGGTCTGAAAATTGAGAATTATAGGATAACTGAATCATGTTCAAGAAGAAGAGAAACTTTATATAGGCTTCACATCTTTTCCATGCACTGGGTCACTCTATTTAATAGGAATATGTAATGTGGATTTCAATTTCTTGCCCAAATATATATCACTGTTTGCATAAAAAACAACAGAGCAGCTTAGTTAAGCAGTTGAACTCACATCAGAAGGTTGGGCGTCAAATCCTAGTTATTAACCTTTGTGTCTCCATTTCCTCATTGGAAAATTGAGGTAACCATAGTACCTATTTATAATTCACAGGGTTGTTGTGAAGATTCAAATAATTAGTATATGTAAATCACTTAAAACAGTGGCTGGTACATTGATAAACACTACACCTATAAAATAAGCAATATTGTTATTTTTTGTCAGTAAAGACCTCAAATTTTTTTTATTAAAAACATATTTTTATTACCTTATCATCTACAAAAAGGTGTGGCCCCAAAATAAGTTAAAGTGTTGCTTGTGTTGACTTCAAGTTATTAAGATCACTATTTACGCACAATGAGTAGACAGCCACGGTTAATTCCATTCTATGCTCTTCTAATTCACTGAACGACCTTGATCTTCACTTGAAATCTAATAGGGCTGTCTCATTTTCTATGTTTACTAAGTGAGACAATATGTTTTTAAGGTGTTCTGAGCTTTACAACATAGCATTCCATATTAAAATATTTGATTTTTATCATCTCGTTATGAGAGAAGTGTTTGTGCTTCTTAAGATATGTTAAAAACATATTTCACATAATAAAATGCCATCTTTACTTCCAGTCATGCCTGAAGTCTTCTTCTCTTTTAAAATCATGACATCTTTTAACTGTATTATATGTTTCTGAACAAACTATTTTGGTGTACTTGCTGTGTAAGCAGTGTCAGAAGGAAAGCATTTTGTAATCCTCACATGAAAATAACAAATTTAAATTTTATTAATAATTTTTCCCTATTTCAGAGACCTTTTAAAATTTTTATCTTTCAATTAAAGTTGACATTAAATATTATTTTATGTTAGTTTCGAGTGTACAACATAATGGTTAGACACATGATTTATGAAGTGATCTGATTTATGAAGTCATCCCTCCATCTGACACTATAATAGTTATTATAATATTATTCACTATATTCTCTGTTCTCTACTTTACCTCCCTGTGACTATTTTATAACTACCAATTTGTACTTCTTAATCCTTTCCCGTTCACTCAGCTCTTCAACAGCCCCCGCCTCCAATCTGGCAAAAATCAGTTTGCTCTCTCTATCTATGAGCCTATTTCCACTATGTTTGCTTATTTTGTTCTTTAGATCCCACATATAAATGAAATCATATGATATTTGTCTTTCTCTGCTGACTTATTTCACTTAGCATAATATCCTCTAGGTCCATCCATGTCATTCCAAGTGGTAAGATTTCATTTTTCATGGCTGAGAAATATTCCACTGTATATATGTACCACCTCTTCTTTATCCAATTGTATATTTCTAGGCACTTAGGTTGCTTTCATTTCTTGGCTATTATAAATAGTGCTGCAGAACACAGGGGTGTATAATTCTTTACAAATTAGTGTTTTAGTTTTCTTTGGATACTCAGAAGTGTAATTGCTAGGTCAAACGGTAGTTCTATTTTTAACTTTTTGAGGAACCTTTAAACGGCATTTCATAGTGTCTGTACCAATTTGCAAACCCACCAATAGTGCACGAGGGTTCCCTTTTCTTCACATCCTTGCCAACATTTGTTTCTTATTTCAGAGACTTTTGTTTCTACTTTTCATTTTTGGTGATGCGTAGGTATGCTGGGAAGCATAGTGTTTATACAGGAGTATATGCCATACTATTTACATTGCTAAATTAAACACGTATTTCTGAACATTTTTACATATTCTTATATATCTCATATAGTTGCAAAACATAAAGCGCCATAAGAAATACCATGATATTAGGCAGTATTGGAATGGAATGTAGCCATTATGATAGAAAAAAATTCTTAGGCAAAGAACATCATTAATTATAAAATTCAAGATGGGTTCTTATTTTTGGCATACTATATATATACATATATATATTTGGCAATACAGTGTCATCAACTTGCAAAAAGCAGGAAATTCTATCTGGTATTTGTATATTTCTGTGAGAGAATGTTTGGATTCTCCAATTGCCATTTTCCACCCATACTGAATGAAATTCTCACTGTTTAATAAATTTAAATAATGATCATGTATATACGCAGTCATCTTTAAGAAGTGAATAAAATATTTTTGAAGGCTGTGATTAATGAGGAAATAGTGAATTAATAACAGGCTGAGATCTGACCACGTAAAATAAAATATCTTTGTAAGTTACAGTGTTTTGAATCTATTAGCCACTTTATAAAGTTTGTTGAGTTTAGTACTTAGATAATGAGAAGTTTAAGTACATATAAGTAAAAATGCTAATATATTTTGAAAGGAAATTATTAGTTAAGTTTTACCACTTGAAAAAGATTACTAAGCAAGTATTCAACATATATTAGCCAATGGTTCATTTTCTCACTGATTTCATTCATTCATTCAATAAATGTCAAAGAATAACTAATGCCACCTTTTGGACTATTTATTCTTTAGAAGAGTGATAGGTGTTCTGCACTGTCTGGTAGACAAATAAATTTGAAAAATACTAAAACAAGTAATATTAAATGATTTTTCTTAACATCGAGACTTTGCAGAGTCTTTAAAATGTTAATGTCAATTTTTAATGAGTGATATAAAATGTAATGAACATTTCCATGGTGTAAAGATAGACAAATTCAAAAATGGCATTTGGTTTAATGGTTTGGGAGACACTAAGGAGACAATATTTGAACTAGGTCTATGGGGGGAATTATTTTCCTTTTTCCCAATATAAAGTTAATGCATGTTCATTTATAAAATATATAAAGTTATGAAGATGAAAATTAAAATTAACTATTAAAGACATGGCATAGAGATAACCACTATTATCTATTTTTGAAATTTGTGACAGTCTATTTGACATCTATCTCTCTATTTTTAACTGTACCTCTTTACATAGTTAAAGAGCATGATATATAAAGTCTTATATGCTTCCTTATCTGTGCAATGTTGAGATTTTTCTACAGCATGAACTGATCTTCAAAAATATTTCAGTGGCTACAACTATGTAATCATTCCAGTGCAGTTGAGAATTTCTGTTATTTTCCTTCCCAAATTCCAATATAATTCAATGGTTCTCAGTGTAAGGTTCCTAGACCAGCTATATTAGTTTCATCCAAGAACTTTTTTAAAAATGCAAATTCTTGGGACTTACTCCAAACCTACTGAATAAGAAATTCCAGGGGTAGAGGCTAACATATAAATAACTTTGATGAATGAATATACCTTTACATAAGTCTTTGCATGTAATTGTGATGATCAAGTATATTAAATTCTATATACAGATCATTTCAGGATGTAAAATTTACACTGTTGTATTTTCAGTATCTACTATAGTGTTGGACACACATTAGGAGCTCAATATTTGTTAAATAAATTAAGTGACTGCTTCTTTACATTTCTCATCCTTTAAAATTTTGTGGTTAATAATTTTATGAGGCCAAATTAATATTAATCTCGTTAGAGACAACCTGTATTTTTCTTCATAGATGCTTGTCTGTCTTTTTCTTTATAATTTAGAAATTTTATCAGGATATGTCTAATTCTCCTTCAAATAGTTTTACCTGGATCGGGGCAAACTTGTATAAGCTGAATTTCTAGTTCTCATCTCTTTTCTCTCAGCCTCCCAGATTTGGGAAGGGTGTCTCTAACAGTTATTTCTGTACCAAGTAATTTAGTTTCCTTCCAGAACACCTATAATTCTTAATTTGCATTTCTTTTGCTTGTTCTGTATACCTTTTGTTTCATCTAATATCAATTTCTCTGTTCTTCTATGTGCTATATGGAATACGTGTATGCGGAAGGGTCCCCTCCAGTGTGATTTTCATTTTGAAATTGTTATTCTTGCCTCCCTGTGCTCCTCCTTTATCTCACCAAGCTCTCATTTCATCCCAGCTTGTTGCCTTGGCTTCACATCCTGTCTTCTTTTTATTTCATCCTATTGTCCCTTCATCTCAGCTTATTCTATTTTGTGGCTTTCTTTTCCTGTTTACCAAAGGCAATGTCTTCTTAAATCAGATTAAATATGACAAATAGCCTTCTAAATTTTTTCTGGTTCCTGTTATAAAAAGTGTTCAGAGGTCTGCTTTTCCTCTTGTCTTCAAGATATTATTCCTTTTCATTTTAGCCATAGGATGGTTTTTGTAGGTTATATTTTTCAACTTCCCCAAAATAACAAGATTTTACATTTATAAATAGTTAGTGAATTTCCCTCTGCTTACCATTATTCTTTAAATCCTGGGTTACAATTCTAATCAGATTGGTAGCTGGACTATAGCTAGATGATTTCAATGTGTAACCGTCAGTTTATGTGGATATTTTGGGCAGAGGTTGGCTCTTCTACTCTGCAGTTCATCAGTGTCTCTGAATCAATCAAACAGAAAAAAATCGCAAATCACCCATTCCCAACTTGCCTTCTGTTAGATTTCCCTTTCTAGCTTCTCATCTATAGCATCTTACTAATAGACCAGCTAGAGCTTGGTCTCACCAGCTCTTTCTACATCTTTCTGCAATTGTTGTTGGCTACAGAAAGAACATGGTTGATAGAGATGGGCACAGACCTTGGGTATCTTAAAAAGTGGCATCCACATAGGCAACCCAGTTGTGCTATTCCTATGAATCCTAGTTATTGGATCTAGTTATTGGATACCATTTCAGGTAGTTGGGAATATTCTATTTCATCATACTTATCCATCTCAGGTTATCTGTAAGCTTAGAAGATTTATTAACCCAGAATATATCTCTAAAAGGTAGGCTACAGGAAGAGACGCTTTACACAGAGGCACTGCCCTCAGCCTCCCTAGAAGTATATTCTAGAACAAGTACTTATATGAAAGCCACTTATTAAGGAAGTACTCTCAGAAAAAAAAAAAAAAATGTTTTTGTAGTGACAGAAGCAGACAAAGAAAAAGAAATCAAGTAAGTGTATGATTTCAGACAAAGTTTCATGAAGGGTAACTTTAGCCCGACCCCGTAGAGGAGTTGGATGTGTAAGTCATACCTCAGAGCTGTCCCAGTCTAAGCCAGGGAGCTGGACCTTCACATTCAGGTAGCAGGAGTCACTGGGTATGAGCCGCTGGGGGGCAACAATGAAGATCTTAAAGCCTCAGGGACTTTTGGCTGTTGTATCTACAGGCAAAGCAGCACTAGTAGCCTTAGTGGGACCACCTCAGGTAGAAGAGTCACAGATACTAGCAGTTGGAAACAAGCACACTGAAGTCAGAGGAGTGGGGTGAGAGCAGATGAAAGGGAGCCAAGGGGATTGGAGCACTGGCAGTGTCCTCTCTAGACACCTTGCCTGTTATAATTTGCTCTTTTATCTACACCCACCCTACCTCTCCAGGGCCATGGGAAGCACATCTTAACAACTGAAAGGCTGTTAACTCCTGCCTCAAACCATCACATAACAGTCCATTGAGTAAAGAATGGTTTTGAAATACCACTTTGTCCACTGAAAACAGAAGACATTTTACCTGGTCATAAGCTTTTTCTTCATTTACATTTATGGTAGCTGAAAGCCTACTGATTACAGCAGAATAATAAAGTGCAAATTTTGGAATCTCTAATGTAGCTAATCATTTTCAACATGTCTCATATTTAAATATGTTTTCAAAAATTATATATTTCAAACATAATTTGGTTTTACCTTTCTTATATTTCAGGAAGCACTTAATTTAGCTGTAATAGGTAGTATATAAGAATTAATTCCTATTATTACATTAGTTTTGAAAAAGGTTTTGAAAAATGTCTTGTCCTTTTAAACAAAGCATTTTTCTTTAATAAAACAGTGGTTCATCTATAAGTATGAAATCTAAGTGGTGCAGTAACAACAGTCTGGTGTCCTGGGGGTATGCCTATATAAGGATAAGGTTGAAGGCAACTCATGGAGAGGAGGGGCAGGGATAAAGATCTAACCCCTCTCTAGACTGAGATTAACAGAGATAAAATGCAGGCATCTCAAAGCCTTTCGTTTTTCATAGAAGGGGATATGTCCCTATAAACGCAGTAAATGAACATAAACTATTTCCAGATGTTCTAATTCCTCCTGATCTCCAGGTAGCCAGAGGACTTGGCTTGTGTATTGTCTCCTTTCCGTCTAGATTTCTAGGTTTAGATTTTGCTTCTCTCTTTGTAGATACAGGAGAAAACACAAGAGAACAGAGCTGATCTATTGTTTCTTCAAGAGTTGGGGTGAAGAGTCATTTAGAGTATCTGTCTAATCTCCTTTGTGGAATGTCCCTTGACCAAGAACTTTAGTGTTCTACTTATATCGCTACTGTGATGGCCTGTAATCACCAAATGCTATGCCCTATTCACAACCAGACCACAAACTTAAGATCAAGGATTGAGATTAATTCAACTCTGATTTTCCCATCTTGCACAAAGCAGGCACTCAATTCACATTTGTTTGATGAATGGATAATTTTAAATAGATTTTGATCTTTATTCCAATTTCCCCAGGTCTAACACCCTGCTAGGTGATCATATATTCAGGAATTATAAATGAAGGAAGGAAAGAACAAAGAGTGAAAGAATAAGTTAATAAATTTTTCTTGAATTAGTACAATATCTTTCTAGCTGGGATGAGAGTCTCCTGTCTCTCTCTCCAACCAAAACATGCTTCATGTTACTGCCAGTGACTTTCTCCTGAAGCACTAATCTAATCATGGCAATCTTATGCTCAAAACTGTCTTTTTACTTATGGATGTATCCAAACTCTTTACTATGGAGGCCAAGTTTCTGGAAATTGACTCTGAATCATCCTTTCCATCACCTCTTCATCACCTATAAGACATCACAGCAGATGACTCATAGTTACTTACATCCGTAAATTACTTTTACATTCCCTTTTCTTTGCTGTTACTTTTCTTTTGGCTCAAAATACTCTTTTTCCCTTGTCTACGTTTTACTCATCTGACAGAGCCTAACCTAAAAACTTTCCTCCTCTAGGACTCTTTCTCTCCTATGTAGTTAGAAATAATCACTCCTGTCTCTGCCCCACAATGTCACTGGCCATGTTTTATTATGTGGCTACTTATTTAAATGACTGTGCCTCACTTTCATTCATAAGTACTTTTGAGGTACAGATTAAGTATTATCATTGTAATGTCTGCCCTTTATTCTCTGGTGTGCCAGCATCGACTGCTAGTTAACTGAATGAAATGATTTGCTGAGTTCAGAAATTTATAATTTATAGTATGATTTAATAGGGAAAACCTGGAAACAAGCTAAAAGCCAAATAAGAGGATGGTTAAGAAATTTATAGTACAGCAACTCATTGGAGTCTTGTGTTTCTATTAAAATTACATATGTAAAAATTAGTAGCTACATGAAAATATTTATGATGTCAAGTTTAAGAAAAAGTGCAAAGAAAAATATATACATACCATAAATATACCTAGCTACAATATAATTGCATATTAGGAAGTATAAGAAGGCAGTTAGAAACAATTACAGGTGATACCTTAGCATGAAATAATGATGGGTACATTTAAAACCCCCTTTATTTTTCTTAAAATGGTATTTATGCCATGGAAATGAAAACACAAAGCTCATAGTGAACAATGCTTGATAAAAGTTACGATAATTATAAAATGTTCAAACATTACCAACTCACAAACTCAGAGACCGTAGCTACTCTACAAAAGAATGACAAGCTGAAATATCAAAATTCCCATGGTCGATCTTTCATCTATAAGAAGCAAGTGCTTGGGAGAAATGTTATTTTTCATTAAATTACCCAGTTAATTTTGGTATTGTAAGAAAACTGCTTTACATTGTTCTCAATCTGAGCATGTAAGATCTCTATTAAAACGAATCTATACACTGGTGACAGATGACAATACTAATATTACATACATGCACATGATGGTTATAGAACCTGGATGAGCCATTCCAGCTCTAGAATTTCCCATGGGTTCAAGGTTTTGGTGAAGACTTGTGACAGCCCAGTTTCTCCATCTGCTTGTTCCTGTTTCCTTCATTCCCAACTACTATTAATCCCAAGAGTACTCCCCAATAAACTTCTACCTGTAAATCTCCACCCCCAGAGTTAGTTTCCTGAGAACTTTCCTAAGACAGCATTCATAATTGAATTTGCCTAAAACTTAGAAAGTTGGAAATAATCAGACAGAGGGAGAAAAATACATTCCGCAAGGTATTCTCTGGTAATTTGTAAATAAAAGCAATATTCTTTCACATTTTTAAAGAACTTATGTGCAAGTCACAGTGAGTACAAAGCATTTTACAGATATTGATGTATTTAATGTTCACAGTCACCTTATGAGGCTGATACTGCTCCCTATTACGCCTATTTGCAGATGAAAATCTGAGTCCTAGAGAAGTGAATTAATGTACCACAGGTTACATGGCTAGTTAGTGGTGGAACAAGGTTTGGAACTCAGGGGCATGGAGCTGTAGTGAGCTTCTACCTAGAGCACAGTGCCCTAAAGAACTGAACAGACAAAGACAACACAGATTTTGCATTCTCATTTAGTGTCATGACCACCTATGGATAAACATGACTCTTCCATTATGAAGTGTTAAGTGTGGTGATTTTCTTTTCCCCTATCTTTCCTTCAGACAATGTCCAAAAAAAAAAAAAAAAAATCGTGACAAAAAAAAGATCGAAAGAAAAACTATTAGAATAACACTACCGCTATTCACTTTTCGCTTAGCGGTGACAACTGTTGCATTTAATACTAACTAACTTTATTCACAGCGTCTTTTAGAGTACTTTAAAGAAAACGGTTTCTCTGCACACTTCAGGGATTACAAAAATAAGGTAAAAAGACCAGGCCATTTTCAGAGTCATGCTACAGGGATGATTCTAGAGTACAAAGACTGTTTTCATTAAAAATTTGTGTCTTTTCTTTTTCCTTTTTTTTTTTTTAATGAATGCCCCTGAATATGGATACCTAGTCAGAAGGGATGAATATAGCAATTTAGATCTTACAGCAAACATCTTGAGATTTTGGAATAATTACTCAGCTTTCAAAAAGGGCCGGAATGTGAAACATTCAGATAACAGTCTCAAGTACAGAAATACACTTTTTTCATGATGTTCTGATCAGACTTGTCCACCAACCCTAGCAAGAGTAAATATTCCTTTTACTCTCTAAAGCCATGGTGTGCTGTTTCAAGAGTTTCATTTTCAATTCTGATATTCAAAATTCCATTGATTAGCTCCTGAAATGTATTCACACCTAAAATCTGGAATCCAAGTCTAGAAGCTAATTTGACCTGTAGTGTTTCATTTTTTTTTAAAGCATTTATGGGCTTGAGTTGTTTATTTATTTATTTATTTATTTATTTATTTATTTATTTATTTATTTATTTATTTATTGAGGGGGTGTTGGGGATATTGCAGATATATCTCATTAAAGCAAACTAATTTTCTGGTCAGCGGGTACTCAGTCCACAACAGTGAATGGAACCTAAAGCTTTCTGCCTTTCTTTTCCAGAAGCAAGAGACTATTTTTACAGTGACATGTACATCTTTGCCATCTAATTGTATTTGTTATATATCATTATCCTCTCGCCAATTTTATCTATAATTCACAACCCTCTTTCTGCCAAGTTTTTCCAATCATCTTCATAGGATATCATGTGTCAATCTAAAATTAAATCTTCTTTTTAATAAGATAAAAATAGAGAAGACAGACAAATCTTGAGAGATCTACATTCCAATTGAACTGTAATCAGCAGGATCATGTCAATTTCATCCTTGTGCTCCAGCTTTCCTACTTCTGTGGCAATGTTTATGCTGTTTTATCCATGAAGTGCCCTTTTATTTTCTCTCTACCTCCCCACCAACGCTCAATTTAGATTTTTCTCTACAACGTGACACTTCCAGGTAGAAGACAGTGCTCATCACTTTAAATGTCCATAGTATTTCCAGACTTCTCTATTGCTAGGTAATCACTGTCTTCTCTTTACTGATGCACAAGTATTACAAGGCAACTGTAACAGAGACCTCACTGATCTGGTCACCCATTATCCATGAGCTGCCCTTAAGCCCAGTCTCCATTGCAGAAAAAGTAATGCCACGTGACCAGCTCTGGCTAGCAGACTGTGAGTAGAAGTGAGGTGTGTTGCTTCCAGGACAAATGAAAAAAGAGTGCCAGTGATACACTTCATTTATTTTTTCTCCTGGCTGCTGTCACCTTGGAAGACACTTGCTGAAATATATAAGGTTGTCAGATAAAATACAAGACTCTCATTTAAACTTTAATTTCAGATAAATGGTGAACTTTTCAATATAAGCATGTCCCTAAATTTGCATGGGATATGCTTATATTAAAATTTATTATAACACAAAATTATTATGCTATTATACTATAATATCATCTACTATATACTAGTAGTATACTGTAATACTATATAAAATGCTGTAGACTATATGCTAAATTATTATACAAGTACATTATTTATATATGAACAAAGAATATTATTATTACACTACTTTCTTTCAAAAATACCAAACTTCAGATTAAAAACAAATAGTGTAACTATGTGCCAAATATCACATGGGACATATCTATACAAAAAAAAATCTACTTAAAATTCAAAATCACATTCTGTATTTTATTTGCTTAATCTGGCAACCCTATGAAAGAGAACACTGGAAAGTGGAGGAACTTTCAATCAATGATTAATAGATAGAAGAAAGTGTCTTCTGTTCTGTACCAGGCCATATTGGTGAGAAATAAATATTCCCTAAGTCTAGTTTTACTGAGGTTAAGAGGTTTAAATGTTGCTGCTACAAATCCTATTCTATCTTGACCAATAGAGCATCAATGAAGCATAAATTTGGAAAAGGAGATAAGACCAGATATTTAGAATTTTAACTGGTAGGGTAGATGTTTTGATTTTATTGTGAAGCAATGGGAGGCAATGAATGTTTAGGGGACAGACTGACAGCACCAGAACTAACTGATTTTATTTTATGTTTGGTTACTATATTTGTATGTGTGTGCCAATAAATAAGATAGAGCAAAGACAAGCACAGAATAAGCAATAGGACAGGAGAGCAGGATATAATTGCTCTCTCTCTCTCTCTCTCTCTCTCTCTCTCTTTCTGTCAGAGAACTTGGTTGTTGGGTCATGTAAAGCTAGAAACAAGATTTTACCACTAGAGATCCTAGAATCGTATATTAGATTATTTTTTTCTTCTGTAGTTTAGGATAGCTGCCAGGCTTGTTAAGCATTTCATACATTCCTGCTAACTTGAAATGTTTTATCCTGGTTAATATTTGTAAAGATAAATCCAATGGAATTTATTTTCTTTGATTTTTCTCTAAACCCAAGGCAACCAGGAATATAAGACTAAAATAGTCTTTTGCCCTAGTTCACCTTTTTCTGCAAATCAGTGGATAATATATTCTTTATCCCTAAATATTGTGCTTGCCACCAAACAAATTCCAGATGTAACTGAGAGCCACCAAGAAGGTAAAAATATTGGCAGCAGGAAAGGGAGGACCAGAAAAAAATGAGGAAAACATAAAAGGAAAGAAAGAAAACATGAGTAAGCCATACAGAGTACACATTATAGAGGAGAGAGTAGACAGAATTATGGCGGGGCGGCGGGGGGGCGGGGGGGACAGAAAAGAATCAGGATAAAAAGAGAATTTTGTTCCATGTATATACATCTTTGTTTTCCTAATCATCCAATTGGCAATTTGTGATTCAATAGAAAAGACTTGCTCAAATATGAAATGATCCCACTCTCTTTCAGCAGCTTTTACATTTAAGAGTTAGGTTTGCTATAAAAAATAGCACCTGGGGAATGCAGTTAGCATTAATATGATGGCTAGGTGGAGGGCATGGGGAGGGAATGAATAATTGTGGGGATCATTTTATGGACTATATAGATGTCTAACTTATGTGCTGTATACTTGAAACTCATTTAAATAAATAATTTTTAAAAAATAATAACATCTATTAGCCAAGATTCTTCATTTCCACAAATGTTTTATATCCTAGAGCTTCGCTGCTATCTTTTCTGTGCTCTTGTTGTTAGAAACATTGTGTAAAGAACTTGTTTGTTAAACTGAAAAGTGTTCTTCCTCTTTGAAGAGTGGTTACAGAATGGAGAGTTAGATGCTGAGGATGGGGGAGAGGTTATCTGCACTGGGTGACTGGTAGCTTGAATATTAGAAGGCTACTTTATTAGGCTACTTATATATTAGGAAGCTGACATATGACATTTGACAGTGAGTTTATAGAAGCCTGTTTGGCCTTCTGGTTTGATCCACTTTTTCTTTTTCTTATAAAGCTTCAAAGAACTTTATTGAAAAAAAACAAAAAAACATTCATCTCCTTCATTAAATTTTTATAAATGGATTTCTTTCTTAAGAAAATTTCAATCCACAAACAAGCTTATCTGGCAACCATGAATATAGTGGGACCTAACTTGATTCCTAGCAGATCTACATAAACTGCTCTCTGAAAGAACTTAGCCTCAAAGAAATAACAAGTGGTTTCTTGAAAATATCTAACAGTTTTTTTTTTGTTTTTGACTTGGTTATTTTATGTCTTGAAAATATAGCCAGTGAAATGTCTGAATTAAAATAATACCTCAGCAATTATGAAAAATGTACATGTATATATATAATACCTATTAAGGTTTGGACAATTCTATACTGTCCTCTTACTTTTTTTAATAATAGAATTTATAATAATGAGGGATGGTTTTATTGTCCAATTGCTGTTGCAAGTGATTGATGGAAGAGTAATGATAGACCAACTGGTCAGGATCTTGATGAAAATAAGAAGCGAATTATTATCTACATTTTATTGATCGACATTGTGATGAAAATTGTTACCCACAATAATTGACTGACTTTCTGATTGGCATTTATAATAAAGAAGGGCTTCTTCTGTGCAAAATTTAAAGTGGGTACAACACTAATACAAATAAAATTTCAAGTGATGACATCTAAATAAAGTACAATTTACTGTTATTTGAAGATATTTTCTGAGATTTATATAGGCAATGACTTCAGAAATTATGAACATGCTGTCATCAATTATCTCTGATTCAGGTAGGAAAGAGGTGACAAAGTCTCCTATTCTACCACACCTTCAGTTCTATTGTGGAAAGAGGCTACTCAAGACAAAGAAACATGCATTTCCTGTTACCTAAGCAAAGCATTACCTGCATCCCAGCCCGATGCAACTCTGGATTAGCAAAATAACATCCACGCAGAAGGCGTTACTGTTGTGCTACTAGCCCAGACATATAATTATAGTTTTTAGTTTGTTAAAATTTTAGTTCAGATGGTTGAAAACCACTTTTTTCTTCCTGACCTGGAATAACATTTCAATTTCTTTTAAGGTAAGCAAATCAGGGTGTTTGCTTGTTTATTTGTTTCAGATATACATGAGAACTTATAAAAGATGTACTGTTTTATATACTACCTCTTTACCATTTTTTATGCACACTTATCTCATAAATTAGTATGAGATGGCCTTGGGGGCTACATAGCAAGTGTGGTGAGTCAATAGAGTGAAATTATTAGATCTCGATCTACCTGGGTTCAGATCCTAACTCCATATACTAGAAGTATATAATTTGGCTAAGTACTTCACCTCTCTGTGCCTCACTCATTCTCTTCTTCTATAAAATAAATAATAAAAAATAATAAGAATACTTACCTTCTAGGGTTGTTATGAGATTAAATGAGCTAATACATACATATATATATATGTATATATACATATATATATATACCCCCAAAGAGTGTTAACAGCATACTAAGCACTACATAAGCTTTTTTAAAAAGTTGTTATAGTTTTTTTTTTATTTTTTTTAAATTTTTTGTCTGTGTGTTTTCTTCTGGTAGAATTTGTTGCTAACCATTGTTGCTAACTAAAATGTTCCTGAGGAAACAAGACCAGGGCAGACTTAAAAAAGAGTTCATGCTGGTTTCATTTTGTAGTTTAAATAGAAAAATTGGGGAGGGCCATAGATCCGGGGATTCGGACAGCCTTTCAAGCTTTCTCTATATTCCCGAAGTACCCAACGAATAATCTATTTTACAGTGTTGGATAATAAACTTGTGAAATGCATCCTTCTTTGAGAAAGACCAAAGAATGTCTCGATTGACTGAGACCATATGGTTTAAAGAGGTAAGAAGACTTTTTGTTGTCATTTCAGACAAGCTGAGAAGAGCCTAAATTATAATGTTAAATGCAGCAAGCTTCTCCTTTATAAGAGAGTTTGCATGGTGATGGATCTCTTCAAATCAAAGCTGAAGTGCCTCCGTTTATGAGGCACTAAGAGTTTGAATCCCCTCCGTAAAACTAAATTAACAGCATTGGGAGTATTTATAGGAATATGCAATATTTTAATATCTTATTGAAAGTATCTGCTCCATCATAATTGAACAATCTTTCTAGTATTATAATTTTTTTTTTACAAATTGAAATACCTTTGCTGTTTTTTCTATTGGTTATGAAAGCAATATACTACATACAAAAATATCATAAAGTAGAATATTAAGGAAATGAAATTACTTCTAGGTTCATAATCTAGAGATAATCATCAAATCCAGAATCATATTCTACTTAATCTTTTATAGCTCCTTTTGTTTCCAATTAACAAGGTGTTGTGGATATCATACCATGTCAGCACACACAGACACACGGTATTTTATTGGATATGTAGTATCTCGTATAATAAACTATAATGCACATATAATTTATTTCTTATTTAAAAGGCTTTTGTTTGTTACCCCTTTGCTGCAATGATAAAAAATGTTACGATAAGTGTCCTTGTAGATATATCTTTTATAGATGAGGCCAAATATTCTCTTAGTATAAATTACTAGATGAGATAGCAGTGTCAAAGGCCAGGCACTTTTATAAAGTCTTCTGACATGGCCTCAAGCTTGCCCACCCAAAAGGTTGCACCAGTTGATACACCTTCACCAGCACGTATAATTAGTGGTTAGAAAACTAGAGCCATGGGCCAAATCCTATCTATTCCTGTTTCTATAAATTAAATTTTATTGGACCTATAGCCACACCCATCGGTATGAACCACAAAACTAGAATATTTACTATCTGGCCCTTTATAGAAAATGTATGCCAACTACTGATAATTGATCATTGTCTTGTCATGATGGGCTATTATCAAATACACACACACAGACACACCCATGTTTGCGTACCTCACACATAATATTCATCTCACATTTTTCCTAAAAATATTCTCTTCAGCAGGATTTCTTTCTAGTAATTGAAGAGCACTGTACAAATCTTGTACAAAATTATGAAAACTTAACCTAACCTCTGTTTTGCAGGCAGACAACTGACATTCAGAGAGAATGACTAAGGTATGTAATGTCTTATAATCAATCATTGCTGTAATCGGCAATGGACTCTCAACTTAGCGATCTTTCTGCTATACCCAAATGTTTCTAAGAAAAAGATTTTCTGAAATAAAAACTATTCAAGGGAGTTTTTTGCTGGATAGCTTATCTGTGGAAAAAAAAAACTCATATTTTTAAGATTTCTCAAGAGAGCATGGATCAGCTAGATTTCATTATTAGTAAAAGAAAATTTAAAAATTTTAAATGAATTAATAAATGCCTTCTAAGATCTTACTGTTCCCCTACTTTCCTCATTTTCCTTTCTCTACACTATGTAGATCATTCTTTATGTGATATTAAGCTCTGGAAAAAATAATACTGAAATAGTGATCTTTAACTGCCTGTCTTTTATAAGGTTACAGTGTTAAACAGTATTTCATTGATTTTCTCCTCCTCTTTGGTAAACTGTTAGGGCAGAAATGGTAACTTGGCTGATAATTCTCTTAGTATTATAAAGACTAATATTACTTTTAAAAACATTCACTTTTTCCATACTGATCATCAGATAAACTATTAAATATCAGTTTATTTATATTTAATAATTTATATCTTATAATAAAAGTTATTTGATAATCTTCCAGTTCCTTTATTTTCCCAATAATTACATCTCACTTATCCCAATAATTTTTCATATTTTCTATTTTAAAAGAGTATTGCTACTATTCCAGAAAATAGAGGAATCTGAAAAAATGTTGCATACTGTATCTTACAGTTTCCTTAAAAATCAGATTACAGAACACATCTTAAGTAATGTGTTGCAACATCTCCCATGACAATTCAGAAAATGTCCTAAGTGATTTTAGATCCCTTTATTTATTTGGTATTCGGCAAATATAAATAGTCTTATTCTATGTGATTTTTTTTTTAAAGCTCATTGTTCCAAAAGATAAACTGAACTGTTCAAGGATTGTGGTTTTGTTAGCACCTCTTTTTTTTTTTTTTTTTTTGCTTCATATTTTTCTGGTTTTGCTTCAAATTGAGTTCAGAAAATGTAAACCTTTGCCCAGAACGTACAGCAGGACTTGGGTTTATCTTTTGATAGTAACATTAACCTCTATTCTAGACCTTAACAGACATATCTTTCAGAGAGCAAAGAAAAATGTGGCTTTCAAGCTGTTTATTCCTCTCCCCACATGTGGCAGTCTCTCTCTTCTGCCCACATCCAAGAAACTCCTTCTTATTCAAAGAGAGGACACTGTCCAGAGAATTCTTTCACACAGTGAACAAACTGATGCTTTATTGTTTCTCTTAAATTGAAATCATTTAAAAATACTTTTATTGCTTCTGAAAATTCTTATGAGCTATTAAAATTTTACATTTACCAAGGATGGTGAACAGTATCTTATAGATTACTTAAAAGATTCTCTAATATTTTCACAAAAGGCAAGAAAGAAAGCTGGTCTTTGACGTAAATGCCCCTGGGGGATGGTAAAATAAGAGGAAGGACGAATTATTCAAACTTTACAACTGTCAGCCAACCCAGGACTGGTTCCACACTTATTAGAGGGAACAGAGCAGTCAACAGGGAGAAAACTGTCACCTCTCTTGCCATTTAAAAATTGGGAATGCTAATTCTTGATTTTCGGCAAAGAATACCAACCTATTTGTCAGAATAAGTGACAGGCATTTGGGTACATGAGGCTGCACTTCTGGGAAGAAAGCTGGGCTTGGAACACATTTTGGGGGGGAGTTTTTCACATATAGATGGTACATAAAGCCCTATTTTATATTTATCTGATGCTTAATACTGTGAAATTTAGGCCCATCCCCCCAAAAGCAGGGACAGGTGACATGGAGGGTCGACTTGGCTACACATATTCATTTCCCTGGGAGCCACACAATGGCTATGGCTTTCTGTCTATTTCTCAGCTCCATTCTCTGAAATCATGTGCAAGTACAGGCAACTGAGTGAAAATTACTTGCTAGCATTTGCATGAGAATAATAATGCAATTTGGCAGAGTAGGAAAACACTTCTAAGAAATTTCTAAAATTGTGAAAAAATTGATCCCTATGTCAAATGGAGATGAGCCCAAGAATGCATCTCTACTCCTGAAAGAAATATGGGAATAGAGTGAAGTTCTCTGATTGCAGGCATCAACCCAGACACATGGCCATGCGTCAGTGGCATCACTCAAAGTACTAGCTAACAGAGGCAAGTTTCCTCATCTGTAAAGTGGAGATTATAACTTTACCAGTGCTGGAGAGTCATTATGGAGCTGGACTGAGTATGTAAAGCCTTGATCTCAGAGTACAGCACAGATTAAGAGCACAGTAAACATTAGTAGAACTGGTAGATGCATTCTAGAACTATTAAATATGTTATAAACACAACAGAAAGATTAGGTGGAATTATTCATTGTTAATGAACAAATGTTGTACAGAATTCAGTTTTATATAGTTGAGTCAAATGAAAAGAAGTAAATTAACTGCCTAATGAAAATTTCAATAAAGGTGACGAAGAACCAAATTAGAGAAAGAGGAAATTCTGTAGTCACATATATCAGAGAAAGTATAAGAGCTCTGTTCTCATTTCCTGTGTCATGTGGGAAAGACAGCGACTTATTCCTGTCTGAGGTCACTTTGGCTTTAAGGAATAGATAGGAAATGAAAATACCCCCTTTACAGTGTACTGAGAAGTATAACCTATGGACAAAGAAAGCTGTAAGTGTGATTTAGTTGAAATAAAAACTAACTCTTAAAGACATTTAATAATTAATTTAAAACACTTTAGAGGTTGTTTTAGAATGTCTTTCACTTTTACTGTGAATGAAACACAAAGAAAAAGGTCAGACTATTATCAAGAGTCATCTAGGTGACATATACAGGAGAATGTTTGAATGATTTGTGTTGCTAAATCTTGGCTAAAACCTAAGAAGAAGAAAGATATATATATATCCTCTCTTTAAGGAATAAACAGTTACCTCTTGTGAATAATTGCAAAGTAAACTTGGGAAAAGAGCTGTGGCTCTCTACTAGTGAATATATCTGAGCATTCAAGTATTCGAGAATTTTAATGACTTTAAACTTTGTGGATGTAAGGCACTCCCCATGTCTTACCAGTCTTCAGTAATTCTTGGAGAAAACAGAATAAGGTTTCAGCTTTTCAGAACACAGTGAAAAATATCGATTAAGTCAAAAGGAGCTCCAAGAAACTAAAGACAAGGTACAGAGTTCATGTATAAAAACCCAAGTGCTTGAAATCTAAATGACTAGATTCTATTTATTTGTATTTCACTCACAGGTAAAAATGGGCTTGGTTATCTGATTTTCAAATCCTAAGTACATTGTATGTAATAAATTAGAAGGGGCTAAAGTGGCTACAGGGCTGGTAAAAGGAAGAGTGAGACTCACAGATTGCAAATGCACAGGAAACTGGGTCTCTCGTGTGGAACAAACATTACAAGGTCCACAAACTGCCCTAGAGTTCGCATCATATTAAAATAGAGTAAAGTCTAAATAACCCTAAATTACTAAAAGAGTTTAATTTAATTTGGTAGAATCACCTTGAAAAAGCAAGAAAGGGTACAATCTCATATGTGAAAGATTTTCATTATGAATATTCACCTTTATTCTTTGAAACAATATGTATGTTTTGTTTCCAAAAGGGTAGATCCTCAGCTTTGGAAACCCACATCATAACTCATTTCCTACAAATCCTAAATAACTTTGGTGTTGGCTGACAAATGGAACTACCTGAGTCAGAAGCCCAGACTTTATAATTTTCGTGATTATTTTCATTCATTTGTACATCATATTCCTCTATCACGCAAGTTAAAATTAGTGACCAGTGGGAAAGTAATCATAAAAAGTGAGAAAAATATTTTTTTTCATCTTTAGCATCAATGTTTGAGACAGTACTGTAATAATCTCAGATGTTTTAGATATATTTTCTAATGTAATCTCAATAATCATGGAATTTAACATCCTTTTATAGATTAAAAAAAAAAACCTGAAGGTCACGGAAGTCACAGAATTTGACCAAGGACACACAGCTGGATATAAATCCAGGCTGCCTGGACACTGTGTTGCTGCCCAGATGCATGTGCCTTACTGACCACAAGGATGAAGTTGATCAAAGTGAGCCAACTGCTGCTTATTATCTTTTCTTTATAATCGGATGACCTTTATAAAAATAATACTGAAAAAATCCAAAGCCTGTTATTTTGAAACATAAATGCACTCATAGTACTGTTTTTAAACACCAGACAAATTCAAACTCACTGGCTTCCAAGCAACTCTAACTTAAATAAATTAAGAACATTTCTTGTAGAATTTTCTGCCAGGAAAAACTTTGGTCTCTCTTGAGGAACTTCCTTAGTTATAATAAGGATAACAATGTTCCTTATTTGTATCTCTTTTTTAGAGTTACCAGGAAGTTTAGTATTCAATAACAGTATATATTTCCTTCCACTTTCTGTCAATGTTATGGTTTTCTATTTCTAGTTAGAGTTCACCATATTCATTGCAAAGCATATGCTTTTGTAAGTCACCTACAGTCTTTTTGAGAAATCTAGGGCGCATAAATTGTAAGAGGCCAACCCATTTATAAATGTGTTTATGTGTATGATCGTAACATAAATCTCTAGTGTTTTATTGACTTTTTTGTGTATACACATTTATTTTTAGTCATGTTCCTCAAGTGAAACTCAATGTAAATCTGTAGTGCTTTTCTATGATATGTGATAAACTGCCCATGAATGTGAACCACACATTACATTTAGGGCCAAGCTTATACAGTGAGTTAACATGATGGGTACAGTCTACTTTTCTAAGAATAGAATTATCTGCCCCGATGTCCAAACTTTGTAAAAACTTGGATACATACAGACATATAAACCAAAAAGAAGGCTTGAAACACTTGTTAGTGCCATATATTCATACTCAGTCATGATTCATGATGTGAAGATGAAATGGAAAAGATTCAACCTCATCAGAGGTTGAATTTGTTTTTATGAGAGCTACTGAGTGGTCTTTGTGAAGATGGTACAGAAGTTTCTTGAAATAACTTTCATTCAAGCAATTTACTTTAAGGTATTTTGGTAACTTCTTAGTAGTTCAGAGTATTTACTTGCTTTTACTGACCTCAAATCACTGTTGCCAAGGGGGCAGACTTGGACTCCTGAATGTTCTTCTATTAAAATGCTTCTTATTTCCAAGTAAAATAAATTAGTATTTCACCTAGTAAAAGACTTTGGGGCCAAAGTTAGGGCCCTGACAGACCATTCAAATTCCACTTAAACTAATGAAAACATAACCATGGTCCATTTTGCCAACACAAATATATTTTCAAATTGGAAAAAAAGGGGACATTATTTGCAAAGGTTATCAGGGTAGTGATTCAGTGATGAATAATCTAGAAACTTCATCTTTGTACTAGAAAAAATCTTTTAGTAACTGTCCCCATATGTCAGTTTTATCTTTCTTAACTCTCTTCCCATTCTCCCTCAGCAAAAAATCTAGAAACACATTATTTAAATCAATACAATAATTGATTCAAATTTGGAGGGGGAATAAATTTAGAAATTTGAGAAAGCCATCAGTCCTTGTGTTTCCAAGAAAGGTAACACCTATTATAGCAAGTATGAATATGAATTATTATTTTTTTCTTGCCTTGTAATAGTGTTATAGACTGCCTGTTTGGGTCCCCCCACAAATTCATATGTTAAAGACCTAATCCCCAATGGGATGGTACTGGGAAGGAGGGGCCTTCTGAAGCTACTTAAGTCTAGAGGAGGTCATGAGAATAGAGCTCCAATGGTGAGGATTAGTGTTCTTATAAGAAGAAAAAGAGACTAGAGCTAGCTCTCTTCCACATGTAAAGACACAATCAGAAGACAGTTACCTGCAAGCCAGAAAGAGGGTTCTCACGAGACACCAAATCTGCCAGTACCCTGATCTTGGACATCCCAACTTCCACAAGTATAAGAAATAAATGTTTGTTGTTTAAGCCATCTAGTCCATAGTATTTTTGTTATAGCAGCCTGAAATGGCAAAGACAATTACTCTCTCAAGAACTTGAAAGTTTTGAAAGTAGTAGTACACTATCTTTAAAGTCATTTCAAATTGCATCTCTGAGGCACACTGACCAACACCTTTCAACCAGCCCAAATCCTCATGTTTCTAGTTATCACCTGCATTCAGGAAGAAACTGCTTTTGTCATCCTAAGTGGCAAGAGATACAGGCACAGAATGTGACAATTCATTTTCTCTCTCTTTCTATTTACAATTTAGTGTGGCATCACAGTGAAATAATTAATTGACCTACCCAGCGAACAAATAAATCATACACTCAATATACTGTTTAAAATTTGCAGCTCATTTCTGCAGCTCTGCTGTGCAGCACAGCTAACGTATGAGGTTGGTAAGTTCTTCTGACATGTATCCAAGTCTTCCTAAGCCCTTGCAAGGTTATGGTGGTAAAATATGACAGAGATCAAGGCACAGTTAAGATAGCATATGTTCCAAATTAGTAACTATCAGAACAGAACGCATAACCACAACAGAACCGATGCAACACATGGTCAAACCATGAGGAAGGGAGAGAGAAGCAATCTTAATAATTATTCAGCAATCCTAGAAACAATTATTTTATTTTTATTTTTGCCAGTCTGAAAAAAGTAAAATGTGCTGATTTAGCATATTAGAAATTCTAGCATCACTCTGTTATTGAAAAACAAACACACACATACAAAACTTTTTCCCTTAAATGCCAAGCTTCTAGTTTCTAAGACTACCATAAATAACTGCTTGGCTCTTACCATGTAATGTGTAGGGCACACATGTCTGCCAAGAGACTTTTGGCATTGCCTTTCATAGATGTTCTCTATTTGAGAAAGTAACACAAATCAGAAAGAAATCTGAGACTACCTACTCTCCTAACCTTCAAGATGTTTAGAGGTCATTTCTGAGCAGGACTATTTATGTCTAGCCAATTCTATGAAGATTCAAAGCTTCAGATGAGAATTAGAGAGAAATAAACTTAGTACATTTTAGAGACTATTAGAACAACTATTTGTTGCTTATTCTCAAACGTATGTTATCAAATGTTGCTGACACCTCAAACCAATAGACTACATATAGACCAGAAGTAGATCACTTCACTAGAAAGAGGGAAATAATGCTAATAGAATCTTTGCTTGAATTTTAAATCAGTCCAAAACCACTGTACTGAATACTTCTTGATCAGTTGCAATTCTATTACTGTTTATAGCAACTAAAAGACAGCAATGACATCAACCTTTGATCTCATACTTAAATACCTTATTAGACAGACATACTTTATGGGTCTCACACATTCTTTATGACTAGAGTTCAAGGGAAATTTGTGGAAGGAACTTGGATGTACCCTAGGTTTTGCCAAATTCTAGCTCTGCGGACTCCAGATTTGAAGTTATCTCAAATCTTCAGACTTCTCAGGAGGGTGGAGAAAGTTAAGCAGGAGAATTGCACATGCAAAGTGCAAAATAAACTTACTAGATATGGCAATTTGCTCCTGTTTGACCATAGTTAAAGAATTTTAATAGTAGCTTGTAGTGAAAAACTTAATGGAAGGGATCTTATAATTCAGCAAATGACATTACGGAATGATTCATTTATAATCTCACACAAATTGTCAAGATTAAAACAGATCACTAAGTGATATTTGTAAAATCTTTATATCTTTATCATGACATAGTCATCACCATCTCTAACACATGGATATCTTTGCTAAGTAAAGAGAATGGTTTTTATTGTTTCAATTCAGAATTGCTCTGAAAACCCCTAAGGAAAGTTAGCAAAATCATATGAACCCTTGTCTACAATGGAATGTCCTTAATAGAGAACCACTAGATAAATGCTCTTGTGTGCTGTATGCTAAATTGCTTCATTATTTGCAGTCATTTTCATTCATAGAAATAAAATACACCTTTGATATTTAGTTTGGCAGTTTGCATAACAGCAGCTGCCAACATATATCATAATGTTGAGTGCATTTTTATTTTCTCAATTTGTGCTGGGGTTCCTTTTCTTCAAATACTTCCATTAAATCAATAATCATTCTCATCAAAAATACTTTTAATTAATTAATATGTGTTACAGTTATAATTCTTCACCAAGTTTGCACGATAACATACGATATGAGTAGATAATATGTCTGCTGTGCTGCTGAAAGCTGAGGAATCATACTTGAAGGTTGTTGGACAATCAAAGCTTCTTTAAAGTATAATTACTTTGTCACCATTTCAAAGATTTGAAATAAACTCTTCTAAATTTCCACTACTAACTATCTTCATGATCCAAGAGGTTGAACTAACTCCGATATAATCTATACATCTGAAATTGACCATCTCAAATCTCTTAATGCTAACTTAAGGTGTAGAGAATCTAGAAATAATTTTCTCACATTATCAGAAAATTTTCTGATAGGTGGATTATCTCACACCTATGACATGTCTATAAGGAAGACATTTTTATTGTCTTTCCCTATTACAGAGTATAAATTTGTATGCAATTACAAAATGAGGTATTTCTTAAAAGAATGAGGTAAGCTCGTGTCCTTGTTTTACTCAACCAAAACAAATGTAAGTGGAAAGCCACTTCTTAGTTTCTGTGGCACCGGTATACACCCAGCTTTTTTTTTCTGTCGACTGAAACTTGAGATTTCTTTTTCAAGAATAACTGATTGAGTTTCAAAATAGAACATGTATGGTGGTAAAGTCTTGCTCAGGATGTTGCTGGAACATGAACTTTGTCCCCAGACTAATGAGAAGAAAGAAAATTACGTCTTTTGGAAACATTTGCTTCATCTACAGGTGGCAGGTAACACCATGGGAGGATGAGACATAATATAGTAGGACAAATAAGCAACTAAATTCATGAACTTCTAAGGACATCAGCCAGTTCTCTTTTCTTAATTTTAGCCAAGAGTTTAATTATTCTTGCATCTACATTTCCATCAACAAAGTAAACATGAAAATATGACACATTTAGGAGTGACTTAAAGAATGACCCATAATTTTGATCAAGAAACTTGGTAAATACTCACTTGGCTTTTTATCATAGGGAATTTAATGCTTGGCAGAACAAATAGATTAGAAACACATTTTCTTAATCTCTATAGCAAAGACTGAGTAGAAGCATAAACTCTAAGGGCATATTTAATAGATAATAGTAGTTAAAAATAACAGCATTAAAATGAAACCGGTTTGAGGATATCTAATCTAACCATATGGACCTAAATGCTTCTGGCTTATGATGACTTCATGATTAATTGGCATGAAACATAACCATTCGAAAATTCAAAATAAGAAAAAGACACCTGAAGAGGAAAGTAATTATTAGAAGCCTTTGAGGTAGTAATTTTAAAAATAAAATCTAAATAGAAAGCTTAAAAATCAGAAAGTAAACTTGTATAGGCTATCTAGTGGCTTAATTCATACAAAATAGTTTTTGGAGCCATGCTTCCTGGATTTTGGTCACTACACAAGGTGAAGACTAGAAGGACATACACATACATGTTCTTTATTGCTTCCTGTTAGATATTTTGATGTGCTTTGCACTATCAATTATTTTTATTTCTTAGAGAATCAGGTATCACACTTATATCTTAAGAGCTTGGGAATTTTTCTCAGTCAAAATTTTATGAAGGGCTGTAGTCTTTCTTTCTGCCATCTTGGAGTCTGCGGAGGCCTGCTGAGAACAGGACTTATAAAACAACAAATATTTCTAGAAGGCTGTGGTCCAAGGCCATTTTTGCTAGCTATAAGCAGGGTCTCTGGAACCATAGGGAACACATTGCTTCGTAAAATCGAAGGTGTTTATGCTCAAGATGAGATTGAGTTTTATCTATGCATGAGATGTGCTTATGTGTACAAAGCGAAGAACAACACGGTGACTCCTGGTAGCAAAACGAACAAAACCAGGGTAATCTGGGGAAAGGTAACTTGTGCTCATGGAAACGGTGGCATGATCATGCCAACTTCTGAAGCAACCTTCCTGCCAAGGGCATTGGACACAGAATCCTTTATGCTTTACCCCTCACGGATTTAAACTCATTGAAAGTGAATAAAGTGGATTTGTTCTCTTCTAATAATAATAATAATAAGAGCTGTAGTATGTACAATAGGTCCAGGGGCCCAGTATTGGGAAGCAGGGAGTCTGGACCCCCATTCATTCAACTTCCCCAGGCTCAGAATGGCAGCTAATACGTCTCTACCAAATCCGGGTAATCCAAGTAATTCTCGTCTTAGGACGTACCAACCCGAAAAGCATCATGAATAATAATAGATCCATGGAAATGTATGTATATACATGGTCTTTCAGTCTAATTCTCATCTACAAGATGAGGAAAATGAAAACCAAAAAAGTTAAACAGTACTTCTAAGTCCTCTATCTAATAGTTAAAAATGAAAGGGAGGGAAAGAATGGACATTTATTGAATACCTCCAACCTTAGTAGGCGCTATACTAATTCAGGCCTCCTAAGACTCAGAATAGCACTCTTTCTATTATTCCAAGGAACCAAGTGAATAGACTGGAGATCAAAATAGTTAGTTGACCAGGCTTTTTGAAGAATGTACAAGTAATAGAAAAAGAGGGAAAATCCTAAGAAGTTGCTACGTGACTAAATAAAGTTTACAGTGATCCCTAAGTGTAATCACAGTGAGCTAGCCAAGTGTAGTTCATACTCTAGCGGTCCAAGTTTTATTTTTGTTCCTAAAGTTTGTGTCCACATTTGATCAATGCTGAAAGAGATAGAAGATTAACATCATTTTCATTACCAGGACAACATCCTGTACAAGCATAGAATTGCATTTTCCTTGCTGCCTCAGCAAGAACACTTGAGATGCTCAAACACCAAGGGAAGGGTGCTTATTAGCAACCAAAACATTAGAAGCCACAATCAAGGACATGTGGAACATCGGGTCTCTTATTCTATAAATATCTTAGCAACAAAATTCAACTTCCAAACAGATCACAAGGTTTTCTTTTCAAATTACATTGTTTATGTCTCCGCACAAATGAAGTGGAAAATAGAACAAATGAGGAACAAAAGACATATCTGTCTGTACAAACATAAAGGTGGGGGGTATCACCATGCAGTCTGTTACTTAAATAAACTGAAATGAAAACAATCCAGGTAAAGCTCATGGTTGAAGTCTGTCTTATGAAGCATCAGAACAGAATAGTGCTTCTTAAATTTTAATGTGCATACACATCATCTAGGGATCGTGTTAAAATGCAGAATCTGATTCAGTAGATCTGATTAGGGACCATGATTCCTCACTGCTGGCAGGCCCAGGTGATACTGATGTTGCTGTTTTGCAGACCACACTTTGAGGAGCAAGAGAATGGACACCATTCCCTAGGCACTGGCCATAAAATATTCAGCCTCCATTCCTCAGAGTAGTCACTGTGACATTTTCATTTTATTAAATTCTCAAAATTTAGACTTTTGAGTTTTGAAAAAAAAAATGACCCATTAAACTTTTGAGAATAAAGAGGGTTTGTTTCCCATCATTTAGACCAGCAAGATAATTATTCCACGATTGTGTATATAATCGTTTAGATCAGATCATTAAAGAATTTTAATTGTAATTTTATTAAAAATTATTTTCTGGGTCAATTATTTTCCATGCAAATTTTACAAATTGTCTTTTTTAAAATTTATATCAAATTTTATCACCATGAATTTTCTTTTGTGGTTAGTACTTTAACATACCCAAATAGCTGGGTGAAAATTTACAATTCTGAATTTGGTCTATGTTATTTGATTCTTCTGGAAAGTTTATGATGTGCTGTTTCAGCTGTTGTCAGAATTATTTTGTGTCAATTTCTATACAAATATTTGTTAGAAGTTTTATAAAAGACAGAGAGCTTGCATTCTCAGAAGTAAAGGCCTAAAAGGGGAAAGCCACTGGATCTTGGTACCCAATAGGGTCATCTTGGATGAATTTTGAAGAAAGGAGTATTTTTTTGAGATGAAAGAACATGTTGCAAGATTGTATTGGGCATGGGAAGCTTAGCAAGAATAAGGAAATGTTTGAAGCAAATGAAATATGTTAAGGTGAAAAAAATATTTATTTGCTATCCAACAAAATATACCATCCATCCTACCTACAGTATTGGTAAGTGAAGTTAGTTTTCCATCCATCTTATAGTATATGAGTTCTTTTCAGATATTTTTCTTGCCCAATAATTACCCATCTAAATTTATGAAAAGTTAATTGAATTTTATAAACACTGCTATAGATCCCATTTACTCACGAAATTTCATAATTTAACAATGACATTATTCGTGAGTTGTGCTTCTAGTCCATAAAGTAGAAAATAAAACTTTCAATTTCTGTTCTTTGGTAAAATGTAGTTAGAGAATAAATCCTTAGACCTCACTGAAGCACCCACATGTGTAGTATCCACAATGTTTTACTAAAGTAAAACAGGAGGCCAGTCAATGTGAACAATTCAAAAATGAATCAGTGTATGCTATATTTCAAATTTAAAAAATCAAAATGTCTATGAGACATACGTATTCTCTATATAGTCCTGATTCCTTTTTATGTTCTCTTCATAAAAGAAAGTTTCTTGGATTTATATTAAATAAGGCAGTTACAAATTTGAGATGCATTTTCATGGCTTCTTGCATTTAAAAAAAAATTTGTAAACTAATAAAAAACCAGATGTGTGCAAATTAGTGGTCATCTGTTTCCTTCTTTCTTCCTACAAATTTGGCATCTCGCCATCACTTTTCACTCACATAGTCATAACTTACATGTGTGTTATTTCTAGCAGTTATAGTCATTATTTGGAAGAGTAGATTTTGTGTAAGTTGCAGATATGGCTTCAGAATCTCAGAGCACACATACACTGGTCTAAGGAATTGCCTTAGATAATCAATACGGTCCATAAGCTCATTTTTTTTTTTACTCTCATTGTCAATCTTAAAATATGAGTAGCAAATCAATATAAGAATCTACTTTTTATTTTCTCAGACAACATGAGAGCAAATAACTCTTCTATAACCAAAACTCTTTCCAAAGAGCAATTTTCCAAAATTTTCAGACATTTTCAGTATGGTACTGTAACATAAGCAAAGCTTTGTATCTCTAAATCAAAAAAGTGTGAGTTGGAAAAAAAATTCTGGAGTAAGCATAAAATGCTTATGAAAATAAAAAGTATAAAAAATCATGAAAATGCAATTGAAAACATCCTCGAGGTTCAGAGGTAATCTAAGTGATTGACTTTCTACCTAGTAAAGATACTTGAATAATATGTGTTACTATGGTTGGTACTAATTTTTAGGAGATATAGTACAACATATGCTACTTAAAAATAATGTGTTAAACTTCAGAAATATTTAGTATTTTTAACTGCTTGTCGTGATCTGTTTATACTTCTTTGCAATAATGATTATAAAGACAATCACCAGTGCTTAAGTGTTTAGGGGATGGAAAGAGAAGAAAAAGAAAAAGAAAACACTAAACACTTAACAGGAAGGTCATATTTGATATTTCTATGTGGAAGTTCTAGTTATAAATCAGGCAGTTTCTCTACATTGAATCACAGAAATGTCATTGATGGTTCTTTCTTTTAATGACATATGCCAATTAAGAACTAACAGTTAAAGTGATAAAATCCTAGTCCTTCTGGACAACTGATTTATGCAAAACATGAAAAATGTAGATCAGACTTTTAGCTAGAAATTATGATATTCCTCACAGATACTGATCCCCCAGTTACCTGGTTGGTGTTGATTGGGATAAGCAAAATTTCAGATCCAGATTCACTGCAAATCTCTGAGTTCAGGCCAACTGTTCCCTAATCTGCTACTTATTTACTCATGCATGACACGACACTAGATTTGAAGAGTATTCTAAATCCTATATAGGACTTTGCTTGCCTAAATGGCATTAGACAGGTTTGTGCCAACCGCAATAACATACATCATTTAGGTGTCTGTGATACGTAAGAGGTTGATCATTTTGGCTATCACTGAACCTAAGGTACATTATCAATTGCATTTTCATGATCCTTTTATGCTTTTAATGTTCCTGAGCATTTTATGCTTATCCCAGGATTTGTTTTCGACTCAAGTTAGGAGGGTAGCTAATGGAAGTGAAAAGTCTAATTCTGCATTTTCATACTGCCGCTTTAGTATTACCTAGTATAGTTCTCCTTTAAGTAGCTACTTCTCATATTTTTTCTCCTCTACCTATTGATGACCAGGTGAATCAATGATGTCACTCACTGTATCCTTCTGGACATTGTGACCAGGTAGCCTCCAGGAGGACGCCTTTTAATATTTCAGAGTCAGCAGCAGCGGCTCTTTGTTCTATAGCTCAAAAATTCCCTGGACTTCTCTATAAACACATATGACACAATATGCTTATCAGTACAACTAATGGAATATTATATATATTATACTCCATTTTACACATCACATGTAATGAGAAAACTGACAACTAGAATCCATTAGTAAAATAGTAATCATTGTTGGAAAATTGTAAACCAAACAAGGTGAAGGATGGTAGAAAATACTACTTCGCATGAAAAGAGATAAGAGGGAGGAATAAAGAGAGGAGAGACAGACAGGGGAGTATGAGAGAGAGAGGGAGAGAGGAGAAATGGGATGAGATGGGTTGGGAACATGTTAGTTACCTTCAAATAAGAGAAAGGTCACATTAGACCTAATGTTGTTTGTTAAACAGAAGAAAAAAGGTCTTAGTGTGACATTTATAAGGAGGCAAAATTTAGCTGTCCAAGTCTTGCAAAGTAACATACTTATTGTTGGAAGTATTCAAAAAAAGGCTGGAAATCCCCTCTCAAGACTGCACAGAAGATGCATTTTCAGTTATGCATCTGAGCCAGCTCATTGCATTTCACACTTTAATTTGCAAATGAAACACTGGGGGGCTTGTTAAAATGCAGACTCTGACCAACAGGTTCAGGGAGGGGCCTCAGACTGAATATTTCTAATAAGCTTCCATGAGATGCCTGTGCTGCTCCCCTGTGGAACATGCTTTGAGTAGCTAGAGACAAGATGATCCTTAAGGTGCCTTCTCAGTGTAAATATTGAGCATTTCCTCAGCCGGATAGTGAAAGAAAGCAAATCACAAGTCAAGAGTTAGCTACACTGCACACTCAAATTTCATTGATAAAATAGCTAAACCACCCTGTCTTTTTAGAGGCAGAAAATAGCTGGAAAACAACACTTCAGAGATAATAGCGTAAGCACTGGGATAATGATACTAAAATACCCTCAAAGAAAATTGGCAGCAGTTCCAGATTCAGACCCAGCATAGACAACAGTGAGGAGCTTGAAACAGAATGTAACCACTAATATTGAAATTGGACCCTGCCAGCTAATAGCATGTTCACACAAGCCAGTGTTTAGGGGACAAAGATTGAAGATTGAAGAACTCGGTGAGACAAGGATCAGAATACGTTGTGTCACCGAGCCATGTGGGAGTGGAATTACAAACCCAAACACTGAGCTCCGCTCTCTTCCTTTTGACCTTTAGACTCAAGCAAACCCAAAACGGAAAGAGAATTGGCATTTTGGTTGCATCCCATGCTACTTTTAATCAGCTGCAAGATTTCGCTGCCCTTGAGAACACTGCTCCTTATTCTGTGCACACAGCTTGACCAAGGGCCAGATAAAGGGCTGTCACTCGGTCAACAGGAAGTGAGCATGGACAAAAGGTCCAAGTTTAGGAATGCCTCTCTGGATTTCATTTTGATACAGAGCCTAGTCAAACTCAGTTCTTGAGGCGAGAGACAGAATGAAAATGAGTTCACAGGCTGACCGTGGGCTTTTCTTCAAAAAAATATTTTTTAAAGTCACAGTCCCCGCAACAGAGTCATAAACAGAAATCCAAATGGAAGAAAAGCCAGAATGCAAGAGAAGGCTATGGATTTCTGAATTAAATGTACTTACCAATCACATTCAAATATATATTAATGTTTTGCTCACTAAAAAGATTCATTCTTCAGGTACTTTCTTCTGCTCTTTGTGGTCATAAAAGGTCATTCTTAAGAATTTAAAGGGAACCACTCATATCTTCCACATGCACAGCATGTGCCTTTTAAGCATCACCGCCCTTAGGCATCCTAAGGAGAGTCTGCATTTCCTTTACCTTTGCAGGCTTTTGTGTTGTAAGGTATTGAGTTTCATTGAAAACTTTGCTAGTTTTGTAGCTAGACAGATGCAAGTTCAAATCCTATTTCTTCCACTTATTGGGTATGGCACATGAGCCTGAGTTTCCTCTTACTGAAATTGGAAATGATAAGAGTTGAAAAATAATAGGTAACAAAAAAAGGATACAAGATAAAGGCATTGATAAACTTTATCAGAATATTCATAGGGTTGTCTGTGGGCATTTGAGGAGATCATATATGTAAAACTTCTTAAGTATAGTAAGCTATTAGTGGCAGACTGAGAATAGAAAGTAGCTTCTGTAACATTATTTGCCTCATTAAAGTTAATTTTCCAGGAATCAAACTGATTCTGTTCCCAAGAATGTAGAGTCAGTTATTCTTCCCTAGGAAATGTTGGAGACATCTAAAGACGATATCTTTGGATATTCAACCCTAAGAATATGGTCTTCCAAAAAATATAACATTCATCTATGGAGTCAAAAAAGCATAGACGTGAACAGTCAGACTATGGGAGATGTGACCTTAAAACATAAAAAAGAAAGAAAATTTTGAAAAAATAAACAAACTCAAGTGTTTATACAAGTTTAAGGATCTACATGATTACTACATAATATTAACCAGGAAATCCATTTCTTTCAAATGATTATTTAATGAGCACCTGCTACCTGCAATGCCATGTAACTGATGGTCGGAGAATTAGAAAGGCAAGAATCTTGAGAGGCAGAGAGGATGGTGATACTTAGGAGAATGAACATTGGAACTGGACAGCCTGGATTTGAATCCAGGTTCTGCCACTTACTCACTATGGAGGAATTATTGTGCCTCGATTTTCCCATCTGGAAAATGAGGATAATAGTTTTGCTTACTTCACAGGGCTCTTGTGAGGATTAAAGAAGTGACAACACAAACAGTACTCACAACAGTGCCGGTGCATAAGTGCTATGAGCAGTGACTGTGTGCCTAACTCTCTTCTAACATCTGCAATGTCATAAAAGAGGAGACGTACTAAGGAGGGGCCATGGACGTTATGAATTCAGAGAATACCTCATGTGTGCTGATCAATAATCTGTGGGCCTGTAGAACCATCCTTGGGAACTACATTTCCCAGGATCCTTAGACAAATGGATTCCAGTAGGCTTAGCCAATGGGAGGTAATGACAAAAGAATAAAGGCATGAAGAAGATGTATATTTCTTCTCCTATAGTATCTGCTCTTAGTCCCAGCTCCCACCAGACAGCCCTTCTGTGATTCTTGCTTTCACTCAATGGCCCCAACTCCTGGTAATGGTAACCTCACTTTCTCTCACCCTTGTCTAGATCTAATGTGCTAGCAGCTACCTATAATCCCATCACCTCCCTCTACCTCTCCAGACCTAGATGTGCTAGCAGCTCCCTACTGTCCTCACTCTGGGTTGCCCCTCTGGGCTGTGTTCAGCTTCTTAGCTCTTCCATCTCTAGGCAAACAACCCCTCTTTATGAATTTCCTGGAGGCATTTCTGTTTCCCTGAATGGACCCTGATTATAAAAAGCTTTAAAGCAAGCAGAGTCTTATAAAATGAGCAAGACTGGGTTAGATTAAAATGAAGATAAAGTACATTCTGAATCGACTGCATGCCCAAACCAGATGAAATAAATCACAATCTTAAACTTTCAACAAGGAAGTCAACAGTAGTTATATTTTGTTAAATACACGAGGTTGGCTGCATCAACTCTGCATATGTGAGTAGTTAACAAGTTCCAGGGCTAACCTGCCTGGATCTGAATTTTGGTTCTGTCATTTATTGATTGCATGCCTCTCTTTGCCTCAGTTTCCTCATCTTAAAAATGGGAATAATAATACGACAGTGAGGATAAATGAACTAATCTATATAAAGAACTGTCAGTGTTACGGAAAAATAAAGTGGGGTAAGAGAAAATGTCAGGGTGCTATTTTAGAGAATACTGTCATTGAAGGTCTTTGTGAAGAGATGACATTTGAGCAGAGACCCAAACACAGTAAGGAGTCACCCTGTAAAAAGTAGTTACAGGCAGATGAAACAGTTAATATTGGTTTTGACATAAACTTTGACTTTAGCAGGGGATATATTGTGATTCCTACTAAATTTAGGTGTCTACGATATGGTTCTTTAGCCTCACTGAACAGAATTAAACACCAATGAGTTAAGACTGAACTCCATGAGGAAATATACATCTTTGAAATCACAAAGAAATCAGTGCTTTGGGTGTTTTGCTGAGAAACAGCAAAAAAGCATCAAGACATCCCTTACATTAACTTGTGCATATTGCATATGCATTCTCTGATCTGGAAGAACTAACCTTCCCAATACCATCTATCAAATTAAACTACTTTAACAACATGAAGATACACACTCATTTTTCTAGGCTGACTAAGTTTGTTTTGTATAAATCTTGCACAATTTTTAATCAGCCTACTGTACAGATGGTACTTATTTGCCTTCTCCTGCAGGATAAAACAAGGAAAAAACAGAATTTCTCCTAGGTCTAGATAATCAGTACTGTCCAATAGAAATATAGCGCATGCCGCAAATGAAAATTTAAATTTCCTAGTAGCCACATTTAAAAAAGTGAAACAAGCGAAATTTATTTTAATACATTTTATTTAAATCAATCTATCCAGAATGTTATCATTCAACATATAATCAGTATTGAAATTGTTAATGAGATATTTTATATTATTTTTTTAATACAAGTCTTCAAAGCCTATTGTATATTTTATACTCAGAACATATATCAATTTTGACTAGTTACATTTCAAATGCTCAGTATTCACACTGGCTCGTGGCTTCTGTCACTAGTTCTAGATCATTAGAATGAAAGTACTTTCTTAAATTTGGGAGTAGGTCACCATGTTTAGCAAATTAAAAAACAGGATGTCCAGTTAAATTTAAATTTCAGATAAACAATGAATAATAATCTTATGAGACATATTTATACTAAAAATGCTTACTTATGGTAAAAATATACTCATTGTTTATTTGAAATTCAAATTTAACTAGAGCTCCTACATTTTATCTGTCAACTCTAACTAAAATAGAAGGGCCAAGTATATTTGGCCATATACTTATTAAACCATAGAAAAAAATTCTAATAAAATACAGAAGAGTGACCGTACCTTACAATGCTATCCTAAAACTTCCATTGTACTATATCAATACAATAATTTGATAGTATTTTGAAGAGTGGGGTGGGAGTTAGGTCCAAGATTGAGATTTCAGCAGTAAAATCTTTCCCACAAATCTATCTGAACCGATCTAATTGACAGAATGTGTAAAAACAAAGCAGGAAATTTGCAGATTGAAACCAAATAGCCAAAACTGCCAGCCTGACAATGGAACCAGATTTCAGTTCTGTTGGTTGACCTCTGAGATTCACAACCTCACCTGAGAGTAATGGCATAGCACTGAGTGGTTTTCAAACTGTGGCCCTCACCTAACAGGTATTCCTCACTTAAGGGGTGACAAACTGTGGCCCACACTTGAGAGGCTGGAAAGCAAGAGGCATATAGATTCTTTACCAAAATTTCAAAAACTGCTGATCCATTTCTATTTGCTTCAGATGTGTCATGTTCATCTACAATTTTATTTTATTAAATAAAAAAGTTTAAAAATCAATTCCAAGAACATTTTTCAATTTCATAATTCTATAGCAACACTTAGGTTAAGCACATATAAATGCTTTTAAGTAATTATTATTGTAGAGAGTAACAATAGTATTTATAGCAAATGAAAAAGAAAATTTGTCATCCTACTTCTCAAATTATAATATTTTTATTTTTGTTGTCTCCTTCTGGTCTTTTACTCATGTATATAAATTATAACAGAGGTATATTTTATTCTCATTTTTTAATTTACTTTTATCATAAGAATTTTCCCAAGATGCAACATGGCCCTCACAAATATCATTGTGTATTAGTATTTTGGGGGGTGAGGTGCTTCCCAATATTTACTATGACTTTCAGATCTATATCTGAATAACTTCTTCTAATCTGTTGGTCTACTCAACATCCTTTGTCATCCAGACCTCTCAAATGCAACAATTCTCAATATGAAACCTGTGTAAACAGTCTAGTATTATTATTTTTTTCTTTTTGTGCATCTTGTTTCTAAATGAGTGATCCAAGACAGTCATCCAGGCCTGAAACCTGAAGGACATTTTAGGCTCTCTCTTCTTCACCATTCTATCGTCCGCCCACCCTCTCCGTCACCTGACTTGGTCAAACTGACCTAATACCTCTTGAATCTCTTAAATCTCCATTCACACAGCCCTTGCCTTATTCTGCCCTCATCACCTGTCTTTTATAGTTCCACAGATGACTTTCTTCTTCTCTTGGATTAGTTTCAACCCCAAGATTAGTTCCCAGGAGGTAACATATATACGGATATCTTAAAACATATGGATAAATTTCTCTCTAGAAGAGTTGTACCAATTTACATTACAACTATCAATAGAAGATATAGCATTTTCACTGCAACATTGACAGTTCAGGCTATTATTTTTGAAAAACACAAAAATATATGTAAGGCATATGTAAGTCAATTGCTCCCTTCCCATCTCTCTACCTATCAGCTTTGCTCACATAGGTATCCCTATCATTCTCAGATTTCGTTTGTTTGTTTGTTTGTGAAAATCATAACAATTTTCTTATGGGGGAACTGAATACTTTATTGGATACGAATTTATAATATCACCTTTGCCACTTTATAGCACAGTAGAAGTGGACCCCTGCATTCAGCAAATTACAAACTGTGAGTAAGCTTATAAAATCTTACTGATTTTGGAGGATGAACAAAGGAAATGGTATGAAGTGTGTTGACAAGATGAAAATGGTCACTTAAACTTTAGACATTTCCTGTCAAAGTAAAAAGAGAGTTGCTAATTGACCCTGAAAACTATAAATGTTTTCATATTCTTTTCTGTTAAAAGGATGCATCTGTAATCATGGCCTTCTCTTACTATGGAAGAGATCAGGAGAAGATATCCATATACATTCATTAACAATGGTATCTTTCTGTATTTTCCTTGAGGTATTTTCAATATTTGTATATATCCATGGAGTTGGCTACTTTTTTAGCCTAAAACATAGACAAAGCAGTTTGATATCCAGGAAATCTGTGACATCATGCCCAATACCACTCATAAATAAACACTGTTCTTTGTTTAAATTCAAAAGACAACTCGCATCTAAGTGGTTGCGGATCTACAAAGGAAAACTGGATAACTGTTTAGTATTTCTTTAAAATGAACACTATGAATTCGAGTCCTTGATAATGCTGGTACTGGCTACACCCAGCGGTCTATGCCTAGTCCAGTGCCAGATGTATAATGATCACTTGGAATTTACACATGGATGAAGGAATAAGAGCCCCGAACACAGAAATAAGAACTATTTTTAAAATGTGGGCATGGCAAGTTACTCTTACTGCACAACAGACTTTCTCTCTGCCCTTTTGGTTATTATCAGGTGTTCTACAAGTCACAGTTTCCCAGAAGCTATAAAAATGAGTATTTAGAAAAAAAATAACTGGGGAATGGAGGAAGATTCTAAGAAACAAGAAATAGTGAAAATTTAATGTGTTCACTTAGAACTATACTTGTGGGATGTGTCAATGTTTACTTGATGTTTCTTATTCCCAAATACCATTTTTGTCTTTCAATAGAGTTCAAAATTGCCTTGACATCTAGGTAATCTTTTCTCTTAACACAACTAGTTCCTGCAAGAATATGAAATCAACCTACATACAGAGTGAAAAAGTTCATGTGTCAATATATTCATTCATTCAATATCCTTTGAAGACTGATAATGACCTAATTGCTAAACCAGTGTCTTCTTTGCAGTCATAAATCCTTAAGGTACTTGACATTTTCTTTTTAGAAATGCTATTCACAGCCTTATGACATTGTTCCATGTCCAGTGCTCTGATTTTCCTGCTGGCTTTTAAACAGTTCTTCTCCTTAGTTTTATGCAATATGCCACCCCACATGCTGTCCTTAATCAGTTCTGGCGATTTAATCAGTTCTGGCTTAGATAACTCAGACATTCAAATTGTCAACTCCCGACTTTTAGGTTCATATACACCAACTACCTAATTTTTTACAGGATGTCCTAGTGTTATACCAAACTCAATATATCTTAATCAAATATATTATTTTGTCCATAAAACTGACCTTCCTTCATTCTCCCCATCTCAGTTTAAAACATTATTACTGACCCAGGGGCTAAAGTCAGAAGCTGCAGCATCATCCTTGATACCTCTCTGTGCCCAGCCTGCCTCTTCTTATTGGTACCCACTCCACTCTAACACTTCTCATCTCTAACACTTGTCTCTACTTTACTTTTTTTTACTGCCAAAGCCCCTTGTCCATTCCGTCTTCAACATTCATATAGACAACTGAATATCCATTTAGAATTCTCTTTCTACCAGCACCTTATTTTATTAATGGTTGGCAATGTGCCCAGCTATAAAAACTGCAATTCAGAGCCTCAGCTGAGTAGCATGAACTCATGACTATGTTACATTTGGGGGCCAATGCATATAAGTGGAAAGCTCTTGAACAAGGACACACTCAGCTATCACTTGTCTTCTGCCCTTTAGCTTTCTCATTCTTCCTGCCTGAAATGCAAATGTAATTTTAAAATGGAATGGCCATTTGTAACCACAGACAAAGACATGAAGATCAAAGACACACAGAACAGGTCAATTCTGAGTCCCTAATAATGGAGTCACCACATTGGCTCTGGGTTGTCTACCTTCCTTCAATCTCCTTCTTATCCTATGGGGAAAAATAGTTTAAGTCACTGTTCAGACTTTTTTAATGTTACACTAACAAAGGAATGCAAGGAAAAGGATCCATCTTCCTAGCCTGTCTCTTGTGCCTACCTGGCCTCCCCCTCTGTCATTTCCCAATTCTTTTGCAAGAATTGACTTTCCAAAACATAGCTCTGATCACATCATTTTTCTCTGTCTTTAAATCTCTCCTTGGTTCCCGTTACTTTTGTAATAAGCTCTTTGCTCCAGCTTTTATGCAAGAAATTTCACAATAAGACTTGAGCTTGCATTTCAGGTTATATTACTTACTGTTTCTATACATGCAAACTCTGAACTTTCAAATCATCAGAAACTGCCATGCAGTTTCTATAGCTTTCTGCCATAGCCATGCTCTTTCGTCACCCAGGAAAATCTTTCTCTGCTATCTCTGCTAGATAAACTTCCATTCATTCTCTAGAATCAATCTCAGATATCACTTCCTCCCTGAAACTTTCTTCTGTGCTTTTTCCAAACTCAGAAGACATCTAACCACTTCCTCATTTTTGTCTAAGAACACTTTATTTGTAGCACTATTGCATAGCTGTTAAGAGCATATACATTGGAACTGCCTGGACTCAGCCTCTGTGTGTTGGATACTGAATGATCTTGAGAATAGTGCCTAGGTATCCTCATCTATGAAATGCTAATAACCTTAACTCCTACCTCATAGAGCTAATAACCTTATGCTAATAACCTTAACCCCTACCTCATTAGGAGAATTAAATGAGTTGAGACATGTAGAATCATTAGAAGATGATCTGACATGTATAAAATGCTCACTGGCCATCAGACATCATAACTGGCTATAATGTTCATATTATCTTTTAGTTATATATATAGTGTCTGCCCCTCCTACTCTCTGAGTACTTAGATATACACATTATATCGTCCTTGTTTCTTATCCCCAGTGCAAGCACAGGATCTGCCAAAAATACCTATTTGACAAATGTTGGATCCAACAAATTAGAATGACCAAGGAGTATATGTAAATCTCATGCAATGCTAAAAGTCAAGCTAAATGTTCATTTTAATAATGTGTTGTATATGTTAAACAAGAGAACTACTACTAATCCCCATCAAATACAAAGACTTCCTAGAAAAAAAAAAAGAAAGAAAGAAAACACTGAGATAGAATAGCAATTCCCTCTATGGAAGTCTGAGTAAGTTTAAATTGCTACAGAATAAAGTCAATTGTGGCAAGGGACCCTTCTGTTACATAATATCCCAGGAAGTAGATAAAATATAGGGAAAAACTAAAAAAAAAAAATAAAAAATAAAAAATAGGGTTGTGTCCACTGCTATCTCCTCAACACAGTTTTTAATTCAGAAAACAATCCCTGATTTTTCAAAGTGTGTCATAAATTCCACTCTTACCAACTCTAAGCATCCAATACTATTTCATGCCTCCCATTCAAGCCTGCTGCATTCTTGTACCTCTGCACGTGTACATCTGTGAACACATCAGGTGCTGTGCGAGGCACGACAAATACAAAAATGAGTCAGATCCTGAGGACTGGAGAGGGGAACCTGGGGCTCAGGATGTTTTATAGAGTGATGAATACCATTCTCTTTCCCCAAAACATGATTGTGTCAAAGGAAGCTATGGGTGTTGAATTTTGAAGCCATAGCCAGCATTTCATTCTGCTCAGATTTGGAAAAAGAAAAAAAAAAAAACAAGTTAAGGAAGAAAGTGTAGAAGAAAATTAGGAAAGGAAAAAAACACATTTTAATAAGCTTCAATGTGGCCCAGCAATATTTTATTTCAAATGGAAGTCAACAGAAATGGGTGAAATGTGAAGTCTCACAAAGAGAAATTGTATAGGCACCCTGCCTCCTTCTCTCAGAAACTCTGCCTCCTCCTCCCAAAAGAAATGGAGGAAAAAAAATTATAGGAGTTACTAAAACAACTGAAGAAATTCTGGCTGGGTAATTAATGAATGACAGGTTAGTCACCCACGTGAAAAAATAAAATGTAAGAAATCGTAGCTTGGTCAAAAACTTTGAGGTTTTTAGACTGAAAGCGATTTGCACAATGACTATTTTGAACTTACAACTTCCTAATCTTAGTTCTCATAAAGTCTGGGAGCGGGCCAACTGGAATGGTTCGTCTCAGCTGCACAGATATCGTCCACAGAGGAAATAAAAGGATTTTAAACACTGGAGTCATTTCCTTTGGTTCTCAGCTCTTTGAGGGGAAAAAAAAAAATTCCTTTTGGTCAATGATATCTCCAGCTCAATTCCTGTAGCCCAGCTTAGAAAAATAAAATCTGTTCCCTGAAACCCTTTCCAATCAGACAAGTACAGCTTTCAACTCTAAACATTTAAGTCCAATAAAAGACTTTCCTTTTCCAGAGGATTCTAGGAAGACTAACACCTCTTTAAGGTTCAGACTGCTCTCTAACGAGTTACATAAAAATCCGCAACCAGTGTAAATGTCAAATGTGAAAGGATGTGTTCAGGAGAGAGAGACCCTATAATCAAATCTCGAGCTGGTCCTTCGGAACTGCTGCTAAGGGGTCTGGCTGAAAATAACAGGGCCCATTTATGACACACAACACAAATGGTAATAGTAAGTTCCCTCTCAAGTGGAACCTTAGCAGCTTCAGAATGGTTACCTGAGTGTGTTGAGAGTGGAAAAGCAGTGCTTTCCAAATATATCCTCCAGCTAAGGACTTTTGGAACGGCTGCAAAGATTATAAAGAAAAGATGGATTGTCAGATACTCCACTGCTCATATATATGCATCCTAAATGCCAAAGGTGGACACCCAGTGCACACAGTATTGTTCACATGCCACAGAATTTGAAATATTAGACAGCCTTTGTCCAAGATTGATCTGCAAGGAATAAGAAGTATTAAAGCTCTCCCATCGCTGCTTTGTGTTTTGTTTAGTTGGTCATCATTTTTATTTCCCTGTGAGGTCCTTGGTGTTGATTCTCAAGTCCTTAGGCTAGTTTCTTGGTAAAAAAAGGAAACAATAAAGCAAGCTGGATCAAATATCAAGTGGAAAATATACATAAATGGAATTACATTCATATCTTGATATCAAATCTTAAAGTCCTAAAACAATTTAAGTTACTTATTTCAGAAATACTTGTAGACAGTTTTTATAGATTTTAATTATTAAATAAGAGAAAAATTCATGCAATATTTACAGTCTCTAGATAATAATTTAATTCGAACTGTAATGTCAGGTGAATAAAAATTTGACTGTTGAACTTATCACATGCTACAACTAAAGAATAACTTTTTTTTTGCCCTTTTGAAATGTTCATATCCAAAACTTAGAAATATGTGATGTATTTATTTATTATGCATCATAATATAAAAGTAACATCAATCCTCTTCTTGCTAAATAATCCTAACGACTTCCTGTTGAGAGACAGGGCAAACAACCTTTCTGTGGTGTAGACCTTCCTAATTTTTTTCTTTCCCTTCCCTTTTATTTTTAATAAATCTAAATGAATATTTAGAAATTATAAGGGAGGCTTTTGCAAAATTTATCAGAAACATCTAATGTTTCTAAAACATTATATACACATAATACACATACATGCATGCAGGCACACATAACATTAGAATTCTAACTGCATGTAAATCTAAATAAAATATTACTGGAAAAGCTTGCCTTTTACTTTCCAACTTCTGCTCTCCAAGAAATTCCAAATTCAGGGGCACAGTGTCAGCAAAATGACTCGGAACATGGATATGAAATTTCTGTTTTCAGTTAGTCTTGTGATACATGTGTTTTCATTCTTTCCTAAGACATAATAGAACCCTCAACTTTTAAGTCATAATATGAAAATGCCATTTGGATAACTCCCATTTTTTATGCCTACCAATTCAAACTCTTTTTCCAGATTTCCATTTATAGCCAACAGTAGACATTGGCAAAGTGTTGGGCTAAATATAGGGTTGAGCTCTTTTCACGTGGAATAGTCTATAGACCAAACTCAGAGACTCGCAGAGGTACCAGCTATTAGAGGAGAGTGAAAACTGCTCTCTACATATGATATGTACTAAATATTAAAGTCACACAAAGCACCCAAGCACAAAACTGGTTGTATGTTGTTGTCTGTTCAAATACAACAATGAATTATTAGAATCACTGTTAAATTTGAGAGTCAAACTTATGTTTAGAGACCAGCTTTTAACTTTAACAATTCTCTATTGAAAGTTTTTTCCCTTTGTCATTAACCAAAAGGAAATTCAAATCTTTTCCTAATAAAATGTGTATAAAACACACAGCATAGATCCTAGCTCATAGAGAGAACTCAGTACCTTGTGGTTTTAAAAAACAAACAGAAGAAATACATGGCGTCTGTTAATAATTTTGCAGGAAAAACCTGCTATCACAAAGCATTGTTGGAAATAGTCAACAATATCATTAGTGGTAAATTATCTGACATTGTCAATAAGAAGTCATAGAAAAGAGATTTTACCAAAAGCTAATGTAGATAAGGAAGCTTGAACTGGGTAAGTAGAATTTGAAGTTATCAGTAATTTAAGCCTGGCTTACAATGGAAGGAGGCTACAGAGAAGGGACTGTGGGAGGTGGGGATGAGTTGATTAAAGACCCAAAGGTGATATGAGCGTGATGTGTTAGGAGAGTAAAGACACCACTTGCTCAACGTTAAAGGTACATGTTGTAACAGAATGAAAAATACTGTGAGTCCACACATATTTTGGAGGCCCTTTAGAGACATACTGAGAGGTTTAGACTTGATAAGGAATGAAATAACAAGTCACAGGCAGGTTTTAAGCAGTGAAGGGCATGATTAAAGCACTGTTTTTACAAACGGCAAGGAACCTGCGTAAGTACCCGAAGCCCAAATGTTTTTAACAAGAACTTGTGCTTCCTGCAGCTGTGTGATAAATGGCTACAATTTTATTCTGGTTTCTAATCACAGCCCAAATTACATGCCTGATAATTTCTTGGTGCTATATTCATGTGTTGGGAACCTAAGATGTGATTAAGTCACTCATTATTTTATTCTTCCAGACATTCATGGATCGAGCATGTAGTAAGCACAAGTGAACAAGAAATGAACAAGATACAGTCTTTTTTCTTTTTTAATTTGAAGAAGTATATAATTCTTGCTCTTGATAAGCTCATAGTTTATGAGGAACTTGAAAATCACCGATTATATCTAGTTTTTTAAGTGTTGGCCAGAACTGGGGGCGGAGTATAGAGAGTTTTATTAAGGGATACAAAGGAAAGATATCTAAGTCAGCTTGAGCAAGGCTGGAGGGAAAGGGCAAGCTTTGAAGATTTGGTGCTAATCAGCTGAGAGCTGCAAGTCCAGGAAGAGCAATGAAACAGAATAGGAGAGAGATGACATATAAGAAATTAAGTGGCCAGAATTTAGAACAAAACAGGCCTGAATTTATATCCCATATCTGCTATTTCATACGTGTGGAAATTTGGACCACTTCCTTGCCTCTCACACATATAAAATGAAGATGATAATTATAACACTTTGAAAAACATTGCCATAATATATATAAATCTCTTAGCACAATTTCTGTACACAGTATGTGCTCAGTCAATACCAGACCTTATTATTAAAATGGAGGAGGTGATGTGTCAAGCAAAAGCAACAGGTGCCAAAGTGCTTTCGCATATGACACATAAACAGTGGGTATGGTTGGAAATGTGGTAAGAGATGAGAATTGACCAGGGCTATCAGTATAGCCGCATAGGCTGCTTATTGAACACCTGTGGTACTATTTACATAGAGTACAATGTGAATTCTCCCTGAGTCCCAGAGTTGTGCAATACTCACATTATACAGAAAGTGTAGGATCCCTCATATTACAGAGTAGAAGACAGGCCAGATCGTGAAAGGCCTTATAATCTATGATAAGTGGTTAGAAGTCTATCATTTTTGAAGTCTCATCCCAAATGACAGAGTCCCCAAAATTCACACATGTAATTGAATTTTAATGAAGATATACATCTTTAAATTGTCTCATTGAATAAATGAATTTCATTTCTTGTTGCATTTCAAAACTATGAGCATACTAAATGATGCTCAGAATATTCATTATTATTGTTTTCTAGATATACGGTATTTTTTAATGGATTAACTGAGAAATACTACTAATTATTATGTGCTAGATCTTGGTTTTGCAGATAGAGTAAAATATGGTCCCTCGTTCCACCAAAAAAATCCTTAGCAGTCATCATAAATCATATTTTGATCTAGTTAATAGCTGAGCATACATAGATTTTTTTCTATTTTATTCTTTTTCCTACTTAAAATCATATTATAGGCAGTTTCCCATGCTGCCTTAAGGTCTTAACAATTATTTTTTTAAATGGTCACAAAATACTCTATTGTTTTAACCAGACTTTAGTCACTCCCCATTTTTGCAGATTTAGGTTATTTCGAAGTTTTCAGTAATACAATGCAAAAATTACTTATGTATTTAGATTTTCCACACCTAAAATATCATTTCTTTAGAAAATGTGATATTATTGAGTTTATTTGCTCAAAGAGTTGGAGAGTTTAGTCACTCTCGAAATGTAGTCATACACACACACACACACACACACACACACACACAAACACCTTTGCTTTTAAGTGAAGCTGAGAGATATTAGGCATCTCTACTGCCCTTCCGAATTAATGTTTTTGATTGACTTCTCACAGATAAAGTATCAATAATTTCACCAATTAGCAATAATTTTCATTGTTTGGGTCCATGTTTTGTGGACCGCCCCCCCCAAAAAGAAAACCTAAGGGCCTGCATACTTTCAGTGATCTGCTGCTCCCTGGACCAAGGACACAGTCAAGTTTTAATGACACGCCTATTACTCAGGAGGTCATTTTTCCCCCCTGGTTGGCCAGGATAGCTCAGACCTCAGAAGTATGTGCGATCTGGACAAAACATCGGTCCCAGTTCCTGGCTAGAGAGGGAAGCATTTCCTCTCTAAACTTAGACCAAGTTTGTATTTCTGGAGTAGATATGAAGGTCATAGCCTCTGTGTTTTCACATGTGTGCAGTTAGCTAATGAAGGCTGGGAATTCTGATTACAACCACCTACAAATTGTTTAGAGAACAAAGCCCAAATGAAACCAGTTGCAGCACAGAGCTTCAGGTAATGCCTTAACTGTTAAGGCCAAATGAGAAAGGCTTTACCTTTTTTTTCCCCCATTGTTTGTCCAAAAATTCAAAGAACTCTGGCAATGTCAAAGCTAACTATTAAAGCTGGAGGAACATAGATGCCATGGGATAGATGATACAGTTTCCAATGCATAGGGACTTGATATTTGCCCATTGATAGCAATCTTCAGCTTGGAAAGAAACCTGACAAAACACATTCATGCTCTACTTAAGAATGATTTAATTTTGGTTACAAATATTAAATGGCTGCCTCACTGCTACATTACTTTCTACAAAAATCTCAACAAAAATAGACTTTATGCAGATGATGGTTTAGAATAAGTAAAATAATTCTCTCAATAGTCCCAGTAGGTAGCACCTAGCTGTAAAATCAGTGTCTAACATTTCTACATCAGGCCTGAGACACATATCGCTCAGGGACTAGACAAAAAATGGAATCACAATCCAAACATTATAAAATTCAGACTCAAACTTGGGCAGGGGATTCTAGAGGGAGAGTAAAGGAATAAAACATGTTCCTGAATGGAACTGTTGAAAAAACTGAACACAGATGCTCAAAGTTTCTTTAAAACACAAGAAAGACTAAGCAGCCTTTGAGTTGGAGTTAGAGACTTGAAGGCAACTCGAAACAATAAGAAATTATGAGGATAGGAGAAGAATCTTGTGAGAAAAATCAGATAAAAAAAAACTGACTTTAGCAGGCATTTAGTGATTTGCTGCAATAACTGATTCCTGGATCAATTCAAAATATTAAAAGTCTTTTTGAATAAACTATAGCATACCTTTAAAATCCAAATAGAAAATAGTTGTTTATCCCTAGGTTCATCTATCAAGGAGATAATGACCTCCAAACACTTTCCACAACTAAATGTAAGCTATTTAAAGAAAAGGGAGCCTGGGCAAGTAATTGGGATAAAGTGGCCTCTTTAGAGGTCTTAACCTTATTCCCATGAGCAAACAAGGGAGGCAAGCCAGAGTGAACTTAAATAAAATTAAAGAGAGCATTTACCCTGAATCTACCACATAGGTCCTTTACGGATCTATGCCTCATTCTGAATAAGAGAAACTATCAACCATACATTGTCTGCCTAGTATCATCCATAATTTTGTGGTATTTGCCCAAATAAAACTCATTAAACTGATACTCACTTTAAAGTTAACACATGTAGAAGGCTAGACATCTGTCAATATAATTTAAGTACAAAATTGAAGTTAACAGAAACTATTTTCAAAATATATATTTAAAAAAAATACTCTAAATAAAACTGACCAGTCAAAATATTTTCAAAAAGACTCGATTCGCACACACTCTTTTACATCTATATTAAATGACATAACAGAACTAGAACTCCTGATCAATACTGGTTATAGTGGCATGAGAGGAGAGGGGTAAAAACTACTGCATGTTGCTTTCAAACTGTCCATCTTTACACAAATTCAAAACATTGTGCTTGTGTCTGCTTGTCATTAATAGCGTTCAGGATCATTTAGTGCTGGTCTTACTTATAAGGAAGAAGAACAAGTAGTGGAGAGCTAGGCTTTGACAGACTATTTGGATGCTGGCTCTATGTTGTTTGACATGTTATTTGGCTCCCCCAGGTTAGTTTCCTCAGCAGTAAAATGGGGATAATAATAACCCTTGAAGTTACTTGCTAACCAATCAACAATAGTATAGGCTATTCAAAGTTGAAGATATACATGTCTTCAGGGGCTAACCTGGTACAGGAATGATCGAAGTGGACTGGTTTTAAGAAAATCACCAAATGGTTTAGGCTCCACTCAAAAGCATTCACATCAAAATAGTTTTAAGCAGTGCTGCAGCCAAACAACATTTATTCACTAGAGAAATTTGCCTTATTGGTGAATTACAGGAATGTTCTAAGAGACTTCTAGACTCTATGTGCTGAACAACTATTTGATCGAGGCTGAGTTGTACAGCATATTGGTATAGATATTCTCCTGATTCCATAATCACTGCTTATCATGTTTCTGAGGACTCCACAGTTTATCACCTTCTCATTTCTCAGATCAGTCTGGTGAAATCTCCTTCTCTCCTGGACAAACAAACCAAAGACCTAGTTCCTGACTCCTGCTTCTGAATTCGCTTTGGAATTCACATTGGAATTCACTTCTTCCTCTTCTTCTTCTTCTTCTTCTTCTTCTTTTTTTTTTTTTTTTTTTTTGGTTTACTGGTTGATTGGTTAGTGGAAAATCAGTTTTAAGAGTTTACTTCCTCTGCTTAAGGGTATTCAGATGGGAAACAAGATAAAAAGATTGGTGAATGCTGATAATCTCAATAGCTCTTGATGCTACAAAGGACTGTTAATAGAGGCATCATAAGTATTTCTCCCAAAACAGAGAAACTATCCTCTGGTTTTCCATCATGTCTGATGTTTTCACCAACTCATGTAGCATGCTGGCTTTTTATTATCTACAGAAGGTCACTCATAAAATAGAACCATCTGATCTGGAAAGTAACATGTTATATAAATGTTTTTAAATTTCCCTATCAAGACTCAGAGCTAAAGAATTTGCTCTCTACCAGTAAATTTTGAAAGACATAAAAAGAGGAAAGATAAGCTGAATAGACAACATAATAGGATGCATTTAGTTGTATCAATAGTCTATATTTATAGGACATAATAGGCAGGAATGCAACAATGCAAAGTAGCTATATTAGAATTTCACACAGATTTTAAATATATACACTTTATCAATGCTTAAATAAGCTTTTGTTTGATAATTGTATATGCAATTTTAATTCATTATTACTTGGCATACATTATCTTCTCACAATGGAAGAAAACTGTAGAGAACGTGAACACTCTTTAATGCAGAACAACTTTCCCAGGACTCATACTGTTCAGGTAACACAGTGATGCTTACTTCAAAGACTATGAGGATTTCACTTCAACCTTTTTTAAAGAAAATTACATTTTATTAAACTAAAACATAAACTTTTAGATATATCTTCATAGAATGATTTTAAAAACACTCAGGTTATAGTATCTCATAAATATTTTGCCTCTCTCTCTCTCACACACACACACATACACACTGACATACTGTATATACATGTAATTATATAATAAACATACAATAAATATTATAATATAGTTAATAAAAGTTTTATATGTACATGTATTTCACTTTGAGCTATTCTCAGTTCAAGCAATGGTTTGAAATTCAGATAGATTGGAGGAAAATTCCACTTTTCGAATGGAAATCTTTGGTTTGCTAAATTTTCTTTAGTCGGTAGAAAATATTTGCAAACCTTATATCTGAGAAAAGGTTTATATCCCAAATATATAAAGAACTCATACAACTCAATAGCAAAAAACAAACAAACAAACAAACAAAAAACTTAAGAAATGAGTAAAGAACCTGCATAGACATTTTCCAAGGAATACATACAAATAGATAATAAGTACATGAAAAGATGCCCAACATCTCTAATCAAATCAGAACCTCTGTGAGATATCACTTCGTACCAGTTAGGATGGCTATTATCAAAAGGACAAGAGACAAGTGCTGAAAAGGACGTAGAGAAAAGGAAACCTTTGTACACAGTTGGTGGGAGTGTAATTTGGTACAGCCATTATGAAAAACTTGAAACAAGAACTATATTGTGATCCAGCAATATGTCTTCTGGGCATATCTCTAAAGGAAATGAAATCAGTATCTCAAAGAAATACCTGCACCCCATGTTCTTTGCAGCATTATTCACAATAACCCAGACATAGAAACAACCTAAGTACCCAACTATGGATAAATGGATAAAGAAATGGTGATGTGTGTGTGTGTGTGTGTGTGTGTGTGTGTGTGTGTGTGCGCGCGCGCGCGCACATACACACAATGTGATATTATTTGGCCTGCAAAAGAGATCCTGCCATTGGTAACAACGTGAATGAATCTGGAGGGCATTGTGCTAAGTAAAATAAGTCAGATACAGAAAGGAAAAAAAAAATGCATGATATCACAGGTGGAACCTAAAAACATCAAATACATAGGAAAGGAGAGTACAAAGGTGATTGCCAGGGTCAGAAAGTGGGGGAGATGTTGGTTTAAGGGTACTACATTGCTTCTATGTAGGATGAAAACGTTTAGAGATCCAACATATAATGTGATAGTCATAGTTAATAGTACAGTTAATAGTAATAGTTAATAATCTCATCACACAAAGTTTCTCAACCCTCGAGAAACTTTAAACACAGTATTTTAATAGCTTTTTTTTTTTTTAATGAGGTTCTAAATTCAACCTCACATGATTCTTTTTCAGAAAGAGGTTTTTTTTCTTTTTTCTTTTGGGCATTCTTTCGTTAAAAAGCTGCAGTTTTTGCTTTATTTATTGTAATGAAAGTACTCCAAAGACATAAATTCCAAGGTGCCTTATAGTATATTTCTCGTGGAATTTTGTCACTTGCTTTCATTAGGTAAAATTTTAAACATGGTTATTTTTCACATCACTCTCACACACAAAGCCTAGTGTGTTCTTTAACAATTGCATCCCTAAAATCTTGTCTCAGCTCCCGCTTTCTAGGTCAAGCCCTGAGAATGTGACAGCTGTGATATCTGCAGTTTAAGCTTCTTATTTCTTCTTGAGAGAAACTGTATCTTATTTATTTTTATTATTATACTTACTTTTGGTGGTTTTTTTTGGTTTGCTGATTGTTTTTTATTGTGATAAATAACATAGAAGTTATCACTCTAACCATTTTTAAGTGTACAATTCAGTGGTATTAAATACATGAACAATTTTTGTGTAATGATCACCACCATTCATCTCCAGAACTTTTTCATCACCCCAAACTGACATTATGCCCCCATTAAACAATAACTCCCCACCCCGATCCCCCAGGACCTGGCAAACACCATGCTGCCTTTTATCTGTATAAATTAGACTATTCTAGGTACTTCATATAAGTAGAATCATATAATATTTGTCCCTTTGTGGCCAGCTTATTAAAATAACATTGTGATAAGTTTGCATGGTGACAGATGATTTACCAGACTTAGTGAGGTGATCCCGTTATAAGGTGTATAAATGTTGAGTCACTATATTGTACACATGAAACTAATATAATATTGTATAACTACTATACTTTAATATATAAATAAATAAATAAATAATAAATTAATAAATAAATAAGAGAAATTATATCTTTAAAAAATGACATAGAGGTGTTCCAAAGATACTTTATGAATACAGGTTTCTTTCAACTTAGGACTGATGTAAGCAGAATGACCAGTCAGTCTATCTGGATGTCTGGTAGTTAAAATAAAGTGCCCTTTTCTTAAGAAAAGTAGTACAGATTAAATGCAAACATTGCTATTTTCTCTTATTCCACAACAGAGTAGAAACTATGTTAGTTTTTAAAAATATTATATGAAATAGGGACCTTATATTCCAATATTTTATAGAAAAAAAGACATACAGACACTTACAGAACTATAACAGATGATGCAGTCATCTTTCAAATTCAATGTACATTTTTATAGTTTTGGATTTTGAGGAGTTCTTTTGGCCATATGCATGAGTTTTTCTCTTTCACACTTCAAAATTCTCATTTTTTTTAATTCAAGTAAATGAAAAATAGCTATTTTAATAGCAACATGAATAATAAATAAATGAGAACGATGGCAACCATCAAATCAAATTACTATTCGGCAGATGTTAAACAAAATATGCTTTTACTATGGTTTCAAACACTAAGGAAGGAAGCATCTTTAGGCATTGTTTTTTCTTTTTACCTTCAAACATATAAAAAAAAAGTGTCAATAAAGAAACATTTTGTTTCATAACCTATCCAACACAATTAGAATGAATTCCACCACCTGCTACTGTGACAGACTGTGCTTTTCTTAAAGACATTGAGATTACAGGCCTTGAAAAAATCCTGAGGGTTATGATACAGCCAAGACCAAAATGTGTAAAAGAAATGTCCTGTAAGTACTTATACTTTTTGTTATTAACAAAGCCCGTTTCAATAAAAACATGTCGATTCATGAAATATACATTTCTTGAACACTTAAAATGTACTCAGAACTGCACTGAATGATGTAAGATATGTAGAAGCTCAAGATAATATGGTTCCAATGAGAAGAAATCTAAGGCCATGGCCATAGAAAAATTCACCTAATGTTATGTGCCAGACTCATTATGAACATGGTCCCATGTAATTTTGAAAATATTTTTTTCATCATAGGTATAAATAACCTCATTTGACAGTTGAGGAAACAGATGTTTAGAGATGTTATGTAATTTGTCCAAGAAAACTTAGTTTAGAAATTTTTTGGTATAGACTTTAATTGGAAAATTAAATCCTTGAAGAACTATTTTTTTAAAATCTGTATATTTTGAAACTCGATATTTGAAAGTATATTTATTGTGTTATTACAAGTTTATATAAATTTTAGTAATCTGAACACAAATATTATATTTGACCTTCACGTTATTATATTTTGTACATTATCTAAAATATGTATTCTTATATAAGATTTTTCATAGATTTATGAAATCATGGATGAGCAAAAATAGATAACATCAAACCAGTAAAAAAGATAATTCCTCACTGATAAATAAATATTCTCAAATATAAATGTTTACTTTTAAAGACTGACTCTCAGAATATGTGTATGTGTATGTCTTTGGTACCCTTGGTGTTTTTACAGGCCTATAGAATATACACCCAGCCATGTTTGTTCTTTCCATTGATGTGACATCAAAGGCTCCTAGAGAAAAAAATAAAGCCCCTGGAATCTAAGTAACCACTCTGAACTGTTCTGTTTTCTTGATACGTTGCAATAGATTCTCCCACCAGAATCCTGAGTAGTTTATAATCTTGATGAAGGACACTAATTACAACAGCATGAAAGATAAGGTAGCATAAGACCTTGCTCCTAGATGTTGTTCAAAGGAAGTACTGTTGTGAAGCATTTAGATAGGTTAGGAAGAGTCTGCTGAGGAGGTGAAATTTGGAAGAAATAATTGACAGCCTAGTAGAGGTAAGAAGAGAGAGCATTTTATGTCTATTAATATAAATCTAATTCTATAAGTAGGGAATTGAAAGGCAAGAGGACAAAAACAAATAGAATATATGGACAAAAGGATGTCTGTTAAATTAGAAGACAGGGATTAGTAAAAGTAATATTCAGATTATAGGTGAAAGCAACTTTACCATTTTATTTAAGCCATTTTAAACTCTATAAAAATTATTTAAAATGTTTTCCAATAAAATAATTTCTGCATGTGCAAATAGTTAGGTAGTTTATAGTATTAAATACTGTAAAATATAAATTTATGCTCAAAATACAAGATTATCGATTACATTTAATATTTGCAGATAGTTTAATTTTTGCCTAATGTCTATACTAACAGTGATTACAAGCAAATACTGAATAAATATATAGCTATAAAACACTTTTGAAGAAAAACGTGTAGTTGTATAACTCCCAAAGCTTGTTATAAGTACATTTTTTCATTTATTTTAAAAAATTCTCAAGTTAACACAACACAATAATAATTAATATTAATAATAATAACAATAATAAAAGAACCATCTAAGAGATTTACTATTCTGAATTAGAAATAATAGGTATGGCAGGGTTATTTCTGACAGGAGAAATGTCTTTAGTTGTAGTTGTCTGGCTGAGTTGGAGCCAATAATGGAGACCATTTGCCTTCAAAGTGGTTATTCTTTCCTAACCCTGACTATATCTGTAAAAGTGGCATTTCTCAAAAGAGGTCCAAGGTTAAAATTCCATGTAAAAGGTGCCTACAAGACAATTCTAAGTAAACTTGATGCACTGACCAATGTTATTATACGAACTAACCTTTTCTGAAATGAAAATAAAATCCAACATCAATACCAAGGGAAGCAAATATATGTTTATATATTGATCACCTGTGACTAGTGGTAAATTTAAATACTGGACTAGATAGAGTAAACTTCACAAAAGAATTTGAGGAGAATATAACACACTCCATATTCAAAAGGGAAATACACAAGTTTAAATAGAGCTGTTTTTGTCTTTTTATTTTTAAACCTAATTCCATTATTTGAAAATTGAATAAGTGTGTTTTTCACATCATGTTGCTTCATGGGCTTCTTGCTCAATAGACTGTGAGCCCACCTGGGGGAGGTGTGCCTATTCTTCTTAAAATGTAATTCCTTAGACTCATAAATTTCACACAACATTTATTTTAGTTTGCACTGATTTGGGAAAATAAAAGGTACTAGAAAAAAGGATTTCCATGGTGTTCAGTTTTTTGCTTGACTTGCTTTGTTTCCATGTGGACCAGTCCAAGTTAGATATATTATTTTATGGAAACCAAATAGCTCCATTTACACATACATATACATTCTACCCAGGTGCATGTCAGTGTCACTTAATAGGATTGACGCATATGTAGGGGCTGCCTCACACCCTGTAATGACTCTACATATAAATATGACAAAATATAATATTTACTCCTCCCTTCAGATTCATGGGATTTAATACAGAAATCCATACTTCTCTCACTTGCTATATAAACACTCTGTCAGTGAGCAAAGAAAAAAATTAAATAATAAATTAATTTGATTAACTCCAAATTTGTCCAAGTATGTGGCCTCATATTTATTTACCTAGAAATAATTTTAAAGAAATATGAAAAATATGGTCATGAATCTAGAACTGCTAAATGGATTCACTCAAATGCCTTCCCGAACATACTAGGTGGCTTCCATCTCTCTACATAAAATGAGTATAGTATGCAGAATTATTTCTCTTACAGAAGAAATAACAAGTTATGATTTCATTTAATAAAGAATAAACTACATCCTCCATGGATGATTTCGGAACTTTTAGATACTTGTCTTCAACTTTGATTTTAAGGACTCAATGAAATGTTAAAGGCAACACAAGTTTCCATAAATATAATTCAACCAGCTTGTGATAACAAAGGCAGAAGGGAGTATTTTAAACTCTTAGAAGTTGGTATGCTTGGCACATACAAACTACTCTCATATCCTATGGCTATTAGGCATGGAAACTTTCTATGGAATATCCATTACTCATTCTCTCTGCTCTAACACATAGCCTGTCAGAAAAATGGCAGGGAGGGGGGCAGGGGAGTATGCAGAGGAAGCCAAACTTAAAAAGCAGGAAAAGGCAGAGACAAGTAAATTCGTTGAAGATTTACACCTTGTTTTTGATGCCTTATTTCATTTAATTTTCCCTGACTTATTAAATTAGCAAATATACTAGACTCAAGAGGAAAACACATGAGGACAAACAGAAAACAACAAAACAAAGCAGTGCAGATCTCTGTGACTTGGACAATAGCTCTTACTCAGTCCTGGTGTTTGAGTAGCTGAATGAACTGTGGTCTGTTTTTCATTATTCTCCATCTGGAGCTGTTGCTCGCTTTGTTCAGCAATTTCTGGTCATTTGGGCCTGACGGTGACTGTTTTGTTTTATGTTGCCATATTATACAGAATGAAAGCTGCCGCAGCCACCACCCAAGAAAGAACAATCTTGAAAACGAGAGATTATGTTAAAAGAGTTCCCCGTGACCCCTTCCGGAATAGAGAATGAGTGTGTTTATCTGGGCTTGTCTACTGTACCTAACTTACTGGGCATGGGTGGGATACTGGATGGAACAAAATCCTTTTTTTAGATGCTAAGAGTCTAGAATTGGGTTAATATAACAAGGTTAATTTCAATGCCTTTTCTTTTCATGTCTGAGGAGACTAGTGCATGTACTTTCTCATACTCTACTAAACACTGACTTGCATTTACTATGCTACATGTTCAACAGTTCATGAACAAATGAATTCATATTATATCTTTAAAAATGACATAAATTAATCCTGTCTTCATAATATATGGTTTTAGCTGCATATTTCTTAGTCTGGAGGCAAAGTTGCAAATGATTCAAAAGCAAGCATCTTGGAGAAGACCAAATCTAATTTGTGTTCTCCAATGACAGCAATACTCTGAGTGATTTTGTTTGAAAAAGCCGCTTAAACACCCTTTCCATTTCTTTCCTTCAGAAAGCAATTGTCAAGAAGAACTCAACTTCTGCCTATTATTTAAAGAAGCATTCTCTTCTAATCCATTGCTATTTTCATCTAATATTTAACAAATACAAAGAAATATAAGGTCATGTCTTACTCAGGTTTTATAGAGAGAACGAAAATATAAAATACAATTGAAATTAGCTCAATTTTTCCAAGAGTTGTTTGGCTTCTTTTTTTTTTCTTGAAAAGACAAAAAAAAACTGGCTTAGAGAAATGTAAAGTTAATAATAATCTATCGCTTATATTCTTACAACTTCAACACAGACCTTTTATTTTACTTATATTGCCAGTATTTTATACAACAGCCAACATTAAGTGTTTTTTAACATCATTCACGTATTAACTCATCTAATCATCAAGTCAGGCTCTTATATTATAATCGTTTTATAGATGGAGAAACTGAGACACCCAACAAAGTTGAGTAATTTATCACAGGTCACACAGATACTAAATGGAGAGACGGTGTTCAAACCAGAGAGTCTGGCTCCATCACAGATATAATCATAAGCAATACTGACTTTGAAATATTTACATAGCTCCATATTTATTGTGCCTGTTATTTTAGATTCTTCCATATTCATTTAACTTTCTATAATACACATTTTCATAGCTCGACATCGTTTAGTTGTGTCACCGTAGTGGCTATATAATATTGCATGTGTTCCATAAGCTAGAATTGAGATATTTCCTAAATTTGTTCTAATATAGAGAATGAAAGAGTGCTAAGAATGTGCATATATACACATTTAAAAACATGTTAGAATAAAATATTTGGAACAACATTCTCAGTGGAATTATTAATATCAACAGTATGTCCTTTATTGTTTTTTCCATATTGACTTTTTTTTAAAGACTACCAATTTAACATTGCATGAATGAAGAATGAATGGCTGGACCAGTTTCACAGAAACCAGCATTTGGTGGCCTGCATGCTATGCTTGCTTCATGAGTGGATATAAACTATCACAGCAAATTGTTTTAATCTGTATGTTTTCAATCTTTTACCCGACTTGCCCTGAGGGTACTCCTTAGTAGACCTCTCAAGTGTTTTTTTTTTTTCTTTTTATCCCATCAATATTTTTTAAAGAAATAGAACAACAACAACAACAAAAATCATCAAATTTGTATGGAAGCACAAAAGACTCCGAATGGCCAAAACAATCCTGAAGAAAAAGAAGACTAGAAGTATCACTCTGCCTGATACTTATACTATTATACTACAAAAAGACAATAATCGAGCATTTTTTTGTTTGTTTGTATTTTTCCCCACCATCCCTTCACCCACTGGACTTAAATGGGAGTCCTTTTTGCTCCTAACTCCATATGGCTTGCCTCCTACCTAAAATCTCCAATTTAGAATCTCACAACATGCAATTTTGTAACCAATGAATCTTCATTTTCACTATTGTCTGCAGACCACTGATATCATTCTTATTTCTCCACAAATACTTTCTGGATCAGTCGCTTTTTCCAATACTACTCCTGCTTTAATTCTTGACTATTTCCATTAATATTTAGATGATTGTTTTATTGCCTTATCTTATCAGTACTTTGAACCCCTCAGTGATGCTATATTTTCCTCCTAACCTCAGCAACTTGCTCCCAGGGTCATCATCAGTAACTATAAATAATTTTCATAAATGTAAGTGCTGTCTCTTCTCAATCGTATGTAGTTTCTACTCATGATCATTTCAAGGGCCATTTTTTTACTGAAAAGAAATACTCTACATAAGACCCTGAATATCATTAAAATAGTATTTTCTCCAAAG